>NW_027363323.1:0-600000 GCF_046119375.1 Phyllobates terribilis
ACAACTTAAATACAATTTAATAAAGCATAGGATAAAACAAAATAAATACAATTTAATAAAGCATAGGATAAAACAACATAAATACAATTTAATAAAGCATAGGATAAAACAACATAAATGCAGTTTAATAAAGCATAGGATAAAACAACATAAATACAATTTAATAAAGCATAGGATAAAACAACATAAATACAATTAATAAAACATAGGATAAAACAACATAAACACAATCTAATAAAGCATAGGATAAAACAACATAAATACAATTTAATAAAGCATATGATTAAACAACATAAATACAATTTAATAAAGCATAGGATAAAACAACATAAATACAATTTAATAAAGCATAGGATAAAACAACATAAATGCAATTTAGTAAAGCATAGGATAAAACCACTTAAATACAATTTAATAAATCATAGGATAAAACAACATTAATACAATTTAATAAAGCATAGGATAAAACAACATAGATGCAATTTAATAAAGCATAGGATAAAACAACATAAATACAATTTAATAAAGCATAGAATAAAACAACATAAATACAATTTAATAAAGCATAGGATAAAACAACATAAATACAATTTGATAAAGCATAGGATAAAACAACATACATACAATTTAATAAAGCATAGGATAAAACAACATAAATACAATTTAATAAAGCATAGGATAAAAAAACATAAATACAATTTAATAAAGCATAGGATAAAACAACATAAATACAATTTAATGAAGCATAGGATAAAACAACATAAATACAATTTAATAAAGCATAGGACAAAACAACATAAATACAATTTAATAAAGCATAGGATAAAACAACATAAAAACAATTTAATAAAGCATAAGATAAAAAAACATAAATGCAATTTAATAAAGCATAGGATAAAACAACATAAATACAATTTAATAAAGCATAGCTTAAAACAAAATAAATACAATTTAATAAAGCATAGGATGAAACCACGTAAATACAATTTAATAAAACATAGGTTAAACAACATAAATACAATTTAATAAAGCATAGGATAAAACAACATAAACACGATATAATAAAGCATGGGTTAAAACAACATAAATACATTTTAATAAAGCATAGGATAAAACAACATAAATACAATTTAATAACGCATAGGATAAAACAACATAAATACAATTTAATAAAGCATAGGATAAAACCACAT
This sequence comes from Phyllobates terribilis, assembly GCF_046119375.1. Taxonomy (NCBI): domain Eukaryota; kingdom Metazoa; phylum Chordata; class Amphibia; order Anura; family Dendrobatidae; genus Phyllobates; species Phyllobates terribilis. The sequence continues at coordinate 1,194 of NW_027363323.1, forward strand.
AAATACAATTTAATAAAGCATAGGATAAAACAACATAAATACAATTTAATAAAGCAAAGAATAAAACAACATAAATACAATTTAATAAAGCATAGGATAAAACAACATAAATACAATTTAATAAAACATAGGATAAAACAACATAAATACAATTTAATAAAGCATAGGTTAAAACAACATAAATACAATTTAATAAAGCATAGGATGAAACCACGTAAATACAATTTAATAAAGCATAGGATAAAACAACATAAATACAATTTAATAAAGCATAGGATAAAACAACATAAATACAATTTAATAAAGCATAGGATAAAACAACATAAATACAGTTTATTGAAGCATAGGATAAAACAACATGAATACAATTTAATAAAGCATAGGATAAAACAACATAAATACAATTTAATAAAGCATAGGATAAAACAACATAAATACAATTTAATAAAGCATAGGATAAAACAACATAAATACAATTTAATAAAGCATGGGTTAAAACAACATAAATGCAATTTAATAAAGCATAGGATAAAACAACATAAATACAATTTAATAAAGCATAGGATAAAACAACATAAATACAATTTAATAAAGCATAGGATAAAACAACAGGAATACAATTTAATAAAGCATAGGATAAAACAACATAAATAAAATTTAATAAATCATAGGATAAAACCACATAAATACAATTTAATAAAGCATAGAATGAAACAACATAAATTCAATTTAATAAAGCATAGGATAAAACAACATAGATGAATTTAATAAAGCATAGGATAAAACAACATAAATACAATTTAATAAAGCAAAGAATAAAACAACATAAATACAATTTAATAAAGCATAGGATAAAACAACATAAATACAATTTAATAAAGCATAGGATAAAACAACATAAATACAATTTAATAAAGCATAGAATAAAACAACATAAATACAATTTAATAAAGCATAGGATAAAACAACATAGATGAATTTAATAAAGCATAGGATAAAACAACATAAATACAATTTAGTAAAGCAAAGAATAAAACAACATAAATACAATTTAAAAAAGCATAGGATGAAACCACGCAAATACAATTTAATAAAGCATAGGATAAAACAACATAAATACAATTTAATAAAGCATAGGTTAAAACAACATAAATACAATTTAATAAAGCATAGGACAAAACAAGATAAATACAATTTAATAAACCATTGGATAAAACAACATATATACAATTTAATAAAGCATAGGACAAAACAAGATAAATACAATTTAATAAACCATTGGATAAAACAACATAAATACAATTTAATAAAGCAAAGAATAAAACAACATAAATACAATTTAATAAAGCATAGGATAAAACAACATAAATACAATTTAATAAAGCATAGGATAAAACAACATAAATACAATTTAATAAAGCATAGGATAAAACAACATAAATACAATTTAATAAAGCATAGGTTAAAACAACATAAATACAATTTAATAAAGCATAGGATGAAACCACGTAAATACAATTTAATAAAGCATAGGATAAAACAACATAAATACAATTTAATAAAGCATAGGTTAAAACAACATAAATACAATTTAATAAAGCATAGGATAAAACAACATAAATACAATTTAATAAAGCATAGGTTAAAACAAAATAAATACAATTTAATAAAGCATAGGATGAAACCACGTAAATACAATTTAATAAAACATAGGTTAAACAACATAAATACAATTTAATAAAGCATAGGATAAAACAACATAAACACGATATAATAAAGCATGGGTTAAAACAACATAAATACATTTTAATAAAGCATAGGATAAAACAACATAAATACAATTTAATAACGCATAGGATAAAACAACATAAATACAATTTAATAAAGCATAGGATAAAACCACATAAATACAATTTAATAAAGCATAGGATAAAACAACATAAATACAATTTAATAAAGCATAGGATAAAACCACATAAATACAATTTAATAAAGCATAGGATAAAAAAACATAAATCCATTTTATAAAGCATAGGATAAAACAACATAAATACAATTTAATAAAGCATAGGATAAAACAACATAAATACAATTTAATAAAGCATGGGTTAAAACAACATAAATACAATTTAATAAAGCATAGGACAAAACAACATAAATACAATTTAATAAAGCATAGGATAAAACAACATAGATGAATTTAATAAAGCATAGGATAAAACAACATAAATACAATTTAATAAAGCATAGGTTAAAGCAACATAAATACAATTTAATAAAGCATAGGATAAATCAACATAAATACAATTTAATAAAGCATAGGTTAAAGCAACATAAATACAATTTAATAAAGCATAGGATAAATCAACATAAATACAATTTAATAAAGCATAGGTTAAAGCAACATAAATACAATTTAATAAAGCATAGGATAAATCAACATAAATACAATTTAATAAAGCATAGGTTAAAACAACATAAATACAATTTAATAAAGCATAGGATAAAACAACATAAATACAATTTAATGAAGCATAGGATAAAACAACATAAATACAATTTAATAAAGCATAGGATAAATCAAAATAAATACAATTTAATAAAGCATAGGTTAAAACAACATAAATACAATTTAATAAAGCATAGGATAAATCAACATAAATACAATTTAATAAAGCATAGGTTAAAACAACATAAATACAATTTAATAAAGCATAGGATAAAACAACATAAATACAATTTAATGAAGCATAGGATAAAACAACATAAATACAAATTAATAAAGCATGGTTAAAACAACATAAATACAATTTAATAAAGCATAGGACAAAACAACATAAATACAATTTAATAAAGCATAGGATAAAACAACATAAATACAATTTAATAAAGCATAAGATAAAACAACATAAATGCAATTTAATAAAGCATGGGTTAAAACAACATAAATACAATTTAATAAAACATAGGACAAAACAACATAAATACAATTTAATGAAGCATGGGTTAAAACAACATAAATACAATTTAATAAAGCATAGGACAAAACAACATAAATAAAATTTAATAAAGCATAGGATAAAACAACATAAATACAATTTAATAAAGCATAGGATAAAACAACATAAATACAATTTAATAAAGCATAGGATAAAACAACAAAAATACAATTTAATAAAAAATGGTTTAAAACAACATAAATACAATTTAATAAAGCATAGGATAAAACAACATAAACACAATTTAATAAAGCATAGGATAAAACAACATAAATACAATTTAATAAAGCATACGATAAAACAACATAATACAATTTAATAAAGCATAGGATAAAACAACATAAATACAATTTAATAAAGCATAGGATAAAACAGCATAAATACAATTTAATAAAGCATAAGATAAAACAACATAAATACAATTTAGTGAAGCATGGGTTAAAACAACATAAATACAATTTAATAAAGCATAGGACAAAACAACACAAATACAATTTAATAAAGCATAGGATAAAACAACATAAATACAATTTAATGAAGCATAGGATAAAACAACATAAATACAATTTAATAAAGCATAAGTTAAAACAATATAAATACAATTTAAAAAAGCATAGGATAAAACAACATAAATACAATTTAATAAAGCATAGGATAAAACAACATAAATACAATTTAATAAAGCATAGGTTAAAGCAACATAAATACAATTTAATAAAGCATAGGTTAAAGCAACATAAATACAATTTAATAAAGCATAGGATAAATCAACATAAATACAATTTAATAAAGCATAGGTTAAAACAACATAAATACAATTTAATAAAGCATAGGTTAAAACAACATAGGATAGGATAAAACAACAAAAATACAATTTAATAAAAAATGGTTTAAAACAACATAAATACAATTTAATAAAGCATAGGATAAAACAACATAAACACAATTTAATAAAGCATAGGATAAAACAACATAAATACAATTTAATAATGCATACGATAAAACAACATAATACAATTTAATAAAGCATAGGATAAAACAACATAAATACAATTTAATAAAGCATAGGATAAAACAGCATAAATACAATTTAATAAAGCATAAGATAAAACAACAAAAATACAATTTAGTGAAGCATGGGTTAAAACAACATAAATACAATTTAATAAAGCATAGGACAAAACAACACAAATACAATTTAATAAAGCATAGGATAAAACAACATAAATACAATTTAATGAAGCATAGGATAAAACAACATAAATACAATTTAATAAAGCATAAGTTAAAACAATATAAATACAATTTAATAAAGCATAGGATAAAAAACATAAATACAATTTAATAAAGCATAGGATAAAACAACATAAATACAATTTAATAAAGCATAGGTTAAAGCAACATAAATACAATTTAATAAAGCATAGGTTAAAACAACATAAATACAATTTAATAAAGCATAGGTTAAAACAAAATAAATACAATTTAATAAGGCATAGGTTAAAACAACATAAATACAATTTAATAAAGCATAGGATAAAACAACATAAATACAATTTAATAAAGCATAGGATAAAACAACATAAATACAATTTAATAAAGCATAGGATAAAACAACATAAATACAACTTAATAAAGCATAGGATAAAACAATATAAATACAATTTAATAAAGCATAGGTTAAAACAACAGAAATATAATTTAATAAAGCATAGGACAAAACAAGATAAATACAATTTAATAAAGCATAGAATAAAACAACATATATACAATTTAATAAAGCATAGGATAAAACAACATAAACACAATTTAATAAAGCATAGGATAAAACAACATAAATACAATTTAATAAAGCATACGATAAAACAACATAAATACAATTTAATAAAGCAAAGGATAAAACAACTTAAATACAATTTAATAAAGCATAGGATAAAACAAAATAAATACAATTTAATAAAGCATAGGATAAAACAACATAAATACAATTTAATAAAGCATAGGATAAAACAACATAAATGCAGTTTAATAAAGCATAGGATAAAACAACATAAATACAATTTAATAAAGCATAGGATAAAACAACATAAATACAATTAATAAAACATAGGATAAAACAACATAAACACAATCTAATAAAGCATAGGATAAAACAACATAAATACAATTTAATAAAGCATATGATTAAACAACATAAATACAATTTAATAAAGCATAGGATAAAACAACATAAATACAATTTAATAAAGCATAGGATAAAACAACATAAATGCAATTTAGTAAAGCATAGGATAAAACCACTTAAATACAATTTAATAAATCATAGGATAAAACAACATTAATACAATTTAATAAAGCATAGGATAAAACAACATAGATGCAATTTAATAAAGCATAGGATAAAACAACATAAATACAATTTAATAAAGCATAGAATAAAACAACATAAATACAATTTAATAAAGCATAGGATAAAACAACATAAATACAATTTGATAAAGCATAGGATAAAACAACATACATACAATTTAATAAAGCATAGGATAAAACAACATAAATACAATTTAATAAAGCATAGGATAAAAAAACATAAATACAATTTAATAAAGCATAGGATAAAACAACATAAATACAATTTAATGAAGCATAGGATAAAACAACATAAATACAATTTAATAAAGCATAGGACAAAACAACATAAATACAATTTAATAAAGCATAGGATAAAACAACATAAAAACAATTTAATAAAGCATAAGATAAAAAAACATAAATGCAATTTAATAAAGCATGGGTTAAAACAACATAAATACAATTTAATAAAGCATAGGACAAAACAACATAAATACAAATTAATAAAGCATAAGATAAAACAACATAAATACAATTTAATGAAGCATGGGTAAAAACAACATAAATACATTTTAATAAAGCATAGGACAAAACAACATAAATAAAATGTAATAAAGCATAGGATAAAACAACATAAATACAATTTAATAAAGCATAGGATAAAACAACATAAATACAATTTAATAAAACATGGGTTAAAACAACATAAATACAATTTAATAAAGCATAGGATAAAACAACATTAACACAATTTAATAAAGCATAGGATAAAACAACATAAATACAATTTAATAAAGCATACGATAAAACAACATAATACAATTTAAAAAAGCATAGGATAAAACAACATAAATACAATTTAATAAAGCATAGGATAAAACAACATAAATACAATTTAATAAAGCATAAGATAAAACAACATAAATACAATTTAATGAAGCATGGGTTAAAACAACATAAATACAATTTAATAAAGCATAGGACAAAACAACATAAATACAATTTAATAAAGCATAGGATAAAACAACATAAATATAATTTAATAAAGCATAGGATAAAACAACATAAATACAATTTAATAAAGCATAAGTTAAAACAATATAAATACAATTTAATAAAGCATAGGATAAAACAACATAAATACAATTTAATAAAGCATAGGATAAAACAACATAAACACAATTTAATAAAGCATAGGATAAAACAACATAAATACAATTTAATAAAGCATAGGACAAAACAACATAAATACAATTTAATAAAGCATAGGATAAAACAACATAAATATAATTTAATAAAGCATAGGATAAAACAACATAAATACAATTTAATAAAGCATAAGTTAAAACAATATAAATACAATTTAATAAAGCATAGGATAAAACAACATAAATACAATTTAATAAAGCATAGGATAAAACAACATAAACACAATTTAATAAAGCATAGGATAAAACAACATAAATACAATTTAATAAAGCATTCGATAAAACAACATAATACAATTTAAAAAAGCATAGGATAAAACAACATAAATACAATTTAATAAAGCATAAGATAAAACAACATAAATACAATTTAATGAAGCATGGGTTAAAACAACATAAATACAATTTAATAAAGCATAGGACAAAACAACATAAATACAATTTAATAAAGCATAGGATAAAACAACATAAATATAATTTAATAAAGCATAGGATAAAACAACATAGATGCAATTTAATAAAGCATAGGATAAAACAAAATAAATACAATTTAATAAAGCATAGGATAAAACAACATAAATACAATTTAATAAAGCATAGGATAAAACAACATAAATGCAGTTTAATAAAGCATAGGATAAAACAACATAAATACAATTTAATAAAGCATAGGATAAAACAACATAAATACAATTAATAAAACATAGGATAAAACAACATAAACACAATCTAATAAAGCATAGGATAAAACAACATAAATACAATTTAATAAAGCATATGATTAAACAACATAAATACAATTTAATAAAGCATAGGATAAAACAACATAAATACAATTTAATAAAGCATAGGATAAAACAACATAAATGCAATTTAGTAAAGCATAGGATAAAACCACATAAATACAATTTAATAAATCATAGGATAAAACAACATTAATACAATTTAATAAAGCATAGGATAAAACAACATAGATGCAATTTAATAAAGCATAGGATAAAACAACATAAATACAATTTAATAAAGCATAGAATAAAACAACATAAATACAATTTAATAAAGCATAGGATAAAACAACATAAATACAATTTGGTAAAGCATAGGACAAAACAACATAAATACAATTTAATAAAGCATAGGATAAAACAACATAAATACAATTTAATAAAGCATAAGATAAAACAACATAAATGCAATTTAATAAAGCATGGGTTAAAACAACATAAATACAATTTAATAAAACATAGGACAAAACAACATAAATACAATTTAATGAAGCATGGGTTAAAACAACATAAATACAATTTAATAAAGCATAGGACAAAACAACATAAATAAAATTTAATAAAGCATAGGATAAAACAACATAAATACAATTTAATAAAGCATAGGATAAAACAACATAAATACAATTTAATAAAGCATAGGATAAAACAACAAAAATACAATTTAATAAAAAATGGTTTAAAACAACATAAATACAATTTAATAAAGCATAGGATAAAACAACATAAACACAATTTAATAAAGCATAGGATAAAACAACATAAATACAATTTAATAAAGCATACGATAAAACAACATAATACAATTTAATAAAGCATAGGATAAAACAACATAAATACAATTTAATAAAGCATAGGATAAAACAGCATAAATACAATTTAATAAAGCATAAGATAAAACAACATAAATACAATTTAGTGAAGCATGGGTTAAAACAACATAAATACAATTTAATAAAGCATAGGACAAAACAACACAAATACAATTTAATAAAGCATAGGATAAAACAACATAAATACAATTTAATGAAGCATAGGATAAAACAACATAAATACAATTTAATAAAGCATAAGTTAAAACAATATAAATACAATTTAAAAAAGCATAGGATAAAACAACATAAATACAATTTAATAAAGCATAGGATAAAACAACATAAATACAATTTAATAAAGCATAGGTTAAAGCAACATAAATACAATTTAATAAAGCATAGGTTAAAGCAACATAAATACAATTTAATAAAGCATAGGATAAATCAACATAAATACAATTTAATAAAGCATAGGTTAAAACAACATAAATACAATTTAATAAAGCATAGGTTAAAACAACATAGGATAGGATAAAACAACAAAAATACAATTTAATAAAAAATGGTTTAAAACAACATAAATACAATTTAATAAAGCATAGGATAAAACAACATAAACACAATTTAATAAAGCATAGGATAAAACAACATAAATACAATTTAATAATGCATACGATAAAACAACATAATACAATTTAATAAAGCATAGGATAAAACAACATAAATACAATTTAATAAAGCATAGGATAAAACAGCATAAATACAATTTAATAAAGCATAAGATAAAACAACAAAAATACAATTTAGTGAAGCATGGGTTAAAACAACATAAATACAATTTAATAAAGCATAGGACAAAACAACACAAATACAATTTAATAAAGCATAGGATAAAACAACATAAATACAATTTAATGAAGCATAGGATAAAACAACATAAATACAATTTAATAAAGCATAAGTTAAAACAATATAAATACAATTTAATAAAGCATAGGATAAAAAACATAAATACAATTTAATAAAGCATAGGATAAAACAACATAAATACAATTTAATAAAGCATAGGTTAAAGCAACATAAATACAATTTAATAAAGCATAGGTTAAAACAACATAAATACAATTTAATAAAGCATAGGTTAAAACAAAATAAATACAATTTAATAAGGCATAGGTTAAAACAACATAAATACAATTTAATAAAGCATAGGATAAAACAACATAAATACAATTTAATAAAGCATAGGATAAAACAACATAAATACAATTTAATAAAGCATAGGATAAAACAACATAAATACAACTTAATAAAGCATAGGATAAAACAATATAAATACAATTTAATAAAGCATAGGTTAAAACAACAGAAATATAATTTAATAAAGCATAGGACAAAACAAGATAAATACAATTTAATAAAGCATAGAATAAAACAACATATATACAATTTAATAAAGCATAGGATAAAACAACATAAACACAATTTAATAAAGCATAGGATAAAACAACATAAATACAATTTAATAAAGCATACGATAAAACAACATAAATACAATTTAATAAAGCAAAGGATAAAACAACTTAAATACAATTTAATAAAGCATAGGATAAAACAAAATAAATACAATTTAATAAAGCATAGGATAAAACAACATAAATACAATTTAATAAAGCATAGGATAAAACAACATAAATGCAGTTTAATAAAGCATAGGATAAAACAACATAAATACAATTTAATAAAGCATAGGATAAAACAACATAAATACAATTAATAAAACATAGGATAAAACAACATAAACACAATCTAATAAAGCATAGGATAAAACAACATAAATACAATTTAATAAAGCATATGATTAAACAACATAAATACAATTTAATAAAGCATAGGATAAAACAACATAAATACAATTTAATAAAGCATAGGATAAAACAACATAAATGCAATTTAGTAAAGCATAGGATAAAACCACTTAAATACAATTTAATAAATCATAGGATAAAACAACATTAATACAATTTAATAAAGCATAGGATAAAACAACATAGATGCAATTTAATAAAGCATAGGATAAAACAACATAAATACAATTTAATAAAGCATAGAATAAAACAACATAAATACAATTTAATAAAGCATAGGATAAAACAACATAAATACAATTTGATAAAGCATAGGATAAAACAACATACATACAATTTAATAAAGCATAGGATAAAACAACATAAATACAATTTAATAAAGCATAGGATAAAAAAACATAAATACAATTTAATAAAGCATAGGATAAAACAACATAAATACAATTTAATGAAGCATAGGATAAAACAACATAAATACAATTTAATAAAGCATAGGACAAAACAACATAAATACAATTTAATAAAGCATAGGATAAAACAACATAAAAACAATTTAATAAAGCATAAGATAAAAAAACATAAATGCAATTTAATAAAGCATGGGTTAAAACAACATAAATACAATTTAATAAAGCATAGGACAAAACAACATAAATACAAATTAATAAAGCATAAGATAAAACAACATAAATACAATTTAATGAAGCATGGGTAAAAACAACATAAATACATTTTAATAAAGCATAGGACAAAACAACATAAATAAAATGTAATAAAGCATAGGATAAAACAACATAAATACAATTTAATAAAGCATAGGATAAAACAACATAAATACAATTTAATAAAACATGGGTTAAAACAACATAAATACAATTTAATAAAGCATAGGATAAAACAACATTAACACAATTTAATAAAGCATAGGATAAAACAACATAAATACAATTTAATAAAGCATACGATAAAACAACATAATACAATTTAAAAAAGCATAGGATAAAACAACATAAATACAATTTAATAAAGCATAGGATAAAACAACATAAATACAATTTAATAAAGCATAAGATAAAACAACATAAATACAATTTAATGAAGCATGGGTTAAAACAACATAAATACAATTTAATAAAGCATAGGACAAAACAACATAAATACAATTTAATAAAGCATAGGATAAAACAACATAAATATAATTTAATAAAGCATAGGATAAAACAACATAAATACAATTTAATAAAGCATAAGTTAAAACAATATAAATACAATTTAATAAAGCATAGGATAAAACAACATAAATACAATTTAATAAAGCATAGGATAAAACAACATAAACACAATTTAATAAAGCATAGGATAAAACAACATAAATACAATTTAATAAAGCATTCGATAAAACAACATAATACAATTTAAAAAAGCATAGGATAAAACAACATAAATACAATTTAATAAAGCATAAGATAAAACAACATAAATACAATTTAATGAAGCATGGGTTAAAACAACATAAATACAATTTAATAAAGCATAGGACAAAACAACATAAATACAATTTAATAAAGCATAGGATAAAACAACATAAATATAATTTAATAAAGCATAGGATAAAACAACATAGATGCAATTTAATAAAGCATAGGATAAAACAAAATAAATACAATTTAATAAAGCATAGGATAAAACAACATAAATACAATTTAATAAAGCATAGGATAAAACAACATAAATGCAGTTTAATAAAGCATAGGATAAAACAACATAAATACAATTTAATAAAGCATAGGATAAAACAACATAAATACAATTAATAAAACATAGGATAAAACAACATAAACACAATCTAATAAAGCATAGGATAAAACAACATAAATACAATTTAATAAAGCATATGATTAAACAACATAAATACAATTTAATAAAGCATAGGATAAAACAACATAAATACAATTTAATAAAGCATAGGATAAAACAACATAAATGCAATTTAGTAAAGCATAGGATAAAACCACATAAATACAATTTAATAAATCATAGGATAAAACAACATTAATACAATTTAATAAAGCATAGGATAAAACAACATAGATGCAATTTAATAAAGCATAGGATAAAACAACATAAATACAATTTAATAAAGCATAGAATAAAACAACATAAATACAATTTAATAAAGCATAGGATAAAACAACATAAATACAATTTGGTAAAGCATAGGATAAAACAACATACATACAATTTAATAAAGCATAGGATAAAACAACATAAATGCAATTTAATAAAGCATAGGATAAAAAAACATAAATACAATTTAATAAAGCATAGGATAAAACAACATAAATACAATTTAATGAAGCATAGGATAAAACAACATAAAAACAATTTAATAAAGCATAAGATAAAAAAACATAAATGCAATTTAATAAAGCATGGGTTAAAACAACATAAATACAATTTAATAAAGCATAGGACAAAACAACATAAATACAAATTAATAAAGCATAAGATAAAACAACATAAATACAATTTAATGAAGCATGGGTTAAAACAACATAAATACATTTTAATAAAGCATAGGACAAAACAACATAAATAAAATGTAATAAAGCATAGGATAAAACAACATAAATACAATTTAATAAAGCATAGGATAAAACAACATAAATACAATTTAATAAAACATGGGTTAAAACAACATAAATACAATTTAATAAAGCATAGGATAAAACAACATAAACACAATTTAATAAAGCATAGGATAAAACAACATAAATACAATTTAATAAAGCATACGATAAAACAACATAATACAATTTAAAAAAGCATAGGATAAAACAACATAAATACAATTTAATAAAGCATAGGATAAAACAACATAAATACAATTTAATAAAGCATAAGATAAAACAACATAAATACAATTTAATGAAGCATGGGTTAAAACAACATAAATACAATTTAATAAAGCATAGGACAAAACAACATAAATACAATTTAATAAAGCATATGATAAAACAACATAAATATAATTTAATAAAGCATAGGATAAAACAACATAAATACAATTTAATAAAGCATAAGTTAAAACAATATAAATACAATTTAATAAAGCATAGGATAAAACAACATAAATACAATTTAATAAAGCATAGGATAAAACAACATAAACACAATTTAATAAAGCATAGGATAAAACAACATAAATACAATTTAATAAAGCATTCGATAAAACAACATAATACAATTTAAAAAAGCATAGGATAAAACAACATAAATACAATTTAATAAAGCATAGGATAAAACAACATAAATACAATTTAATAAAGCATAAGATAAAACAACATAAATACAATTTAATGAAGCATTTGTTAAAACAACATAAATACAATTTAATAAAGCATAGGACAAAACAACATAAATACAATTTAATAAAGCATAGGATAAAACAACATAAATATAATTTAATAAAGCATAGGATAAAACAACATAAATACAATTTAATAAAGCATAAGTTAAAACAATATAAATACAATTTAATAAAGCATAGGATAAAACAACATAAATACAATTTAATAAAGCATAGGATAAAACAACATAAATACAATTTAATAAAGCATAGGTTAAAGCAACATAAATACAATTTAATAAAACATAGGTTAAAACAACATAAATACAATTTAATAAAGCATAGGATAAAACAACATAAATACAATTTAATAAAGCATAGGATAAAACAACATAAATGCAGTTTAATAAAGCAAAGGATAAAACAACATAAATACAATTTAATAAAGCATAGGATAAAACAACATAAATACAATTAATAAAACATAGGATAAAACAACATAAACACAATCTAATAAAGCATAGGATAAAACAACATAAATACAATTTAATAAAGCATATGATTAAACAACATAAATACAATTTAATAAAGCATAGGATAAAACAACATAAATACAATTTAATAAAGCATAGGATAAAACAACATAAATGCAATTTAGTAAAGCATAGTATAAAACAACATAAATACAATTTAATAAATCATAGGATAAAACAACATTAATACAATTTAATAAAGCATAGGATAAAACAACATAGATGCAATTTAATAAAGCATAGGATAAAACAACATAAATACAATTTAATAAAGCATAGAATAAAACAACATAAATACAATTTAATAAAGCATAGGATAAAACAACATAAATACAATTTGATAAAGCATAGGATAAAACAACATACATACAATTTAATAAAGCATAGGATAAAACAACATAAATACAATTTAATAAAGCATAGGATAAAAAAACATAAATACAATTTAATAAAGCATAGGATAAAACAACATAAATACAATTTAATGAAGCATAGGATAAAACAACATAAATACAATTTAATAAAGCATAGGACAAAATAACATAAATACAATTTAATAAAGCATAGGATAAAACAACATAAAAACAATTTAATAAAGCATAAGATAAAAAAACATAAATGCAATTTAACAAAGCATGGGTTAAAACAACATAAATACAATTTAATAAAGCATAGGACAAAACAACATAAATACAAATTAATAAAGCATAAGATAAAACAACATAAATACAATTTAATGAAGCATGGGTTAAAACAACATAAATACATTTTAATAAAGCATAGGACAAAACAACATAAATAAAATGTAATAAAGCATAGGATAAAACAACACAAATACAATTTAATAAAGCATAGGATAAAACAACATAAATACAATTTAATAAAACATGGGTTAAAACAACATAAATACAATTTAATAAAGCATAGGATAAAACAACATAAACACAATTTAATAAAGCATAGGATAAAACAACATAAATACAATTTAATAAAGCATACGATAAAACAACATAATACAATTAAAAAAGCATAGGATAAAACAACATAAATACAATTTAATAAAGCATAAGATAAAACAACATAAATACAATTTAATAAAGCATAAGATAAAACAACATAAATACAATTTAATGAAGCATGGGTTAAAACAACATAAATACAATTTAATAAAGCATAGGACAAAACAACATAAATACAATTTAATAAAGCATAGGATAAAACAACATAAATATAATTTAATAAAGCATAGGATAAAACAACATAAATACAATTTAATAAAGCATGAGTTAAAACAATATAAATACAATTTAATAAAGCATAGGATAAAACAACATAAATACAATTTAATAAAGCATAGGATAAAACAACATAAACACAATTTAATAAAACATAGGATAAAACAACATAAATACAATTTAATAAAGCATTCGATAAAACAACATAATACAATTTAAAAAAGCATAGGATAAAACAACATAAATACAATTTAATAAAGCATAGGATAAAACAACATAAATACAATTTAATAAAGCATAAGATAAAACAACATAAATACAATTTAATGAAGCATGGGTTAAAACAACATAAATACAATTTAATAAAGCATAGGACAAAACAACATAAATACAATTTAATAAAGCATAGGATAAAACAACATAAATATAATTTAATAAAGCATAGGATAAAACAACATAAATACAATTTAATAAAGCATAAGTTAAAACAATATAAATACAATTTAATAAAGCATAGGATAAAACAACATAAATACAATTTAATAAAGCATAGGATAAAACAACATAAATACAATTTAATAAAGCATAGGTTAAAGCAACATAAATATAATTTAATAAAACATAGGTTAAAACAACATAAATACAATTTAATAAAGCATAGGTTAAAACAACATAAATACAATTTAATAAAGCATAGGATAAAACAACATAAATACAATTTAATAAAGCATAGGATAAAACAACATAAATACAATTTAATAAAGCATAAGATAAAACAACATAAATGCAGTTTAATAAAGCATACGATAAAACAACATAAATACAATTTAATAAAGCATAAGATAAAACAACATAAATACAATTTAATGAAGCATGGGTTAAAACAACATAAATACAATTTAATAAAGCATAGGACAAAACAACATAAATACAATTTAATAAAGCATAGGATAAAACAACATAAATACAATTTAATAAAGCATAGGATAAAACAACATAAATACAATTTAATAAAGCATAGGACAAAACAACATAAATACAATTTAATAAAGCATAGGATAAAACAACATAAATACAATTTAATAAAGCATAGGATAAAACAACATAAATACAATTTAATAAAGCATAAGTTAAAACAACATAAATACAATTTAATAAAGCATAGGATAAAACAACTTAAATACAATTTAATAAAGCATAGGATAAAACAACATAAATACAATTTAATAAATCATAGGTTAAAGCAACATAAATACAATTTAATAAAGCATAGGATAAATCAACATAAATACAATTTAATAAAGCATAGGTTAAAGCAACATAAATACAATTTAATAAAGCATAGGATAAATTAACATAAATACAATTTAATAAAGCATAGGTTAAAACAACATAAATACAATTTAATAAAGCATAGGATAAAACAACATAAATACAATTTAATAAAGCTTAGGATAAAACAACATAAATACAATTTAATAAAGCATAGGATAAAACAAAATAAATACAATTTAATAAAGCATAGGATCAAACAACATCAATACAATTTAATAAAGCATAGGATAAAACAACATAAACACAATTTAATAAAGCATAGGATAAAACAACATAAATACAATTTAATAAAGCATAGGATAAAACAACATAAATACAATTTAATAAAGCATAGGATAAAACAACATAAATTCAATTTTAATAAAGCATAGGATAAAACAAAATAAATACAATTTAATAAAGCATAGGATAAAACAACATAAATACAATTTAATAAAGCATAGGATAAAACAACATAAATGCAGTTTAATAAAGCATAGGATAAAACAACATAAATACAATTTAATAAAGCATAGGATAAAACAACATAAATACAATTAATAAAACTTAGGATAAAACAACATAAACACAATTTAATAAAGCATAGGATAAAACAACATAAATACAATTTAATAAAGCATAGGATTAAACAACATAAATACAATTTAATAAAGCATAGGATAAAACAACATAAATACAATTTAATAAAGCATAGGATAAAACAACATAAATGCAATTTAATAAAGCATAGGATAAAACCACATAAATACAATTTAATAAATCATAGGATAAAACAACATTAATACAATTTAATAAAGCATAGGATAAAACAACATAGATGCAATTTAATAAAGCATAGGATAAAACAACATAAATACAATTTAATAAAGCATAGAATAAAACAACATAAATACAATTTAATAAAGCATAGGATAAAACAACATAAATACAATTTAATAAAGCATAGGATAAAACAACATAAATACAATTTAATGAAGCATAGGATAAATCAACATAAATACAAATTAATAAAGCATGGTTAAAACAACATAAATACAATTTAATAAAGCATAGGACAAAACAACATAAATACAATTTAATAAAGCATAGGATAAAACAACATAAATACAATTTAATAAAGCATAAGATAAAACAACATAAATACAATTTAATAAAGCATAGGATAAAACAGCATAAATACAATTTAATAAAGCATAGGATAATACAACATGAATACAATTTAATAAAGCATAGCATAAAACAACATAAATGCAGATTAATAAAGCATAGGATAAAGCAACATAAATACAATTTAATAAAGCATACGATAAAACAACATAAATACAATTTAATAAAGCATAGGATAAAACAACATAAATACAATTTAATAAAGCATAGGATAAAACAACATGAATACAATTTAATAAAGCATAGCATAAAACAACATAAATGCAGTTTAATAAAGCATAGGATAAAGCAACATAAATACAATTTAATAAAGCATAGGATAAAACAACATAAGTACAATTTAATAAAGCATGCGATAAAACAACATAAATACAATTTAATAAAGCATAGGATAAAACAACATAAATACAATTTAATAAAGCATAGGATAAAACAACATAAATACAATTAATAAAACATAGGATAAAACAACATAAACACAATTTAATAAAGCATAGGATAAAACAACATAAATACAATTTAATAAAGCATATGA
The DNA here is from genome assembly GCF_046119375.1 of Phyllobates terribilis. Lineage (NCBI taxonomy): Eukaryota > Metazoa > Chordata > Amphibia > Anura > Dendrobatidae > Phyllobates > Phyllobates terribilis. The sequence goes on from NW_027363323.1 coordinate 19,375, forward strand.
TAAAACAACATAAATACAATTTAATAAAGCATAGGATAAAACAACATAAATACAATTTAATAAAGCATAGGATAAAACAACATAAATACAATTTTAATAAAGCATAGGATAAAACAAAATAAATACAATTTAATAAAGCATAGGATAAAACAAAATAAATACAATTTAATAAAGCATAGGATCAAACAACATCAATACAATTGAATAAAGCATAGGCTAAAACAACATAAATATAATTTAATAAAGCATAGGATAAAACAACATATATACAATTTAATAAAGCATAGGATAAAACAACATAAATACAATTTAATAAAACATGGGTTAAAACAACATAAATACAATTTAATAAAGCATAGGATAAAACAACATAAACACAATTTAATAAAGCATAGGATAAAACAACATAAATACAATTTAATAAAGCATACAATAAAACAACATAAATACAATTTAATAAAGCATAGGATAAAACAACATGAATACAATTTAATAAAGCATAGGATAAAACAACATAAATGCAGTTTAATAAAGCATAGGATAAAACAACATAAATACAATTTAATAAAGCATAGGATAAAACAACATAAATACAATTAATAAAACGTAGGATAAAACAACATAAACACAATTTAATAAAGCATAGGATAAAACAACATGAATTCAATTTAATAAAGCATATGATTAAACAACATAAATACAATTTAATAAAGCATAGGATAAAACAACATAAATACAATTTAATAAAACATGGGATAAAACAACATTAATACAATTTAATAAAGCATAGGATAAAACAACATAAATACAATTTAATAAAGCATAGGATAAAACAACATAAATACAATTTAATGAAGCATGGGTTAAAACAACATAAATACAATTTAATAAAGCATAGGACAAAACAACATAAATACAATTTAATAAAGCATAAGATAAAACAACATAAATACAATTTAATGAAGCATGGGTTAAAACAACATAAATACAATTTAATAAAGCATAGGACAAAACAACATAAATAAAATTTAATAAAACATAGGACACAACAACATAAATACAATTTAATAAAGCATAAGATAAAACAACATAAATACAATTTAATGAAGCATGGGTTAAAACAACATAAATACAATTTAATAAAGCATAGGACAAAACAACATAAATAAAATTTAATAAAGCATAGGATAAAACAACATAAATACAATTTAATAAAGCATAGGATAAAACAACATAAATACAATTTAATAAAGCATAGGATAAAACAACATAAATGCAGTTTAATAAAGCATAGGATAAAACAACATAAATACAATTTAATAAAGCATAGGATAAAACAACATAAATACAATTAATAAAACATAGGATAAAACCACATAAACACAATCTAATAAAGCATAGGATAAAACAACATAAATACAATTTAATAAAGCATATGATTAAACAACATAAATACAATTTAATAAAGCATAGGATAAAACAACATAAATACAATTTAATAAAGCATAGGATAAAACAACATAAATGCAATTTAGTAAAGCATAGGATAAAACCACATAAATACAATTTAATAAATCATAGGATAAAACAACATTAATACAATTTAATAAAGCATAGGATAAAACAACATAGATGCAATTTAATAAAGCATAGGATAAAACAACATAAATACAATTTAATAAAGCATAGAATAAAACAACATAAATACAATTTAATAAAGCATAGGATAAAACAACATAAATACAATTTGGTAAAGCATAGGATAAAACAACATACATACAATTTAATAAAGCATAGGATAAAACAACATAAATACAATTTAATAAAGCATAGGATAAAAAAACATAAATACAATTTAATAAAGCATAGGACAAAACAACATAAATAAAATGTAATAAAGCATAGGATAAAACAACATAAATACAATTTAATAAAGCATAGGATAAAACAACATAAATACAATTTAATAAAACATGGGTTAAAACAACATAAATACAATTTAATAAAGCATAGGATAAAACAACATAAACACAATTTAATAAAGCATAGGATAAAACAACATAAATACAATTTAATAAAGCATACGATAAAACAACATAATACAATTTAAAAAAGCATAGGATAAAACAACATAAATACAATTTAATAAAGCATAGGATAAAACAACATAAATACAATTTAATAAAGCATAAGATAAAACAACATAAATACAATTTAATGAAGCATGGGTTAAAACAACATAAATACAATTTAATAAAGCATAGGACAAAACAACATAAATACAATTTAATAAAGCATATGATAAAACAACATAAATATAATTTAATAAAGCATAGGATAAAACAACATAAATACAATTTAATAAAGCATAAGTTAAAACAATATAAATACAATTTAATAAAGCATAGGATAAAACAACATAAATACAATTTAATAAAGCATAGGATAAAACAACATAAACACAATTTAATAAAGCATAGGATAAAACAACATAAATACAATTTAATAAAGCATTCGATAAAACAACATAATACAATTTAAAAAAGCATAGGATAAAACAACATAAATACAATTTAATAAAGCATAGGATAAAACAACATAAATACAATTTAATAAAGCATAAGATAAAACAACATAAATACAATTTAATGAAGCATTTGTTAAAACAACATAAATACAATTTAATAAAGCATAGGACAAAACAACATAAATACAATTTAATAAAGCATAGGATAAAACAACATAAATATAATTTAATAAAGCATAGGATAAAACAACATAAATACAATTTAATAAAGCATAAGTTAAAACAATATAAATACAATTTAATAAAGCATAGGATAAAACAACATAAATACAATTTAATAAAGCATAGGATAAAACAACATAAATACAATTTAATAAAGCATAGGTTAAAGCAACATAAATACAATTTAATAAAACATAGGTTAAAACAACATAAATACAATTTAATAAAGCATAGGATAAAACAACATAAATACAATTTAATAAAGCATAGGATAAAACAACATAAATGCAGTTTAATAAAGCAAAGGATAAAACAACATAAATACAATTTAATAAAGCATAGGATAAAACAACATAAATACAATTAATAAAACATAGGATAAAACAACATAAACACAATCTAATAAAGCATAGGATAAAACAACATAAATACAATTTAATAAAGCATATGATTAAACAACATAAATACAATTTAATAAAGCATAGGATAAAACAACATAAATACAATTTAATAAAGCATAGGATAAAACAACATAAATGCAATTTAGTAAAGCATAGTATAAAACAACATAAATACAATTTAATAAATCATAGGATAAAACAACATTAATACAATTTAATAAAGCATAGGATAAAACAACATAGATGCAATTTAATAAAGCATAGGATAAAACAACATAAATACAATTTAATAAAGCATAGAATAAAACAACATAAATACAATTTAATAAAGCATAGGATAAAACAACATAAATACAATTTGATAAAGCATAGGATAAAACAACATACATACAATTTAATAAAGCATAGGATAAAACAACATAAATACAATTTAATAAAGCATAGGATAAAAAAACATAAATACAATTTAATAAAGCATAGGATAAAACAACATAAATACAATTTAATGAAGCATAGGATAAAACAACATAAATACAATTTAATAAAGCATAGGACAAAATAACATAAATACAATTTAATAAAGCATAGGATAAAACAACATAAAAACAATTTAATAAAGCATAAGATAAAAAAACATAAATGCAATTTAACAAAGCATGGGTTAAAACAACATAAATACAATTTAATAAAGCATAGGACAAAACAACATAAATACAAATTAATAAAGCATAAGATAAAACAACATAAATACAATTTAATGAAGCATGGGTTAAAACAACATAAATACATTTTAATAAAGCATAGGACAAAACAACATAAATAAAATGTAATAAAGCATAGGATAAAACAACACAAATACAATTTAATAAAGCATAGGATAAAACAACATAAATACAATTTAATAAAACATGGGTTAAAACAACATAAATACAATTTAATAAAGCATAGGATAAAACAACATAAACACAATTTAATAAAGCATAGGATAAAACAACATAAATACAATTTAATAAAGCATACGATAAAACAACATAATACAATTAAAAAAGCATAGGATAAAACAACATAAATACAATTTAATAAAGCATAAGATAAAACAACATAAATACAATTTAATAAAGCATAAGATAAAACAACATAAATACAATTTAATGAAGCATGGGTTAAAACAACATAAATACAATTTAATAAAGCATAGGACAAAACAACATAAATACAATTTAATAAAGCATAGGATAAAACAACATAAATATAATTTAATAAAGCATAGGATAAAACAACATAAATACAATTTAATAAAGCATGAGTTAAAACAATATAAATACAATTTAATAAAGCATAGGATAAAACAACATAAATACAATTTAATAAAGCATAGGATAAAACAACATAAACACAATTTAATAAAACATAGGATAAAACAACATAAATACAATTTAATAAAGCATTCGATAAAACAACATAATACAATTTAAAAAAGCATAGGATAAAACAACATAAATACAATTTAATAAAGCATAGGATAAAACAACATAAATACAATTTAATAAAGCATAAGATAAAACAACATAAATACAATTTAATGAAGCATGGGTTAAAACAACATAAATACAATTTAATAAAGCATAGGACAAAACAACATAAATACAATTTAATAAAGCATAGGATAAAACAACATAAATATAATTTAATAAAGCATAGGATAAAACAACATAAATACAATTTAATAAAGCATAAGTTAAAACAATATAAATACAATTTAATAAAGCATAGGATAAAACAACATAAATACAATTTAATAAAGCATAGGATAAAACAACATAAATACAATTTAATAAAGCATAGGTTAAAGCAACATAAATATAATTTAATAAAACATAGGTTAAAACAACATAAATACAATTTAATAAAGCATAGGTTAAAACAACATAAATACAATTTAATAAAGCATAGGATAAAACAACATAAATACAATTTAATAAAGCATAGGATAAAACAACATAAATACAATTTAATAAAGCATAAGATAAAACAACATAAATGCAGTTTAATAAAGCATACGATAAAACAACATAAATACAATTTAATAAAGCATAAGATAAAACAACATAAATACAATTTAATGAAGCATGGGTTAAAACAACATAAATACAATTTAATAAAGCATAGGACAAAACAACATAAATACAATTTAATAAAGCATAGGATAAAACAACATAAATACAATTTAATAAAGCATAGGATAAAACAACATAAATACAATTTAATAAAGCATAGGACAAAACAACATAAATACAATTTAATAAAGCATAGGATAAAACAACATAAATACAATTTAATAAAGCATAGGATAAAACAACATAAATACAATTTAATAAAGCATAAGTTAAAACAACATAAATACAATTTAATAAAGCATAGGATAAAACAACTTAAATACAATTTAATAAAGCATAGGATAAAACAACATAAATACAATTTAATAAATCATAGGTTAAAGCAACATAAATACAATTTAATAAAGCATAGGATAAATCAACATAAATACAATTTAATAAAGCATAGGTTAAAGCAACATAAATACAATTTAATAAAGCATAGGATAAATTAACATAAATACAATTTAATAAAGCATAGGTTAAAACAACATAAATACAATTTAATAAAGCATAGGATAAAACAACATAAATACAATTTAATAAAGCTTAGGATAAAACAACATAAATACAATTTAATAAAGCATAGGATAAAACAAAATAAATACAATTTAATAAAGCATAGGATCAAACAACATCAATACAATTTAATAAAGCATAGGATAAAACAACATAAACACAATTTAATAAAGCATAGGATAAAACAACATAAATACAATTTAATAAAGCATAGGATAAAACAACATAAATACAATTTAATAAAGCATAGGATAAAACAACATAAATTCAATTTTAATAAAGCATAGGATAAAACAAAATAAATACAATTTAATAAAGCATAGGATAAAACAACATAAATACAATTTAATAAAGCATAGGATAAAACAACATAAATGCAGTTTAATAAAGCATAGGATAAAACAACATAAATACAATTTAATAAAGCATAGGATAAAACAACATAAATACAATTAATAAAACTTAGGATAAAACAACATAAACACAATTTAATAAAGCATAGGATAAAACAACATAAATACAATTTAATAAAGCATAGGATTAAACAACATAAATACAATTTAATAAAGCATAGGATAAAACAACATAAATACAATTTAATAAAGCATAGGATAAAACAACATAAATGCAATTTAATAAAGCATAGGATAAAACCACATAAATACAATTTAATAAATCATAGGATAAAACAACATTAATACAATTTAATAAAGCATAGGATAAAACAACATAGATGCAATTTAATAAAGCATAGGATAAAACAACATAAATACAATTTAATAAAGCATAGAATAAAACAACATAAATACAATTTAATAAAGCATAGGATAAAACAACATAAATACAATTTAATAAAGCATAGGATAAAACAACATAAATACAATTTAATGAAGCATAGGATAAATCAACATAAATACAAATTAATAAAGCATGGTTAAAACAACATAAATACAATTTAATAAAGCATAGGACAAAACAACATAAATACAATTTAATAAAGCATAGGATAAAACAACATAAATACAATTTAATAAAGCATAAGATAAAACAACATAAATACAATTTAATAAAGCATAGGATAAAACAGCATAAATACAATTTAATAAAGCATAGGATAATACAACATGAATACAATTTAATAAAGCATAGCATAAAACAACATAAATGCAGATTAATAAAGCATAGGATAAAGCAACATAAATACAATTTAATAAAGCATACGATAAAACAACATAAATACAATTTAATAAAGCATAGGATAAAACAACATAAATACAATTTAATAAAGCATAGGATAAAACAACATGAATACAATTTAATAAAGCATAGCATAAAACAACATAAATGCAGTTTAATAAAGCATAGGATAAAGCAACATAAATACAATTTAATAAAGCATAGGATAAAACAACATAAGTACAATTTAATAAAGCATGCGATAAAACAACATAAATACAATTTAATAAAGCATAGGATAAAACAACATAAATACAATTTAATAAAGCATAGGATAAAACAACATAAATACAATTAATAAAACATAGGATAAAACAACATAAACACAATTTAATAAAGCATAGGATAAAACAACATAAATACAATTTAATAAAGCATATGATAAAACAACATAAATACAATTTAATAAAGCATAGGATAAAACAACATAAATACAATTTAATAAAGCATAGGATAAAACAACATAAATACAATTTTAATAAAGCATAGGATAAAACAAAATAAATACAATTTAATAAAGCATAGGATAAAACAAAATAAATACAATTTAATAAAGCATAGGATCAAACAACATCAATACAATTGAATAAAGCATAGGCTAAAACAACATAAATATAATTTAATAAAGCATAGGATAAAACAACATATATACAATTTAATAAAGCATAGGATAAAACAACATAAATACAATTTAATAAAACATGGGTTAAAACAACATAAATACAATTTAATAAAGCATAGGATAAAACAACATAAACACAATTTAATAAAGCATAGGATAAAACAACATAAATACAATTTAATAAAGCATACAATAAAACAACATAAATACAATTTAATAAAGCATAGGATAAAACAACATGAATACAATTTAATAAAGCATAGGATAAAACAACATAAATGCAGTTTAATAAAGCATAGGATAAAACAACATAAATACAATTTAATAAAGCATAGGATAAAACAACATAAATACAATTAATAAAACGTAGGATAAAACAACATAAACACAATTTAATAAAGCATAGGATAAAACAACATGAATTCAATTTAATAAAGCATATGATTAAACAACATAAATACAATTTAATAAAGCATAGGATAAAACAACATAAATACAATTTAATAAAACATGGGATAAAACAACATTAATACAATTTAATAAAGCATAGGATAAAACAACATAAATACAATTTAATAAAGCATAGGATAAAACAACATAAATACAATTTAATGAAGCATGGGTTAAAACAACATAAATACAATTTAATAAAGCATAGGACAAAACAACATAAATACAATTTAATAAAGCATAAGATAAAACAACATAAATACAATTTAATGAAGCATGGGTTAAAACAACATAAATACAATTTAATAAAGCATAGGACAAAACAACATAAACACAATTTAATAAAGCATAGGATAAAACAACATAAATACAATTTAATAAAACATGGGTTAAAACAACATAAATACAATTTAATAAAGCATAGGATAAAACAACATAAACACAATTTAATAAAGCATAGGATAAAACAACATAAATACAATTTAATAAAGCATACGATAAAACAACATAATACAATTTAATAAAGCATAGGATAAAACAACATAAATACAATTTAATAAAGCATAGGATAAAACAACATAAATACAATTTAATAAAGCATAAGATAAAACAACATAAATACAATTTAATGAAGCATGGGTTAAAACAACATAAATACAATTTAATAAAGCATAGGACAAAACAACATAAATACAATTTAATAAAGCATAGGATAAAACAATATAAATACAATTTAATAAAGCATAAGTTAAAACAATATAAATACAATTTAATAAAGCATAGGATAAAACAACATAAATACAATTTAATAAAGCATAGGATAAAACAACATAAATACAATTTAATAAAGCATAGGTTAAAGCAACATAAATACAATTTAATAAAGCATAGGTTAAAACAACATAAATACAATTTAATAAAGCATAGGTTAAAACAACATAAATACAATTTAATAAAGCATAGGTTAAAACAACATAAATACAATTTAATAAAGCATATGATTAAACAACATAAATACAATTTAATAAAGCATAGGATAAAACAACATAAATACAATTTAATGAAGCATGGGTTAAAACAACATAAATACAATTTAATAAAGTATGGGACAAAACAACATAAATACAATTTAATAAAGCATAGGATAAAACAACATAAATACAATTTAATAAAGCATAGGATAAAACAACATAAATACAATTTAATAAAGCATAAGTTAAAACAACATAAATACAATTTAATAAAGCATAGGATAAAACAACTTAAAACAATTTAATAAAGCATAGGATAAAACAACATAAATACAATTTAATAAAGCATAGGTTAAAGCAACATAAATACAATTTAATAAAGCATAGGATAAATCAACATAAATACAATTTTATAAAGCATAGGTTAAAGCAACATAAATACAATTTAATAAAGCATAGGATAAATTAACATAAATACAATTTAATAAAGCATAGGTTAAAACAACATAAATCCAATTTAATAAAGCATAGGTTAAAACAACATAAATACAATTTAATAAAGCATAGGATAAAACAACATAAATACAATTTAATAAAGCTTAGGATAAAACAACATAAATACAATTTAATAAAGCATAGGATAAAACAAAATAAATACAATTTAATAAAGCATAGGATCAAACAACATCAATACAATTGAATAAAGCATAGGCTAAAACAACATAAATATAAGTTAATAAAGCATAGGATAAAACAACATATATATAATTTAATAAAGCATAGGATAAAACAACATAAATAAAATTTAATAAAACATGGGTTAAAACAACATAAATACAATTTAATAAGGCATAGGATAAAACAACATAAACACAATTTAATAAAGCATAGGATAAAACAACATAAATACAATTTAATAAAGCATACGATAAAACAACATAAATACAATCTAATAAAGCATAGGATAAAACAACATAAATACAATTTTAATAAAGCATAGGATAAAACAAAAAAAATACAATTTAATAAAGCATAGGATAAAACAACATAAATACAATTTAATAAAGCATAGGATAAAACAACATAAATGCAGTTTAATAAAGCATAGGATAAAACAACATAAATACAATTTAATAAAGCATAGGATAAAACAACATAAATACAATTAATAAAACATAGGATAAAACAACATAAACACAATTTAATAAAGCATAGGATAAAACAACATGAATTCAATTTAATAAAGCATATGATTAAACAACATAAATACAATTTAATAAAGCATAGGATAAAACAACATAAATACAATTTAATAAAGCATAGGATAAAACAACATAAATGCAATTTAATAAAGCATAGGATAAAACCACATAAATACAATTTAATAAATCATAGGATAAAACAACATTAATACAATTTAATAAAGCATAGGATAAAACAACATAGATGCAATTTAATAAAGCATAGGATAAAACAACATAAATACAATTTAATAAAGCATAGAATAAAACAACATAAATACAATTTAATAAAGCATAGGATAAAACAACATAAATACAATTTAATAAAGCATAGGATAAAACAACATAAATACAATTTAATAAAGCATAGGATAAAACAACATAAATACAATTTAATAAAGCATAGGATAAAACAACATAAATACAATTTAATAAAGCATAGGATAAAACAACATAAATACAATTTAATAAAGCATAGGATAAAACAACATAAATACAATTTAATAAAGCATAGGATAAAACAACATGAATACAATTTAATAAAGCATAGCATAAAACAACATAAATGCAGTTTAATAAAGCATAGGATAAAGCAACATAAATACAATTTAATAAAGCATAGGATAAAACAACATAAGTACAATTTAATAAAGCATGCGATAAAACAACATAAATACAATTTAATAAAGCATAGGATAAAACAACATAAATACAATTTAATAAAGCATAGGATAAAACAACATAAATACAATTAATAAAACATAGGATAAAACAACATAAACACAATTTAATAAAGCATAGGATAAAACAACATAAATACAATTTAATAAAGCATATGATAAAACAACATAAATACAATTTAATAAAGCATAGGATAAAACAACATAAATACAATTTAATAAAGCATAGGATAAAACAACATAAATACAATTTTAATAAAGCATAGGATAAAACAAAATAAATACAATTTAATAAAGCATAGGATAAAACAAAATAAATACAATTTAATAAAGCATAGGATCAAACAACATCAATACAATTGAATAAAGCATAGGCTAAAACAACATAAATATAATTTAATAAAGCATAGGATAAAACAACATATATACAATTTAATAAAGCATAGGATAAAACAACATAAATACAATTTAATAAAACATGGGTTAAAACAACATAAATACAATTTAATAAAGCATAGGATAAAACAACATAAACACAATTTAATAAAGCATAGGATAAAACAACATAAATACAATTTAATAAAGCATACAATAAAACAACATAAATACAATTTAATAAAGCATAGGATAAAACAACATGAATACAATTTAATAAAGCATAGGATAAAACAACATAAATGCAGTTTAATAAAGCATAGGATAAAACAACATAAATACAATTTAATAAAGCATAGGATAAAACAACATAAATACAATTAATAAAACGTAGGATAAAACAACATAAACACAATTTAATAAAGCATAGGATAAAACAACATGAATTCAATTTAATAAAGCATATGATTAAACAACATAAATACAATTTAATAAAGCATAGGATAAAACAACATAAGTACAATTTAATAAAGCATGCGATAAAACAACATAAATACAATTTAATAAAGCATAGGATAAAACAACATAAATACAATTTAATAAAGCATAGGATAAAACAACATAAATACAATTAATAAAACATAGGATAAAACAACATAAACACAATTTAATAAAGCATAGGATAAAACAACATAAATACAATTTAATAAAGCATATGATAAAACAACATAAATACAATTTAATAAAGCATAGGATAAAACAACATAAATACAATTTAATAAAGCATAGGATAAAACAACATAAATACAATTTTAATAAAGCATAGGATAAAACAAAATAAATACAATTTAATAAAGCATAGGATAAAACAAAATAAATACAATTTAATAAAGCATAGGATCAAACAACATCAATACAATTGAATAAAGCATAGGCTAAAACAACATAAATATAATTTAATAAAGCATAGGATAAAACAACATATATACAATTTAATAAAGCATAGGATAAAACAACATAAATACAATTTAATAAAACATGGGTTAAAACAACATAAATACAATTTAATAAAGCATAGGATAAAACAACATAAACACAATTTAATAAAGCATAGGATAAAACAACATAAATACAATTTAATAAAGCATACAATAAAACAACATAAATACAATTTAATAAAGCATAGGATAAAACAACATGAATACAATTTAATAAAGCATAGGATAAAACAACATAAATGCAGTTTAATAAAGCATAGGATAAAACAACATAAATACAATTTAATAAAGCATAGGATAAAACAACATAAATACAATTAATAAAACGTAGGATAAAACAACATAAACACAATTTAATAAAGCATAGGATAAAACAACATGAATTCAATTTAATAAAGCATATGATTAAACAACATAAATACAATTTAATAAAGCATAGGATAAAACAACATAAATACAATTTAATAAAACATGGGATAAAACAACATTAATACAATTTAATAAAGCATAGGATAAAACAACATAAATACAATTTAATAAAGCATAGGATAAAACAACATAAATACAATTTAATGAAGCATAGTATAAAACAACATAAATACAAATTAATAAAGCATGGTTAAAACAACATAAATACAATTTAATAAAGCATAGGACAAAACAACATAAATACAATTTAATAAAGCATAAGATAAAACAACATAAATACAATTTAATGAAGCATGGGTTAAAACAACATAAATACAATTTAATAAAGCATAGGACAAAACAACATAAATAAAATTTAATAAAACATAGGACACAACAACATAAATACAATTTAATAAAGCATAAGATAAAACAACATAAATACAATTTAATGAAGCATGGGTTAAAACAACATAAATACAATTTAATAAAGCATAGGACAAAACAACATAAATAAAATTTAATAAAGCATAGGATAAAACAACATAAATACAATTTAATAAAGCATAGGATAAAACAACATAAATACAATTTAATAAAACATGGGTTAAAACAACATAAATACAATTTAATAAAGCATAGGATAAAACAACATAAACACAATTTAATAAAGCATAGGATAAAACAACATAAATACAATTTAATAAAGCATACGATAAAACAACATAATACAATTTAATAAAGCATAGGATAAAACAACATAAATACAATTTAATAAAGCATAGGATAAAACAACATAAATACAATTTAATAAAGCATAAGATAAAACAACATAAATACAATTTAATGAAGCATGGGTTAAAACAACATAAATACAATTTAATAAAGCATAGGACAAAACAACATAAATACAATTTAATAAAGCATAGGATAAAACAATATAAATACAATTTAATAAAGCATAAGTTAAAACAATATAAATACAATTTAATAAAGCATAGGATAAAACAACATAAATACAATTTAATAAAGCATAGGATAAAACAACATAAATACAATTTAATAAAGCATAGGTTAAAGCAACATAAATACAATTTAATAAAGCATAGGTTAAAACAACATAAATACAATTTAATAAAGCATAGGTTAAAACAACATAAATACAATTTAATAAAGCATAGGTTAAAACAACATAAATACAATTTAATAAAGCATATGATTAAACAACATAAATACAATTTAATAAAGCATAGGATAAAACAACATAAATACAATTTAATGAAGCATGGGTTAAAACAACATAAATACAATTTAATAAAGTATGGGACAAAACAACATAAATACAATTTAATAAAGCATAGGATAAAACAACATAAATACAATTTAATAAAGCATAGGATAAAACAACATAAATACAATTTAATAAAGCATAAGTTAAAACAACATAAATACAATTTAATAAAGCATAGGATAAAACAACTTAAAACAATTTAATAAAGCATAGGATAAAACAACATAAATACAATTTAATAAAGCATAGGTTAAAGCAACATAAATACAATTTAATAAAGCATAGGATAAATCAACATAAATACAATTTTATAAAGCATAGGTTAAAGCAACATAAATACAATTTAATAAAGCATAGGATAAATTAACATAAATACAATTTAATAAAGCATAGGTTAAAACAACATAAATCCAATTTAATAAAGCATAGGTTAAAACAACATAAATACAATTTAATAAAGCATAGGATAAAACAACATAAATACAATTTAATAAAGCTTAGGATAAAACAACATAAATACAATTTAATAAAGCATAGGATAAAACAAAATAAATACAATTTAATAAAGCATAGGATCAAACAACATCAATACAATTGAATAAAGCATAGGCTAAAACAACATAAATATAAGTTAATAAAGCATAGGATAAAACAACATATATACAATTTAATAAAGCATAGGATAAAACAACATAAATAAAATTTAATAAAACATGGGTTAAAACAACATAAATACAATTTAATAAAGCATAGGATAAAACAACATAAACACAATTTAATAAAGCATAGGATAAAACAACATAAATACAATTTAATAAAGCATACGATAAAACAACATGAATACAATCTAATAAAGCATAGGATAAAACAACATAAATACAATTTTAATAAAGCATAGGATAAAACAAAAAAAATACAATTTAATAAAGCATAGGATAAAACAACATAAATACAATTTAATAAAGCATAGGATAAAACAACATAAATGCAGTTTAATAAAGCATAGGATAAAACAACATAAATACAATTTAATAAAGCATAGGATAAAACAACATAAATACAATTAATAAAACATAGGATAAAACAACATAAACACAATTTAATAAAGCATAGGATAAAACAACATGAATTCAATTTAATAAAGCATATGATTAAACAACATAAATACAATTTAATAAAGCATAGGATAAAACAACATAAATACAATTTAATAAAGCATAGGATAAAACAACATAAATGCAATTTAATAAAGCATAGGATAAAACCACATAAATACAATTTAATAAATCATAGGATAAAACAACATTAATACAATTTAATAAAGCATAGGATAAAACAACATAGATGCAATTTAATAAAGCATAGGATAAAACAACATAAATACAATTTAATAAAGCATAGAATAAAACAACATAAATACAATTTAATAAAGCATAGGATAAAACAACATAAATACAATTTAATAAAGCATAGGATAAAACAACATAAATACAATTTAATAAAGCATAGGATAAAACAACATAAATACAATTTAATAAAGCATAGGATAAAACAACATAAATACAATTTAATAAAGCATAGGATAAAACAACATAAATACAATTTAATGAAGCATAGGATAAAACAACATAAATACAAATTAATAAAGCATGGTTAAAACAACATAAATACAATTTAATAAAGCATAGGACAAAACAACATAAACACAATTTAATAAAGCATAGGATAAAACAACATAAATACAATTTAATAAAGCATAGGACAAAACAACATAAATACTATTTAATAAAGCATAAGATAAAACAACATAAGTACAATTTAATGAAGCATGGGTTAAAACAACATAAATACAATTTAATAAAGCATAGGACAAAACAACATAAATAAAATTTAATAAAGCATAGGACAAAACAACATAAATACAATTTAATAAAGCATAAGATAAAACAACATAAATACAATTTAATGAAGCATGGGTTAAAACAACATAAATACAATTTAATAAAGCATAGGACAAAACAACATAAATAAAATTTAATAAAGCATAGGATAAAACAACATAAATACAATTTAATAAAGCATAGGATAAAACAGCATAAATACAATTTAATAAAACATGGGTTAAAACAACATAAATACAATTTAATAAAGCATAGGATAAAACAACATAAACACAATTTAATAAAGCATAGGATAAAACAACATAAATACAATTTAATAAAGCATACGATAAAACAACATAATACAATTTAATAAAGCATAGGATAAAACAACATAAATACAATTTAATAAAGCATAGGATAAAACAACATAAATACAATTTAATAAAGCATAGGACAAAACAAGATAAATACAATTTAATAAAGCATAGGATAAAACAACATATATACAATTTAATAAAGCATAGGATAAAACAACATAAATACAATTTAATAAAACATGGGTTAAAACGACATAAATACAATTGAATAAAGCATAGGATAAAACAACATAAACACAATTTAATAAAGCATAGGATAAAACAACATCAATACAATTTAATAAAGCATAGGATAAAACAACATAAATATAATTTAATAAATCATAGGACAAAACAAGATAAATACAATTTAATAAAGCATAGGATAAAACAACATATATACAATTTAATAAAGCATAGGATAAAACAACATAAATACAATTTAATAAAACATGGGTTAAAACAACATAAATACAATTGAATAAAGCATAGGATAAAACAACATAAACACAATTTAATAAAGCATAGGATAAAACAACATAAATACAATTTAATAAAGCATAGGATAAAACAACATAAATACAATTTAATAAAGCATAGGATAAAACAACATAAATACAATTTAATAAAGCATAGGATAAAACAACATGAATACAATTTAATAAAGCATAGGATAAAACAACATAAATACAATTTTAATAAAGCATAGGATAAAACAAAATAAATACAATTTAATAAAGCATAGGATAAAACAACATAAATACAATTTAATAAAGCATAGGATAAAACAACATAAATGCAGTTTAATAAAGCATAGGATAAAACAACATAAATACAATTTAATGAAGCATAGGATAAAACAACATAAATACAATTAATAAAACATAGGATAAAACAACATAAACACAATTTAATAAAGCATAGGATAAAACAACATAAATACAATTTAATAAAGCATATGATTAAACAACATAAATACAATTTAATAAAGCATAGGATAAAACAACATAAATACAATTTAATAAAGCATAGGATAAAACAACATAAATGCAATTTAATAAAGCATAGGATAAAACCACATAAATACAATTTAATAAATCATAGGATAAAATAACATTAATACAATTTAATAAAGCATAGGATAAAACAACATAGATGCAATTTAATAAAGCATAGGATAAAACAACATAAATACAATTTAATAAAGCATAGGATAAAACAACATAAATACAATTTAATAAAGCATAGAATAAAACAACATAAATACAATTTAATAAAGCATAGGATAAAACAACATAAATACAATTTAATAAAGCATAGGATAAAACAACATAAATACAATTTAATAAAGCATAGGATAAAACAACATAAATACAATTTAATGAAGCATAGGATAAAACAACATAAATACAAATTAATAAAGCATGGTTAAAACAACATAAATACAATTTAATAAAGCATAGGACAAAACAACATAAACACAATTTAATAAAGCATAGGATAAAACAACATAAATACAATTTAATAAACCATAAGATAAAACAACATAAATGCAATTTAATAAAGCATGGGTTAAAACAACATAAATACAATTTAATAAAGCATAGGCCAAAACAACATAAATTCAATTTAATAAAGCATAAGATAAAACAACATAAATACAATTTAATGAAGCATGGGTTAAAACAACATAAATACAATTTAATAAAGCATAGGACAAAACAACATAAACACAATTTAATAAAGCATAGGATAAAACAACATAAATACAATTTAATAAAGCATAGGATAAAACAACATAAATACAATTTAATAAAGCATAGGATAAAACAACATAAATACAATTTAATAAAGCATAGGATAAAACAACATGAATACAATTTAATAAAGCATAGGATAAAACAACATAAATACAATTTTAATAAAGCATAGGATAAAACAAAATAAATACAGTTTAATAAAGCATAGGATAAAACAAAATAAATACAGTTTAATAAAGCATAGGATAAAACAACATAAATTCAATTTAATAAAGCATAGGATAAAACAACATAAATGCAGTTTAATAAAGCATAGGATAAAACAACATAAATACATTTTAATGAAGCATAGGATAAAACAACATAAATACAATTTAATAAAGCATAAGTTAAAACAATATAAATACAATTTAATAAAGCATAGGATAAAACAACATAAATACAATTTAATAAAGCATAGGATAAAACAACATAAATACAATTTAATAAAGCATAGGTTAAAGCAACATAAATACAATTTAATAAAGCATAGGTTAAAACAACATAAATACAATTTAATAAAGCATAGGTTAAAACAACATAAATACAATTTAATAAAGCATAGGATAAAACAACATAAATACAATTTAATAAAGCATAGGATAAAACAACATAAATACAATTTAATAAAGCATAGGATAAAACAACATGAATACAATTTAATAAAGCATAGGATAAAACAACATAAATACAATTTTAATAAAGCATAGGATAAAACAAAATAAATACAGTTTAATAAAGCATAGGATAAAACAAAATAAATACAGTTTAATAAAGCATAGGATAAAACAACATAAATTCAATTTAATAAAGCATAGGATAAAACAACATAAATGCAGTTTAATAAAGCATAGGATAAAACAACATAAATACATTTTAATGAAGCATAGGATAAAACAACATAAATACAATTTAATAAAGCATAAGTTAAAACAATATAAATACAATTTAATAAAGCATAGGATAAAACAACATAAATACAATTTAATAAAGCATAGGATAAAACAACATAAATACAATTTAATAAAGCATAGGTTAAAGCAACATAAATACAATTTAATAAAGCATAGGTTAAAACAACATAAATACAATTTAATAAAGCATAGGTTAAAACAACATAAATACAATTTAATAAAGCATAGGATAAAACAACATAAATACAATTTAATAAAGCATAGGATAAAACAACATAAATACAATTTAATAAAGCATAGGATAAAACAACATAAATACAATTTAATAAAGCATAGGATAAAACAACATAAATATAATTTCATAAAGCATAGGACAAAACAAGATAAATACAATTTAATAAAGCATAGGATAAAACAACATATATACATTTTAATAAAGCATAGGATAAAACAACATAAATACAATTTAATAAAACATGGGTTAAAACAACATAAATACAATTGAATAAAGCATAGGATAAAACAACATAAACACAATTTAATAAAGCATAGGATAAAACAACATAAATACAATTTAATAAAGCATAGGATAAAACAACATAAATACAATTTAATAAAGCATAGGATAAAACAATATCAATACAATTTAATAAAGCATAGGATAAAACAACATGAATACAATTTAATAAAGCATAGGATAAAACAACATAAATACAATTTTAATAAAGCATAGGATAAAACAAAATAAATACAATTTAATAAAGCATAGGATAAAACAACATAAATACAATTTAATAAAGCATAGGATAAAACAACATAAATGCAGTTTAATAAAGCATAGGATAAAACAACATAAATACAATTTAATGAAGCATAGGATAAAACAACATAAAAACAAATTATAAAACATAGGATAAAACAACATAAACACAATTTAATAAAGCATAGGATAAAACAACATAAATACAATTTAATAAAGCATATGATTAAACAACATAAATACAATTTAATAAAGCATAGGATAAAACAACATAAATACAATTTAATAAAGCATAGGATAAAACAACATAAATACAATTTTAATAAAGCATAGGATAAAACAAAATAAATACAATTTAATAAATCATAGGATAAAACAACATTAATACAATTTAATAAAGCATAGGATAAAACAACATAGATGCAATTTAATAAAGCATAGGATAAAACAACATAAATACAATTTAATAAAGCATAGAATAAAACAACATAAATACAATTTAATAAAGCATAGGGTAAAACAACATAAATACAATTTAATAAAGCATAGGATAAAACAACATAAATACAATTTAATAAAGCATAGGATAAAACAACATAAATACAATTTAATAAAGCATAGGATAAAACAACATAAATACAATTTAATGAAGCATAGGATAAAACAACATAAATACAAATTAATAAAGCATGGTTAAAACAACATAAATACAATTTAATAAAGCATAGGACAAAACAACATAAACACAATTAAATAAAGCATAGGATAAAACAACATAAATACAATTTAATAAAGCATAATATAAAACAACATAAATGCAATTTAATAAAGCATGGGTTAAAACAACATAAATACAATTTAATAAAGCATAGGACAAAACAACCTAAATACAATTTAATAAAGCATAAGATAAAACAACATAAATACAATTTAATGAAGCATGGGTTAAAACAACATAAATACAATTTAATAAAGCATAGGACAAAACAACATAAATACAATTTAATAAAACATGGGTTAAAACAACATAAATACAATTTAATAAAGCATAGGATAAAACAACATAAACACAATTTAATAAAGCATAGGATAAAACAACATAAATACAATTTAATAAAGCATATGATAAAACAACATAATACAATTTAATAAAGCATAGGATAAAACAACATAAATACAATTTAATAAAGCATAGGATAAAACAACAGAAATACAATTTAATAAAGCATAAGATAAAACAACATAAATTCAATTTAATGAAGCATGGGTTAAAACAACATAAATACAATTGAATAAAGCATAGGATAAAACAACATAAAGACAATTTAATAAAGCATAGGATAAAACAACATAAATACAATTTAATAAAGCATAGGATAAAACAACATAAATAAAATTTAATAAAGCATAGGATAAAACAACATAAATACAATTTAATAAAGCATAGGATAAAACAACATGAATACAATTTAATAAAGCATAGGATAAAACAACATAAATACAATTTTAATAAAGCATAGGATAAAACAAAATAAATACAATTTAATAAAGCATAGGATAGAACAACATAAATACAATTTAATAAAGCATAGGATAAAACAACATAAATGCAGTTTAATAAAGCATAGGATAAAACAACATAAATACAATTTAATGAAGCATAGGATAAAACAACATAAATACAATTAATAAAACATAGGATAAAACAACATAAACACAATTTAATAAAGCATAGGATAAAACAACATAAATACAATTTAATAAAGCATATGATTAAACAACATAAATACAATTTAATAAAGCATAGGATAAAACAACATAAATACAATTTAATAAAGCATAGGATAAAACAACATAAATGCAATTTAATAAAGCATAGGATAAAACCACATAAATACAATTTAATAAATCATATGATAAAACAACATTAATACAATTTAATAAAGCATAGGATAAAACAACATAGATGCAATTTAATAAAGCATAGGATAAAACAACATAAATACAATTTAATAAAGCATAGAATAAAACAACATAAATACAATTTAATAAAGCATAGGATAAAACAACATAAATACAATTTAATAAAGCATAGGATAAAACAACATAAATACAATTTAATAAAGCATAGGATAAAACAACATAAATACAATTTAATAAAGCATAGGATAAAACAACATAAATACAATTTAATGAAGCATAGGATAAAACAACATAAATACAAATTAATAAAGCATGGTTAAAACAACATAAATACAATTTAATAAAGCATAGGACAAAACAACATAAACACAATTTAATAAAGCATAGGATAAAACAACATAAATACAATTTAATAAAGCATAAGATAAAACAACATAAATGCAATTTAATAAAGCATGGGTTAAAACAACATAAATACAATTTAATAAAGCATAGGACAAAACAACATAAATACAATTTAATAAAGCATAAGATAAAACAACATAAATACAATTTAATGAAGCATGGGTTAAAACAACATAAATACAATTTAATAAAGCATAGGACAAAACAACATAAATACAATTTAATAAAGCATAGGATAAAACAACATAAATACAATTTAATAAAGCATAGGTTAAAGCGACATAAATACAATTTAATAAAGCATAGGTTAAAACAACATAAATACAATTTAATAAAGCATAGGTTAAAACAACATAAATACTTTTTAATAAAGCATAGGTTAAAACAACAAAAATACAATTTAATAAAGCATAGGATAAAACAACATAAATACAATTTAATAAAGCATAGGATAAAACAACATAAATACTATTTAATAAAGCATAGGATAAAACAACATAAATACAATTTAATAAAGCATAGGATAAAACAACATAAATACAATTTAATAAAGCATAGGATAAAACAACATAAATACAATTTAATAAAACATGGGTTAAAACAACATAAATACAATTTAATAAAGCATAGGATAAAACAACATAAACACAATTTAATAAAGCATAGGATAAAACAACATAAATACAATTTAATAAAGCATACGATAAAACAACATAATACAATTTAATAAAGCATAGGATAAAACAACATAAATACAATTTAATAAAGCATAGGATAAAACAACATAAATACAATTTAATAAAGCATAAGATAAAACAACATAAATACATTTAATGAAGCATGGGTTAAAACAACATAAATACAATTTAATAAAGCATAGGACAAAACAACATAAATACAATTTAATAAAGCATAGGATAAAACAACATAAATACAATTTAATAAAGCATAGGATAAAACAACATAAATACAATTTAATAAAGCATAAGTTAAAACAATATAAATACAATTTAATAAAGCATAGGATAAAACAACATAAATACAATTTAATAAAGCATAGGATAAAACAACATAAAAACAATTTAATAAAGCATAGGTTAAAGCAACATAAATACAATTTAATAAAGCATAAGATAAAACAACATAAATACAATTTAATGAAGCATGGGTTAAAACAACATAAATACAATTTAATAAAGCATAGGACAAAACAACATAAATACAATTTAATAAAACATGGGTTAAAACAACATAAATACAATTTAATAAAGCATAGGATAAAACAACATAAACACAATTTAATAAAGCATAGGATAAAACAACATAAATACAATTTAATAAAGCATATGATAAAACAACATAATACAATTTAATAAAGCATAGGATAAAACAACATAAATACAATTTAATAAAGCATAGGATAAAACAACAGAAATACAATTTAATAAAGCATAAGATAAAACAACATAAATTCAATTTAATGAAGCATGGGTTAAAACAACATAAATACAATTGAATAAAGCATAGGATAAAACAACATAAAGACAATTTAATAAAGCATAGGATAAAACAACATAAATACAATTTAATAAAGCATAGGATAAAACAACATAAATAAAATTTAATAAAGCATAGGATAAAACAACATAAATACAATTTAATAAAGCATAGGATAAAACAACATGAATACAATTTAATAAAGCATAGGATAAAACAACATAAATACAATTTTAATAAAGCATAGGATAAAACAAAATAAATACAATTTAATAAAGCATAGGATAGAACAACATAAATACAATTTAATAAAGCATAGGATAAAACAACATAAATGCAGTTTAATAAAGCATAGGATAAAACAACATAAATACAATTTAATGAAGCATAGGATAAAACAACATAAATACAATTAATAAAACATAGGATAAAACAACATAAACACAATTTAATAAAGCATAGGATAAAACAACATAAATACAATTTAATAAAGCATATGATTAAACAACATAAATACAATTTAATAAAGCATAGGATAAAACAACATAAATACAATTTAATAAAGCATAGGATAAAACAACATAAATGCAATTTAATAAAGCATAGGATAAAACCACATAAATACAATTTAATAAATCATATGATAAAACAACATTAATACAATTTAATAAAGCATAGGATAAAACAACATAGATGCAATTTAATAAAGCATAGGATAAAACAACATAAATACAATTTAATAAAGCATAGAATAAAACAACATAAATACAATTTAATAAAGCATAGGATAAAACAACATAAATACAATTTAATAAAGCATAGGATAAAACAACATAAATACAATTTAATAAAGCATAGGATAAAACAACATAAATACAATTTAATAAAGCATAGGATAAAACAACATAAATACAATTTAATGAAGCATAGGATAAAACAACATAAATACAAATTAATAAAGCATGGTTAAAACAACATAAATACAATTTAATAAAGCATAGGACAAAACAACATAAACACAATTTAATAAAGCATAGGATAAAACAACATAAATACAATTTAATAAAGCATAAGATAAAACAACATAAATGCAATTTAATAAAGCATGGGTTAAAACAACATAAATACAATTTAATAAAGCATAGGACAAAACAACATAAATACAATTTAATAAAGCATAAGATAAAACAACATAAATACAATTTAATGAAGCATGGGTTAAAACAACATAAATACAATTTAATAAAGCATAGGACAAAACAACATAAATACAATTTAATAAAGCATAGGATAAAACAACATAAATACAATTTAATAAAGCATAGGTTAAAGCGACATAAATACAATTTAATAAAGCATAGGTTAAAACAACATAAATACAATTTAATAAAGCATAGGTTAAAACAACATAAATACTTTTTAATAAAGCATAGGTTAAAACAACAAAAATACAATTTAATAAAGCATAGGATAAAACAACATAAATACAATTTAATAAAGCATAGGATAAAACAACATAAATACTATTTAATAAAGCATAGGATAAAACAACATAAATACAATTTAATAAAGCATAGGATAAAACAACATAAATACAATTTAATAAAGCATAGGATAAAACAACATAAATACAATTTAATAAAACATGGGTTAAAACAACATAAATACAATTTAATAAAGCATAGGATAAAACAACATAAACACAATTTAATAAAGCATAGGATAAAACAACATAAATACAATTTAATAAAGCATACGATAAAACAACATAATACAATTTAATAAAGCATAGGATAAAACAACATAAATACAATTTAATAAAGCATAGGATAAAACAACATAAATACAATTTAATAAAGCATAAGATAAAACAACATAAATACATTTAATGAAGCATGGGTTAAAACAACATAAATACAATTTAATAAAGCATAGGACAAAACAACATAAATACAATTTAATAAAGCATAGGATAAAACAACATAAATACAATTTAATAAAGCATAGGATAAAACAACATAAATACAATTTAATAAAGCATAAGTTAAAACAATATAAATACAATTTAATAAAGCATAGGATAAAACAACATAAATACAATTTAATAAAGCATAGGATAAAACAACATAAAAACAATTTAATAAAGCATAGGTTAAAGCAACATAAATACAATTTAATAAAGCATAGGTTAAAACAACATAAATACAATTTAATAAAGCTTAGGTTAAAACAACATAAATACAATTTAATAAAGCATAGGTTAAAACAGCATAAATACAATTTAATAAAGCATAGAATAAAACAACATAAATACAATTTAATAAAGCATAGGATAAAACAACATAAATACAATTTAATAAAGCATAGGATAAAACAACATAAATACAATTTAATAAAGCATAGGTTAAAACAACATAAATATAATTTAATAAAGCATAGGACAAAACAAGATAAATACAATTTAATAAAGCATAGGATAAAACAACATATATACAATTTAATAAAGCATAGGATAAAACAACATAAATACAATTTAATAAAACATGGGTTAAAACAACATAAATACAATTTAATAAAGCATAAGATAAAACAACATAAATGCAATTTAATAAAGCATGGGTTAAAACAACATAAATACAATTTAATAAAGCATAGGACAAAACAACATAAATACAATTTAATAAAGCATAAGATAAAACAACATAAATACAATTTAATGAAGCATGGGTTAAAACAACATAAATACAATTTAATAAAGCATAGGACAAAACAACATAAATACAATTTAATAAAGCATAGGATAAAACAACATAAATACAATTTAATAAAGCATAGGTTAAAGCGACATAAATACAATTTAATAAAGCATAGGTTAAAACAACATAAATACAATTTAATAAAGCATAGGTTAAAACAACATAAATACTTTTTAATAAAGCATAGGTTAAAACAACAAAAATACAATTTAATAAAGCATAGGATAAAACAACATAAATACAATTTAATAAAGCATAGGATAAAACAACATAAATACTATTTAATAAAGCATAGGATAAAACAACATAAATACAATTTAATAAAGCATAGGATAAAACAACATAAATACAATTTAATAAAGCATAGGATAAAACAACATAAATACAATTTAATAAAACATGGGTTAAAACAACATAAATACAATTTAATAAAGCATAGGATAAAACAACATAAACACAATTTAATAAAGCATAGGATAAAACAACATAAATACAATTTAATAAAGCATACGATAAAACAACATAATACAATTTAATAAAGCATAGGATAAAACAACATAAATACAATTTAATAAAGCATAGGATAAAACAACATAAATACAATTTAATAAAGCATAAGATAAAACAACATAAATACATTTAATGAAGCATGGGTTAAAACAACATAAATACAATTTAATAAAGCATAGGACAAAACAACATAAATACAATTTAATAAAGCATAGGATAAAACAACATAAATACAATTTAATAAAGCATAGGATAAAACAACATAAATACAATTTAATAAAGCATAAGTTAAAACAATATAAATACAATTTAATAAAGCATAGGATAAAACAACATAAATACAATTTAATAAAGCATAGGATAAAACAACATAAAAACAATTTAATAAAGCATAGGTTAAAGCAACATAAATACAATTTAATAAAGCATAGGTTAAAACAACATAAATACAATTTAATAAAGCTTAGGTTAAAACAACATAAATACAATTTAATAAAGCATAGGTTAAAACAGCATAAATACAATTTAATAAAGCATAGAATAAAACAACATAAATACAATTTAATAAAGCATAGGATAAAACAACATAAATACAATTTAATAAAGCATAGGATAAAACAACATAAATACAATTTAATAAAGCATAGGTTAAAACAACATAAATATAATTTAATAAAGCATAGGATAAAACAAGATAAATACAATTTAATAAAGCATAGGATAAAACAACATATATACAATTTAATAAAGCATAGGATAAAACAACATAAATACAATTTAATAAAACATGGGTTAAAACAACATAAATACAATTTAATAAAGCATAGGATAAAACAACATAAACACAATTTAATAAAGCATAGAATAAAACAACATAAATACAATTTAATAAAGCATAGGATAAAACAACATGAATACAATTTAATAAAGCATAGCATAAAACAACATAAATGCAGTTTAATAAAGCATAGGATAAAGCAACATAAATAAAATTTAATAAAGCATAGGATAAAACAACATAAGTACAATTTAATAAAGCATAGGATAAAACAACATAAATACAATTTAATAAAGCATAGGATAAAACATCATAAATACAATTTATTAAAGCATAGGATAAAACAACATAAATACAATTTAATAAAGCATGGGTTAAAACAACATAAATACAATTTAATAAAGCATAGGACAAAACAACATAAATACAAATTAATAAAGCATAGGATAAACAACATAAATACAATTTAATAAAGCATAGGATAAAACAACATAAATACAATTTAATAAAGCATAGGACAAAACAACATAAACACAATTTAATAAATCATAGGATAAAACAACATAAATACAATTTAATAAAGCATATGATAAAACAACATAATACAATATAATAAAGCATAGGATAAAACAACATAAATACAATTTAATAAAGCAAAGGTTAAAGCAACATAAATACAATTTAATAAAGCATAGGATAAAGCAACATAAATAAAATTTAATAAAGCATAGGATAAAACAACATAAGTACAATTTAATAAAGCATAGGATAAAACAACATAAATACAATCTAATAAAGCACAGGACAAAACAAGATACATACAATTTAATAAAGCATAAGATAAAACAACGTAAATACAATTTAATAAAACATGGGTTAAAACAACATAAATATAATTTAATAAAGCATAGGATAAAACAAAATAAACACAATTTAATAAAGCATAGGATAAAACAACATAAATACAATTTAATAAAGCATACGATAAAACAACATAAACACAATTTAATAAAGCATAGGATAAAACAACATAAATACAATTTAATAAAGCATACGATAAAACAACAATATACAATTTAATAAAGCATAGGATAAAACAACATAAATACAATTTAATAAAGCATAGGATAAAACAACATAAATACAAATTAATAAAGCATAAGATAAAACAACATATATACAATTTAATGAAGCATGGGTTAAAACAACATAAATACAATTTAATAAAGCATAGGACAAAACAACATAAATACAATTTAATAAAGCATAGGTTAAAACAACATAAATACAATTTAATAAAGCTTAGGTTAAAACAACATAAATACAATTTAATAAAGCATAGGTTAAAACAACATAAATACAATTTAATAAAGCATAGGATAAAACCACATAAATACAATTTAATAAAGCATAGGATAAAACAACATAAATACAATTTAATAAAGCATAGGATAAAACAACATAAATACAATTTAATAAAGCATAGGTTAAAACAACATAAATATAATTTAATAAAGCATAGGACAAAACAAGATAAATACAATTTAATAAAGCATAGGATAAAACAACATAAATACAATTTAATAAAACATAGGATAAAACAACATAAATACAATTTAATAAAGCATAGGTTAAAACAACATAAATACAATTTAATAAAGCATAGGATGAAACCACGTAAATACAATTTAATAAAGCATAGGATAAAACAACATAAATACAATTTAATAAAGCATAGGATAAAACAACATAAATACAATTTAATAAAGCATAGGATAAAACAACATAAATACAGTTTAATAAAGCATAGGATAAAACAACATGAATACAATTTAATAAAGCATAGGATAAAACAACATAAATACAATTTAATAAAGCATAGGATAAAACAACATAAATACAATTTAATAAAGCATAGGATAAAACAACATAAATACAATTTAATAAAGCATGGGTTAAAACAACATAAATGCAATTTAATAAAGCATAGGATAAAACAACATAAATACAATTTAATAAAGCAAAGAATAAAACAACATAAATACAATTTAATAAAGCATAGGATAAAACAACATAAATACAATTTAATAAAGCATAGGATAAAACAACATAAATACAATTTAATAAAGCATAGAATAAAACAACATAAATACAATTTAATAAAGCATAGGATAAAACAACATAGATGAATTTAATAAAGCATAGGATAAAACAACATAACTACAATTTAATAAAGCAAAGAATAAAACAACATAAATACAATTTAAAAAAGCATAGGATAAAACAACATAAATACAATTTAATAAAGCATAGGATAAAACAACATAAATACAATTTAATAAAGCATAGGTTAAAACATCATAAATACAATTTAATAAAGCATAGGATGAAACCACATAAATACAATTTAATAAAGCATAGGATAAAACAACATAAATACAATTTAATAAAGCATAGGATAAAACAACATAAATACAATTTAATAAAGCATAGGATAAAACAACATAAATACAATTTAATAAAGCATAGGTTAAAACAAAATAAATACAATTTAATAAAGCATAGGATGAAACCACGTAAATACAATTTAATAAAACATAGGTTAAACAACATAAATACAATTTAATAAAGCATAGGATAAAACAACATAAACACGATATAATAAAACATGGGTTAAAACAACATAAATACATTTTAATAAAGCATAGGATAAAACAACATGAATGCAATTTAATAACGCATAGGATAAAACAACATAAATACAATTTAATAAAGCATAGGATAAAACAACATAAATACAATTTAATAAAGCATAGGTTAAAGCGACATAAATACAATTTAATAAAGCATAGGTTAAAACAACATAAATACAATTTAATAAAGCATAGGTTAAAACAACATAAATACTTTTTAATAAAGCATAGGTTAAAACAACAAAAATACAATTTAATAAAGCATAGGATAAAACAACATAAATACAATTTAATAAAGCATAGGATAAAACAACATAAATACTATTTAATAAAGCATAGGATAAAACAACATAAATACAATTTAATAAAGCATAGGATAAAACAACATAAATACAATTTAATAAAGCATAGGATAAAACAACATAAATACAATTTAATAAAACATGGGTTAAAACAACATAAATACAATTTAATAAAGCATAGGATAAAACAACATAAACACAATTTAATAAAGCATAGGATAAAACAACATAAATACAATTTAATAAAGCATACGATAAAACAACATAATACAATTTAATAAAGCATAGGATAAAACAACATCAATACAATTTAATAAAGCATAGGATAAAACAACATAAATACAATTTAATAAAGCATAAGATAAAACAACATAAATACATTTAATGAAGCATGGGTTAAAACAACATAAATACAATTTAATAAAGCATAGGACAAAACAACATAAATACAATTTAATAAAGCATAGGATAAAACAACATAAATACAATCTAATAAAGCATAGGATAAAACAACATAAATACAATTTAATAAAGCATAAGTTAAAACAATATAAATACAATTTAATAAAGCATAGGATAAAACAACATAAATACAATTTAATAAAGCATAGGATAAAACAACATAAAAACAATTTAATAAAGCATAGGTTAAAGCAACATAAATACAATTTAATAAAGCATAGGTTAAAACAACATAAATACAATTTAATAAAGCTTAGGTTAAAACAACATAAATACAATTTAATAAAGCATAGGTTAAAACAGCATAAATACAATTTAATAAAGCATAGAATAAAACAACATAAATACAATTTAATAAAGCATAGGATAAAACAACATAAATACAATTTAATAAAGCATAGGATAAAACAACATAAATACAATTTAATAAAGCATAGGTTAAAACAACATAAATATAATTTAATAAAGCATAGGACAAAACAAGATAAATACAATTTAATAAAGCATAGGATAAAACAACATATATACAATTTAATAAAGCATAGGATAAAACAACATAAACACGATATAATAAAGCATGGGTTAAAACAACATAAATACATTTTAATAAAGCATAGGATAAAACAACATGAATACAATTTAATAACGCATAGGATAAAACAACATAAATACAATTTAATAAAGCATAGGATAAAACCACATGAATACAATTTAATAAAGCATAGGATAAAACAACATAAATACAATTTAATAAAGCATAGGATAAAACCACATAAATACAATTTAATAAAGCATAGGATAAAACAACATAAATACAATTTAATAAAGCATAGGATAAAACAACATAAATACAATTTAATAAAGCTTGGTTAAAACAACATAAATACAATTTAATAAAGCATAGGACAAAACAACATAAATACAATTTAATAAAGCATAGGATAAAACAACATAAATACAATTTAATAAAGCATAGGATAAAACAACATAAATACAATTTAATAAAGCATAGGATAAAACCACATAAATACAATTTAATAAAGCATGGGTTAAAACAACATAAATACAATTTATTAAAGCATAGTATAAAACAACATAAACACAATTTAATAAAGCATAGGATAAAACAACATAAATACAATTTAATAAAGCATACGATAAAACAACATAATACAATTTAATAAAGCATAGGATAAAACAACATAAACACAATTTAATAAAGCATAGGATAAAACAACATAAATACAATTTAATAAAGCATAGGTTAAAGCAACATAAATACAATTTAATAAAGCATAGGATAAAACAACATAAACACAATTTAATAAAGCATAGGTTAAAACAACATAAATACAATTTAATAAAGCATAGGATAAAACAACATAAATACAATTTAATAAACCATAGGATAAAACAACATAAATACAATTTAATAAAGCATAGGATAAAACAACATGAATACAATTTAATAAAGCATAGGTTAAAACAACATAAATACAATTTAATAAAGCATAGGACAAAACAAGATAAATACAATTTAATAAACCATTGGATAAAACAACATATATACAATTTAATAAAGCATAGGACAAAACAAGATAAATACAATTTAATAAACCATTGGATAAAACAACATAAATACAATTTAATAAAGCAAAGAATAAAACAACATAAATACAATTTAATAAAGCATAGGATAAAACAACATAAATACAATTTAATAAAGCATAGGATAAAACAACATAAATACAATTTAATAAAGCATAGGTTAAAACAACATAAATACAATTTAATAAAGCATAGGATGAAACCACGTAAATACAATTTAATAAAGCATAGGATAAAACAACATAAATACAATTTAATAAAGCATAGGTTAAAACAACATAAATACAATTTAATAAAGCATAGGATAAAACAACATAAATACAATTTAATAAAGCATAGCTTAAAACAAAATAAATACAATTTAATAAAGCATAGGATGAAACCACGTAAATACAATTTAATAAAACATAGGTTAAACAACATAAATACAATTTAATAAAGCATAGGATAAAACAACATAAACACGATATAATAAAGCATGGGTTAAAACAACATAAATACATTTTAATAAAGCATAGGATAAAACAACATAAATACAATTTAATAACGCATAGGATAAAACAACATAAATACAATTTAATAAAGCATAGGATAAAACCACATAAATACAATTTAATAAAGCATAGGATAAAACAACATAAATACAATTTAATAAAGCAAAGAATAAAACAACATAAATACAATTTAATAAAGCATAGGATAAAACAACATAAATACAATTTAATAAAACATAGGATAAAACAACATAAATACAATTTAATAAAGCATAGGTTAAAACAACATAAATACAATTTAATAAAGCATAGGATGAAACCACGTAAATACAATTTAATAAAGCATAGGATAAAACAACATAAATACAATTTAATAAAGCATAGGATAAAACAACATAAATACAATTTAATAAAGCATAGGATAAAACAACATAAATACAGTTTATTGAAGCATAGGATAAAACAACATGAATACAATTTAATAAAGCATAGGATAAAACAACATAAATACAATTTAATAAAGCATAGGATAAAACAACATAAATACAATTTAATAAAGCATAGGATAAAACAACATAAATACAATTTAATAAAGCATGGGTTAAAACAACATAAATGCAATTTAATAAAGCATAGGATAAAACAACATAAATACATTTTAATAAAGCATAGGATAAAACAACATAAATACAATTTAATAAAGCATAGGATAAAACAACATACATACAATTTAATAAAGCATAGGATAAAACAACATAAATAAAATTTAATAAATCATAGGATAAAACCACATAAATACAATTTAATAAAGCATAGAATGAAACAACATAAATTCAATTTAATAAAGCATAGGATAAAACAACATAGATGAATTTAATAAAGCATAGGATAAAACAACATAAATACAATTTAATAAAGCAAAGAATAAAACAACATAAATACAATTTAATAAAGCATAGGATAAAACAACATAAATACAATTTAATAAAGCATAGGATAAAACAACATAAATACAATTTAATAAAGCATAGAATAAAACAACATAAATACAATTTAATAAAGCATAGGATAAAACAACAGAGATGAATTTAATAAAGCATAGGATAAAACAACATAAATACAATTTAGTAAAGCAAAGAATAAAACAACATAAATACAATTTAAAAAAGCATAGGATGAAACCACGCAAATACAATTTAATAAAGCATAGGATAAAACAACATAAATACAATTTAATAAAGCATAGGTTAAAACAACATAAATACAATTTAATAAAGCATAGGACAAAACAAGATAAATACAATTTAATAAACCATTGGATAAAACAACATATATACAATTTAATAAAGCATAGGACAAAACAAGATAAATACAATTTAATAAACCATTGGATAAAACAACATAAATACAATTTAATAAAGCAAAGAATAAAACAACATAAATACAATTTAATAAAGCATAGGATAAAACAACATAAATACAATTTAATAAAGCATAGGATAAAACAACATAAATACAATTTAATAAAGCATAGGATAAAACAACATAAATACAATTTAATAAAGCATAGGTTAAAACAACATAAATACAATTTAATAAAGCATAGGATGAAACCACGTAAATACAATTTAATAAAGCATAGGATAAAACAACATAAATACAATTTAATAAAGCATAGGTTAAAACAACATAAATACAATTTAATAAAGCATAGGATAAAACAACATAAATACAATTTAATAAAGCATAGGTTAAAACAAAATAAATACAATTTAATAAAGCATAGGATGAAACCACGTAAATACAATTTAATAAAACATAGGTTAAACAACATAAATACAATTTAATAAAGCATAGGATAAAACAACATAAACACGATATAATAAAGCATGGGTTAAAACAACATAAATACATTTTAATAAAGCATAGGATAAAACAACATAAATACAATTTAATAACGCATAGGATAAAACAACATAAATACAATTTAATAAAGCATAGGATAAAACCACATAAATACAATTTAATAAAGCATAGGATAAAACAACATAAATACAATTTAATAAAGCATAGGATAAAACCACATAAATACAATTTAATAAAGCATAGGATAAAAAAACATAAATCCATTTTATAAAGCATAGGATAAAACAACATAAATACAATTTAATAAAGCATAGGATAAAACAACATAAATACAATTTAATAAAGCATGGGTTAAAACAACATAAATACAATTTAATAAAGCATAGGACAAAACAACATAAATACAATTTAATAAAGCATAGGATAAAACAACATAGATGAATTTAATAAAGCATAGGATAAAACAACATAAATACAATTTAATAAAGCATAGGTTAAAGCAACATAAATACAATTTAATAAAGCATAGGATAAATCAACATAAATACAATTTAATAAAGCATAGGTTAAAGCAACATAAATACAATTTAATAAAGCATAGGATAAATCAACATAAATACAATTTAATAAAGCATAGGTTAAAGCAACATAAATACAATTTAATAAAGCATAGGATAAATCAACATAAATACAATTTAATAAAGCATAGGTTAAAACAACATAAATACAATTTAATAAAGCATAGGATAAAACAACATAAATACAATTTAATGAAGCATAGGATAAAACAACATAAATACAATTTAATAAAGCATAGGATAAATCAAAATAAATACAATTTAATAAAGCATAGGTTAAAACAACATAAATACAATTTAATAAAGCATAGGATAAATCAACATAAATACAATTTAATAAAGCATAGGTTAAAACAACATAAATACAATTTAATAAAGCATAGGATAAAACAACATAAATACAATTTAATGAAGCATAGGATAAAACAACATAAATACAAATTAATAAAGCATGGTTAAAACAACATAAATACAATTTAATAAAGCATAGGACAAAACAACATAAATACAATTTAATAAAGCATAGGATAAAACAACATAAATACAATTTAATAAAGCATAAGATAAAACAACATAAATGCAATTTAATAAAGCATGGGTTAAAACAACATAAATACAATTTAATAAAACATAGGACAAAACAACATAAATACAATTTAATGAAGCATGGGTTAAAACAACATAAATACAATTTAATAAAGCATAGGACAAAACAACATAAATACAATTTAATAAAGCATAGGATAAAACAACATAAATACAATTTAATAAACTATAGGATAAAACAACATAAATACAATTTAATAAAGCATAGGATAAAACAACAAAAATACAATTTAATAAAAAATGGTTTAAAACAACATAAATACAATTTAATAAAGCATAGGATAAAACAACATAAACACAATTTAATAAAGCATAGGATAAAACAACATAAATACAATTTAATAAAGCATACGATAAAACAACATAATACAATTTAATAAAGCATAGGATAAAACAGCATAAATACAATTTAATAAAGCATAGGATAAAACAGCATAAATACAATTTAATAAAGCATAAGATAAAACAACATAAATACAATTTAGTGAAGCATGGGTTAAAACAACATAAATACAATTTAATAAAGCATAGGACAAAACAACACAAATACAATTTAATAAAGCATAGGATAAAACAACATAAATACAATTTAATGAAGCATAGGATAAAACAACATAAATACAATTTAATAGAGCATAAGTTAAAACAATATAAATACAATTTAAAAAAGCATAGGATAAAACAACATAAATACAATTTAATAAAGCATAGGATAAAACAACATAAATACAATTTAATAAAGCATAGGTTAAAGCAACATAAATACAATTTAATAAAGCATAGGTTAA
Source organism: Phyllobates terribilis (assembly GCF_046119375.1). Classification (NCBI taxonomy): domain Eukaryota; kingdom Metazoa; phylum Chordata; class Amphibia; order Anura; family Dendrobatidae; genus Phyllobates; species Phyllobates terribilis. The sequence goes on from NW_027363323.1 coordinate 56,450, forward strand.
AGCAACATAAATACAATTTAATAAAGCATAGGATAAATCAACATAAATACAATTTAATAAAGCATAGGTTAAAACAACATAAATACAATTTAATAAAGCATAGGTTAAAACAACATAGGATAGGATAAAACAACAAAAATACAATTTAATAAAAAATGGTTTAAAACAACATAAATACAATTTAATAAAGCATAGGATAAAACAACATAAATACAATTTAATGAAGCATAGGATAAAACAACATAAATACAATTTAATAGAGCATAAGTTAAAACAATATAAATACAATTTAAAAAAGCATAGGATAAAACAACATAAATACAATTTAATAAAGCATAGGATAAAACAACATAAATACAATTTAATAAAGCATAGGATAAAACAACATAAATACAATTTAATAAAGCATAGGTTAAAACAACATAAATATAATTTAATAAAGCATAGGACAAAACAAGATAAATACAATTTAATAAAGCATAGGATAAAACAACATATATACAATTTAATAAAGCATAGGATAAAACAACATAAACACGATATAATAAAGCATGGGTTAAAACAACATAAATACATTTTAATAAAGCATAGGATAAAACAACATGAATACAATTTAATAACGCATAGGATAAAACAACATAAATACAATTTAATAAAGCATAGGATAAAACCACATGAATACAATTTAATAAAGCATAGGATAAAACAACATAAATACAATTTAATAAAGCATAGGATAAAACCACATAAATACAATTTAATAAAGCATAGGATAAAACAACATAAATACAATTTAATAAAGCATATGATAAAACAACATAAATACAATTTAATAAAGCTTGGTTAAAACAACATAAATACAATTTAATAAAGCATAGGACAAAACAACATAAATACAATTTAATAAAGCATAGGATAAAACAACATAAATACAATTTAATAAAGCATAGGATAAAACAACATAAATACAATTTAATAAAGCATAGGATAAAACCACATAAATACAATTTAATAAAGCATGGGTTAAAACAACATAAATACAATTTATTAAAGCATAGTATAAAACAACATAAACACAATTTAATAAAGCATAGGATAAAACAACATAAATACAATTTAATAAAGCATACGATAAAACAACATAATACAATTTAATAAAGCATAGGATAAAACAACATAAACACAATTTAATAAAGCATAGGATAAAACAACATAAATACAATTTAATAAAGCATAGGTTAAAGCAACATAAATACAATTTAATAAAGCATAGGATAAAACAACATAAACACAATTTAATAAAGCATAGGTTAAAACAACATAAATACAATTTAATAAAGCATAGGATAAAACAACATAAATACAATTTAATAAACCATAGGATAAAACAACATAAATACAATTTAATAAAGCATAGGATAAAACAACATGAATACAATTTAATAAAGCATAGGTTAAAACAACATAAATACAATTTAATAAAGCATAGGACAAAACAAGATAAATACAATTTAATAAACCATTGGATAAAACAACATATATACAATTTAATAAAGCATAGGACAAAACAAGATAAATACAATTTAATAAACCATTGGATAAAACAACATAAATACAATTTAATAAAGCAAAGAATAAAACAACATAAATACAATTTAATAAAGCATAGGATAAAACAACATAAATACAATTTAATAAAGCATAGGATAAAACAACATAAATACAATTTAATAAAGCATAGGTTAAAACAACATAAATACAATTTAATAAAGCATAGGATGAAACCACGTAAATACAATTTAATAAAGCATAGGATAAAACAACATAAATACAATTTAATAAAGCATAGGTTAAAACAACATAAATACAATTTAATAAAGCATAGGATAAAACAACATAAATACAATTTAATAAAGCATAGCTTAAAACAAAATAAATACAATTTAATAAAGCATAGGATGAAACCACGTAAATACAATTTAATAAAACATAGGTTAAACAACATAAATACAATTTAATAAAGCATAGGATAAAACAACATAAACACGATATAATAAAGCATGGGTTAAAACAACATAAATACATTTTAATAAAGCATAGGATAAAACAACATAAATACAATTTAATAACGCATAGGATAAAACAACATAAATACAATTTAATAAAGCATAGGATAAAACCACATAAATACAATTTAATAAAGCATAGGATAAAACAACATAAATACAATTTAATAAAGCAAAGAATAAAACAACATAAATACAATTTAATAAAGCATAGGATAAAACAACATAAATACAATTTAATAAAACATAGGATAAAACAACATAAATACAATTTAATAAAGCATAGGTTAAAACAACATAAATACAATTTAATAAAGCATAGGATGAAACCACGTAAATACAATTTAATAAAGCATAGGATAAAACAACATAAATACAATTTAATAAAGCATAGGATAAAACAACATAAATACAATTTAATAAAGCATAGGATAAAACAACATAAATACAGTTTATTGAAGCATAGGATAAAACAACATGAATACAATTTAATAAAGCATAGGATAAAACAACATAAATACAATTTAATAAAGCATAGGATAAAACAACATAAATACAATTTAATAAAGCATAGGATAAAACAACATAAATACAATTTAATAAAGCATGGGTTAAAACAACATAAATGCAATTTAATAAAGCATAGGATAAAACAACATAAATACATTTTAATAAAGCATAGGATAAAACAACATAAATACAATTTAATAAAGCATAGGATAAAACAACATACATACAATTTAATAAAGCATAGGATAAAACAACATAAATAAAATTTAATAAATCATAGGATAAAACCACATAAATACAATTTAATAAAGCATAGAATGAAACAACATAAATTCAATTTAATAAAGCATAGGATAAAACAACATAGATGAATTTAATAAAGCATAGGATAAAACAACATAAATACAATTTAATAAAGCAAAGAATAAAACAACATAAATACAATTTAATAAAGCATAGGATAAAACAACATAAATACAATTTAATAAAGCATAGGATAAAACAACATAAATACAATTTAATAAAGCATAGAATAAAACAACATAAATACAATTTAATAAAGCATAGGATAAAACAACATAGATGAATTTAATAAAGCATAGGATAAAACAACATAAATACAATTTAGTAAAGCAAAGAATAAAACAACATAAATACAATTTAAAAAAGCATAGGATGAAACCACGCAAATACAATTTAATAAAGCATAGGATAAAACAACATAAATACAATTTAATAAAGCATAGGTTAAAACAACATAAATACAATTTAATAAAGCATAGGACAAAACAAGATAAATACAATTTAATAAACCATTGGATAAAACAACATATATACAATTTAATAAAGCATAGGACAAAACAAGATAAATACAATTTAATAAACCATTGGATAAAACAACATAAATACAATTTAATAAAGCAAAGAATAAAACAACATAAATACAATTTAATAAAGCATAGGATAAAACAACATAAATACAATTTAATAAAGCATAGGATAAAACAACATAAATACAATTTAATAAAGCATAGGATAAAACAACATAAATACAATTTAATAAAGCATAGGTTAAAACAACATAAATACAATTTAATAAAGCATAGGATGAAACCACGTAAATACAATTTAATAAAGCATAGGATAAAACAACATAAATACAATTTAATAAAGCATAGGTTAAAACAACATAAATACAATTTAATAAAGCATAGGATAAAACAACATAAATACAATTTAATAAAGCATAGGTTAAAACAAAATAAATACAATTTAATAAAGCATAGGATGAAACCACGTAAATACAATTTAATAAAACATAGGTTAAACAACATAAATACAATTTAATAAAGCATAGGATAAAACAACATAAACACGATATAATAAAGCATGGGTTAAAACAACATAAATACATTTTAATAAAGCATAGGATAAAACAACATAAATACAATTTAATAACGCATAGGATAAAACAACATAAATACAATTTAATAAAGCATAGGATAAAACCACATAAATACAATTTAATAAAGCATAGGATAAAACAACATAAATACAATTTAATAAAGCATAGGATAAAACCACATAAATACAATTTAATAAAGCATAGGATAAAAAAACATAAATCCATTTTATAAAGCATAGGATAAAACAACATAAATACAATTTAATAAAGCATAGGATAAAACAACATAAATACAATTTAATAAAGCATGGGTTAAAACAACATAAATACAATTTAATAAAGCATAGGACAAAACAACATAAATACAATTTAATAAAGCATAGGATAAAACAACATAGATGAATTTAATAAAGCATAGGATAAAACAACATAAATACAATTTAATAAAGCATAGGTTAAAGCAACATAAATACAATTTAATAAAGCATAGGATAAATCAACATAAATACAATTTAATAAAGCATAGGTTAAAGCAACATAAATACAATTTAATAAAGCATAGGATAAATCAACATAAATACAATTTAATAAAGCATAGGTTAAAGCAACATAAATACAATTTAATAAAGCATAGGATAAATCAACATAAATACAATTTAATAAAGCATAGGTTAAAACAACATAAATACAATTTAATAAAGCATAGGATAAAACAACATAAATACAATTTAATGAAGCATAGGATAAAACAACATAAATACAATTTAATAAAGCATAGGATAAATCAAAATAAATACAATTTAATAAAGCATAGGTTAAAACAACATAAATACAATTTAATAAAGCATAGGATAAATCAACATAAATACAATTTAATAAAGCATAGGTTAAAACAACATAAATACAATTTAATAAAGCATAGGATAAAACAACATAAATACAATTTAATGAAGCATAGGATAAAACAACATAAATACAAATTAATAAAGCATGGTTAAAACAACATAAATACAATTTAATAAAGCATAGGACAAAACAACATAAATACAATTTAATAAAGCATAGGATAAAACAACATAAATACAATTTAATAAAGCATAAGATAAAACAACATAAATGCAATTTAATAAAGCATGGGTTAAAACAACATAAATACAATTTAATAAAACATAGGACAAAACAACATAAATACAATTTAATGAAGCATGGGTTAAAACAACATAAATACAATTTAATAAAGCATAGGACAAAACAACATAAATACAATTTAATAAAGCATAGGATAAAACAACATAAATACAATTTAATAAACTATAGGATAAAACAACATAAATACAATTTAATAAAGCATAGGATAAAACAACAAAAATACAATTTAATAAAAAATGGTTTAAAACAACATAAATACAATTTAATAAAGCATAGGATAAAACAACATAAACACAATTTAATAAAGCATAGGATAAAACAACATAAATACAATTTAATAAAGCATACGATAAAACAACATAATACAATTTAATAAAGCATAGGATAAAACAACATAAATACAATTTAATAAAGCATAGGATAAAACAGCATAAATACAATTTAATAAAGCATAAGATAAAACAACATAAATACAATTTAGTGAAGCATGGGTTAAAACAACATAAATACAATTTAATAAAGCATAGGACAAAACAACACAAATACAATTTAATAAAGCATAGGATAAAACAACATAAATACAATTTAATGAAGCATAGGATAAAACAACATAAATACAATTTAATAGAGCATAAGTTAAAACAATATAAATACAATTTAAAAAAGCATAGGATAAAACAACATAAATACAATTTAATAAAGCATAGGATAAAACAACATAAATACAATTTAATAAAGCATAGGTTAAAGCAACATAAATACAATTTAATAAAGCATAGGACAAAACAACACAAATACAATTTAATAAAGCATAGGATAAAACAACATAAATACAATTTAATAAAGCATACGATAAAACAACATAATACAATTTAATAAAGCATAGGATAAAACAACATAAATACAATTTAATAAAGCATAGGATAAAACAGCATAAATACAATTTAATAAAGCATAAGATAAAACAACAAAAATACAATTTAGTGAAGCATGGGTTAAAACAACATAAATACAATTTAATAAAGCATAGGACAAAACAACACAAATACAATTTAATAAAGCATAGGATAAAACAACATAAATACAATTTAATGAAGCATAGGATAAAACAACATAAATACAATTTAATAAAGCATAAGTTAAAACAATATAAATACAATTTAATAAAGCATAGGATAAAAAACATAAATACAATTTAATAAAGCATAGGATAAAACAACATAAATACAATTTAATAAAGCATAGGTTAAAGCAACATAAATACAATTTAATAAAGCATAGGTTAAAACAACATAAATACAATTTAATAAAGCATAGGTTAAAACAAAATAAATACAATTTAATAAGGCATAGGTTAAAACAACATAAATACAATTTAATAAAGCATAGGATAAAACAACATAAATACAATTTAATAAAGCATAGGATAAAACAACATAAATACAATTTAATAAAGCATAGGATAAAACAGCATAAATACAATTTAATAAAGCATAAGATAAAACAACAAAAATACAATTTAGTGAAGCATGGGTTAAAACAACATAAATACAATTTAATAAAGCATAGGACAAAACAACACAAATACAATTTAATAAAGCATAGGATAAAACAACATAAATACAATTTAATGAAGCATAGGATAAAACAACATAAATACAATTTAATAAAGCATAAGTTAAAACAATATAAATACAATTTAATAAAGCATAGGATAAAAAACATAAATACAATTTAATAAAGCATAGGATAAAACAACATAAATACAATTTAATAAAGCATAGGTTAAAGCAACATAAATACAATTTAATAAAGCATAGGTTAAAACAACATAAATACAATTTAATAAAGCATAGGTTAAAACAAAATAAATACAATTTAATAAGGCATAGGTTAAAACAACATAAATACAATTTAATAAAGCATAGGATAAAACAACATAAATACAATTTAATAAAGCATAGGATAAAACAACATAAATACAATTTAATAAAGCATAGGATAAAACAACATAAATACAACTTAATAAAGCATAGGATAAAACAATATAAATACAATTTAATAAAGCATAGGTTAAAACAACAGAAATATAATTTAATAAAGCATAGGACAAAACAAGATAAATACAATTTAATAAAGCATAGAATAAAACAACATATATACAATTTAATAAAGCATAGGATAAAACAACATAAACACAATTTAATAAAGCATAGGATAAAACAACATAAATACAATTTAATAAACATACGATAAAACAACATAAATACAATTTAATAAAGCATAGGATAAAACAACATAAATACAATTAATAAAACATAGGATAAAACAACATAAACACAATCTAATAAAGCATAGGATAAAACAACATAAATACAATTTAATAAAGCATATGATTAAACAACATAAATACAATTTAATAAAGCATAGGATAAAACAACATAAATACAATTTAATAAAGCATAGGATAAAACAACATAAATGCAATTTAGTAAAGCATAGGATAAAACCACATTAATACAATTTAATAAATCATAGGATAAAACAACATTAATACAATTTAATAAAGCATAGGATAAAACAACATAGATGCAATTTAATAAAGCATAGGATAAAACAACATAAATACAATTTAATAAAGCATAGAATAAAACAACATAAATACAATTTAATAAAGCATAGGATAAAACAACATAAATACAATTTAATAAAGCATAGGATAAAACAACATAAATACAATTTAATAAAGCATAGGATAAAACAACATAAATACAATTTAATAAAGCATAGGATAAAACAACATAAATACAATTTAATGAAGCATAGGATAAAACAACATAAATACAAATTAATAAAGCATGGTTAAAACAACATAAATACAATTTAATAAAGCATAGGACAAAACAACATAAACACAATTTAATAAAGCATAGGATAAAACAACATAAATACAATTTAATAAAGCATAAGATAAAACAACATAAATGCAATTTAATAAAGCATGGGTTAAAACAACATAAATACAATTTAATAAAGCATAGGACAAAACAACATAAATACAATTTAATAAAGCATAAGATAAAACAACATAAATACAATTTAATGAAGCATGGGTTAAAACAACATAAATACAATTTAATAAAGCATAGGACAAAACAACATAAATACAATTTAATAAAGCATAGGATAAAACAACATAAATACAATTTAATAAAGCATAGGTTAAAGCGACATAAATACAATTTAATAAAGCATAGGTTAAAACAACATAAATACAATTTAATAAAGCATAGGTTAAAACAACATAAATACTTTTTAATAAAGCATAGGTTAAAACAACAAAAATACAATTTAATAAAGCATAGGATAAAACAACATAAATACAATTTAATAAAGCATAGGATAAAACAACATAAATACTATTTAATAAAGCATAGGATAAAACAACATAAATACTATTTAATAAAGCATAGGATAAAACAACATAAATACAATTTAATAAAGCATAGGATAAAACAACATAAATACAATTTAATAAACATACGATAAAACAACATAAATACAATTTAATAAAGCATAGGATAAAACAACATAAATACAATTAATAAAACATAGGATAAAACAACATAAACACAATCTAATAAAGCATAGGATAAAACAACATAAATACAATTTAATAAAGCATATGATTAAACAACATAAATACAATTTAATAAAGCATAGGATAAAACAACATAAATACAATTTAATAAAGCATAGGATAAAACAACATAAATGCAATTTAGTAAAGCATAGGATAAAACCACATTAATACAATTTAATAAATCATAGGATAAAACAACATTAATACAATTTAATAAAGCATAGGATAAAACAACATAGATGCAATTTAATAAAGCATAGGATAAAACAACATAAATACAATTTAATAAAGCATAGAATAAAACAACATAAATACAATTTAATAAAGCATAGGATAAAACAACATAAATACAATTTAATAAAGCATAGGATAAAACAACATAAATACAATTTAATAAAGCATAGGATAAAACAACATAAATACAATTTAATAAAGCATAGGATAAAACAACATAAATACAATTTAATGAAGCATAGGATAAAACAACATAAATACAAATTAATAAAGCATGGTTAAAACAACATAAATACAATTTAATAAAGCATAGGACAAAACAACATAAACACAATTTAATAAAGCATAGGATAAAACAACATAAATACAATTTAATAAAGCATAAGATAAAACAACATAAATGCAATTTAATAAAGCATGGGTTAAAACAACATAAATACAATTTAATAAAGCATAGGACAAAACAACATAAATACAATTTAATAAAGCATAAGATAAAACAACATAAATACAATTTAATGAAGCATGGGTTAAAACAACATAAATACAATTTAATAAAGCATAGGACAAAACAACATAAATACAATTTAATAAAGCATAGGATAAAACAACATAAATACAATTTAATAAAGCATAGGTTAAAGCGACATAAATACAATTTAATAAAGCATAGGTTAAAACAACATAAATACAATTTAATAAAGCATAGGTTAAAACAACATAAATACTTTTTAATAAAGCATAGGTTAAAACAACAAAAATACAATTTAATAAAGCATAGGATAAAACAACATAAATACAATTTAATAAAGCATAGGATAAAACAACATAAATACTATTTAATAAAGCATAGGATAAAACAACATAAATACAATTTAATAAAGCATAGGATAAAACAACATAAATACAATTTAATAAAGCATAGGATAAAACAACATAAATACAATTTAATAAAACATGGGTTAAAACAACATAAATACAATTTAATAAAGCATAGGATAAAACAACATAAACACAATTTAATAAAGCATAGGATAAAACAACATAAATACAATTTAATAAAGCATACGATAAAACAACATAATACAATTTAATAAAGCATAGGATAAAACAACATAAATACAATTTAATAAAGCATAGGATAAAACAACATAAATACAATTTAATAAAGCATAAGATAAAACAACATAAATACATTTAATGAAGCATGGGTTAAAACAACATAAATACAATTTAATAAAGCATAGGACAAAACAACATAAATACAATTTAATAAAGCATAGGATAAAACAACATAAATACAATTTAATAAAGCATAGGATAAAACAACATAAATACAATTTAATAAAGCATAAGTTAAAACAATATAAATACAATTTAATAAAGCATAGGATAAAACAACATAAATACAATTTAATAAAGCATAGGATAAAACAACATAAAAACAATTTAATAAAGCATAGGTTAAAGCAACATAAATACAATTTAATAAAGCATAGGTTAAAACAACATAAATACAATTTAATAAAGCTTAGGTTAAAACAACATAAATACAATTTAATAAAGCATAGGTTAAAACAGCATAAATACAATTTAATAAAGCATAGAATAAAACAACATAAATACAATTTAATAAAGCATAGGATAAAACAACATAAATACAATTTAATAAAGCATAGGATAAAACAACATAAATACAATTTAATAAAGCATAGGTTAAAACAACATAAATATAATTTAATAAAGCATAGGACAAAACAAGATAAATACAATTTAATAAAGCATAGGATAAAACAACATATATACAATTTAATAAAGCATAGGATAAAACAACATGAATACAATTTAATAAAACATGGGTTAAAACAACATAAATACAATTTAATAAAGCATAGGATAAAACAACATAAACACAATTTAATAAAGCATAGAATAAAACAACATAAATACAATTTAATAAAGCATAGGATAAAACATCATAAATACAATTTATTAAAGCATAGGATAAAACAACATAAATACAATTTAATAAAGCATGGGTTAAAACAACATAAATACAATTTAATAAAGCATAGGACAAAACAACATAAATACAAATTAATAAAGCATAGGATAAAACAACATGAATACAATTTAATAAAGCATAGCATAAAACAACATAAATGCAGTTTAATAAAGCATAGGATAAAGCAACATAAATAAAATTTAATAAAGCATAGGATAAAACAACATAAGTACAATTTAATAAAGCATAGGATAAAACAACATAAATACAATTTAATAAAGCATAGGATAAAACATCATAAATACAATTTATTAAAGCATAGGATAAAACAACATAAATACAATTTAATAAAGCATGGGTTAAAACAACATAAATACAATTTAATAAAGCATAGGACAAAACAACATAAATACAAATTAATAAAGCATAGGATAAACAACATAAATACAATTTAATAAAGCATAGGATAAAACAACATAAATACAATTTAATAAAGCATAGGACAAAACAACATAAACACAATTTAATAAATCATAGGATAAAACAACATAAATACAATTTAATAAAGCATATGATAAAACAACATAATACAATATAATAAAGCATAGGATAAAACAACATAAATACAATTTAATAAAGCAAAGGTTAAAGCAACATAAATACAATTTAATAAAGCATAGGATAAAGCAACATAAATAAAATTTAATAAAGCATAGGATAAAACAACATAAGTACAATTTAATAAAGCATAGGATAAAACAACATAAATACAATCTAATAAAGCACAGGACAAAACAAGATACATACAATTTAATAAAGCATAAGATAAAACAACGTAAATACAATTTAATAAAACATGGGTTAAAACAACATAAATACAATTTAATAAAGCATAGGATAAAACAAAATAAACACAATTTAATAAAGCATAGGATAAAACAACATAAATACAATTTAATAAAGCATACGATAAAACAACATAAACACAATTTAATAAAGCATAGGATAAAACAACATAAATACAATTTAATAAAGCATACGATAAAACAACAATATACAATTTAATAAAGCATAGGATAAAACAACATAAATACAATTTAATAAAGCATAGGATAAAACAACATAAATACAAATTAATAAAGCATAAGATAAAACAACATATATACAATTTAATGAAGCATGGGTTAAAACAACATAAATACAATTTAATAAAGCATAGGACAAAACAACATAAATACAATTTAATAAAGCATAGGTTAAAACAACATAAATACAATTTAATAAAGCTTAGGTTAAAACAACATAAATACAATTTAATAAAGCATAGGTTAAAACAACATAAATACAATTTAATAAAGCATAGGATAAAACAACATAAATACAATTTAATAAAGCATAGGAAAAAACAACATAAATACAATTTAATAAAGCATAGGATAAAACAACATAAATACAATTTAATAAAGCATAGGTTAAAACAACATAAATATAATTTAATAAAGCATAGGACAAAACAAGATAAATACAATTTAATAAAGCATAGGATAAAACAACATAAATACAATTTAATAAAACATAGGATAAAACAACATAAATACAATTTAATAAAGCATAGGTTAAAACAACATAAATACAATTTAATAAAGCATAGGATGAAACCACGTAAATACAATTTAATAAAGCATAGGATAAAACAACATAAATACAATTTAATAAAGCATAGGATAAAACAACATAAATACAATTTAATAAAGCATAGGATAAAACAACATAAATACAGTTTAATAAAGCATAGGATAAAACAACATGAATACAATTTAATAAAGCATAGGATAAAACAACATAAATACAATTTAATAAAGCATAGGATAAAACAACATAAATACAATTTAATAAAGCATAGGTTAAAACAACATAAATACAATTTAATAAAGCATGGGTTAAAACAACATAAATGCAATTTAATAAAGCATAGGATAAAACAACATAAATACAATTTAATAAAGCAAAGAATAAAACAACATAAATACAATTTAATAAAGCATAGGATAAAACAACATAAATACAATTTAATAAAGCATAGGATAAAACAACATAAATACAATTTAATAAAGCATAGAATAAAACAACATAAATACAATTTAATAAAGCATAGGATAAAACAACATAGATGAATTTAATAAAGCATAGGATAAAACAACATAACTACAATTTAATAAAGCAAAGAATAAAACAACATAAATACAATTTAAAAAAGCATAGGATAAAACAACATAAATACAATTTAATAAAGCATAGGATAAAACAACATAAATACAATTTAATAAAGCATAGGTTAAAACATCATAAATACAATTTAATAAAGCATAGGATGAAACCACATAAATACAATTTAATAAAGCATAGGATAAAACAACATAAATACAATTTAATAAAGCATAGGTTAAAACAACATAAATACAATTTAATAAAGCATAGGATAAAACAACATAAATACAATTTAATAAAGCATAGGTTAAAACAAAATAAATACAATTTAATAAAGCATAGGATGAAACCACGTAAATACAATTTAATAAAACATAGGTTAAACAACATAAATACAATTTAATAAAGCATAGGATAAAACAACATAAACACGATATAATAAAGCATGGGTTAAAACAACATAAATACATTTTAATAAAGCATAGGATAAAACAACATGAATACAATTTAATAACGCATAGGATAAAACAACATAAATACAATTTAATAAAGCATAGGATAAAACAACATAAATACAATTTAATAAAGCATAGGTTAAAGTGACATAAATACAATTTAATAAAGCATAGGTTAAAACAACATAAATACAATTTAATAAAGCATAGGTTAAAACAACATAAATACTTTTTAATAAAGCATAGGTTAAAACAACAAAAATACAATTTAATAAAGCATAGGATAAAACAACATAAATACAATTTAATAAAGCATAGGATAAAACAACATAAATACTATTTAATAAAGCATAGGATAAAACAACATAAATACAATTTAATAAAGCATAGGATAAAACAACATAAATACAATTTAATAAAGCATAGGATAAAACAACATAAATACAATTTAATAAAACATGGGTTAAAACAACATAAATACAATTTAATAAAGCATAGGATAAAACAACATAAACACAATTTAATAAAGCATAGGATAAAACAACATAAATACAATTTAATAAAGCATACGATAAAACAACATAATACAATTTAATAAAGCATAGGATAAAACAACATAAATACAATTTAATAAAGCATAGGATAAAACAACATAAATACAATTTAATAAAGCATAAGATAAAACAACATAAATACATTTAATGAAGCATGGGTTAAAACAACATAAATACAATTTAATAAAGCATAGGACAAAACAACATAAATACAATTTAATAAAGCATAGGATAAAACAACATAAATACAATTTAATAAAGCATAGGATAAAACAACATAAATACAATTTAATAAAGCATAAGTTAAAACAATATAAATACAATTTAATAAAGCATAGGATAAAACAACATAAATACAATTTAATAAAGCATAGGATAAAACAACATAAAAACAATTTAATAAAGCATAGGTTAAAGCAACATAAATACAATTTAATAAAGCATAGGTTAAAACAACATAAATACAATTTAATAAAGCTTAGGTTAAAACAACATAAATACAATTTAATAAAGCATAGGTTAAAACAGCATAAATACAATTTAATAAAGCATAGAATAAAACAACATAAATACAATTTAATAAAGCATAGGATAAAACAACATAAATACAATTTAATAAAGCATAGGATAAAACAACATAAATACAATTTAATAAAGCATAGGTTAAAACAACATAAATATAATTTAATAAAGCATAGGACAAAACAAGATAAATACAATTTAATAAAGCATAGGATAAAACAACATATATACAATTTAATAAAGCATAGGATAAAACAACATAAACACGATATAATAAAGCATGGGTTAAAACAACATAAATACATTTTAATAAAGCATAGGATAAAACAACATGAATACAATTTAATAACGCATAGGATAAAACAACATAAATACAATTTAATAAAGCATAGGATAAAACCACATGAATACAATTTAATAAAGCATAGGATAAAACAACATAAATACAATTTAATAAAGCATAGGATAAAACCACATAAATACAATTTAATAAAGCATAGGATAAAACAACATAAATACAATTTAATAAAGCATAGGATAAAACAACATAAATACAATTTAATAAAGCTTGGTTAAAACAACATAAATACAATTTAATAAAGCATAGGACAAAACAACATAAATACAATTTAATAAAGCATAGGATAAAACAACATAAATACAATTTAATAAAGCATAGGATAAAACAACATAAATACAATTTAATAAAGCATAGGATAAAACCACATAAATACAATTTAATAAAGCATGGGTTAAAACAACATAAATACAATTTATTAAAGCATAGTATAAAACAACATAAACACAATTTAATAAAGCATAGGATAAAACAACATAAATACAATTTAATAAAGCATACGATAAAACAACATAATACAATTTAATAAAGCATAGGATAAAACAACATAAACACAATTTAATAAAGCATAGGATAAAACAACATAAATACAATTTAATAAAGCATAGGTTAAAGCAACATAAATACAATTTAATAAAGCATAGGATAAAACAACATAAACACAATTTAATAAAGCATAGGTTAAAACAACATAAATACAATTTAATAAAGCATAGGATAAAACAACATAAATACAATTTAATAAACCATAGGATAAAACAACATAAATACAATTTAATAAAGCATAGGATAAAACAACATGAATACAATTTAATAAAGCATAGGTTAAAACAACATAAATACAATTTAATAAAGCATAGGACAAAACAAGATAAATACAATTTAATAAACCATTGGATAAAACAACATATATACAATTTAATAAAGCATAGGACAAAACAAGATAAATACAATTTAATAAACCATTGGATAAAACAACATAAATACAATTTAATAAAGCAAAGAATAAAACAACATAAATACAATTTAATAAAGCATAGGATAAAACAACATAAATACAATTTAATAAAGCATAGGATAAAACAACATAAATACAATTTAATAAAGCATAGGTTAAAACAACATAAATACAATTTAATAAAGCATAGGATGAAACCACGTAAATACAATTTAATAAAGCATAGGATAAAACAACATAAATACAATTTAATAGTGCATAGGTTAAAACAACATAAATACAATTTAATAAAGCATAGGATAAAACAACATAAATACAATTTAATAAAGCATAGCTTAAAACAAAATAAATACAATTTAATAAAGCATAGGATGAAACCACGTAAATACAATTTAATAAAACATAGGTTAAACAACATAAATACAATTTAATAAAGCATAGGATAAAACAACATAAACACGATATAATAAAGCATGGGTTAAAACAACATAAATACATTTTAATAAAGCATAGGATAAAACAACATAAATACAATTTAATAACGCATAGGATAAAACAACATAAATACAATTTAATAAAGCATAGGATAAAACCACATAAATACAATTTAATAAAGCATAGGATAAAACAACATAAATACAATTTAATAAAGCAAAGAATAAAACAACATAAATACAATTTAATAAAGCATAGGATAAAACAACATAAATACAATTTAATAAAACATAGGATAAAACAACATAAATACAATTTAATAAAGCATAGGTTATAACAACATAAATACAATTTAATAAAGCATAGGATGAAACCACGTAAATACAATTTAATAAAGCATAGGATAAAACAACATAAATACAATTTAATAAAGCATAGGATAAAACAACATAAATACAATTTAATAAAGCATAGGATAAAACAACATAAATACAGTTTATTGAAGCATAGGATAAAACAACATGAATACAATTTAATAAAGCATAGGATAAAACAACATAAATACAATTTAATAAAGCATAGGATAAAACAACATAAATACAATTTAATAAAGCATAGGATAAAACAACATAAATACAATTTAATAAAGCATGGGTTAAAACAACATAAATGCAATTTAATAAAGCATAGGATAAAACAACATAAATACATTTTAATAAAGCATAGGATAAAACAACATAAATACAATTTAATAAAGCATAGGATAAAACAACATACATACAATTTAATAAAGCATAGGATAAAACAACATAAATAAAATTTAATAAATCATAGGATAAAACCACATAAATACAATTTAATAAAGCATAGAATGAAACAACATAAATTCAATTTAATAAAGCATAGGATAAAACAACATAGATGAATTTAATAAAGCATAGGATAAAACAACATAAATACAATTTAATAAAGCAAAGAATAAAACAACATAAATACAATTTAATAAAGCATAGGATAAAACAACATAAATACAATTTAATAAAGCATAGGATAAAACAACATAAATACAATTTAATAAAGCATAGAATAAAACAACATAAATACAATTTAATAAAGCATAGGATAAAACAACATAGATGAATTTAATAAAGCATAGGATAAAACAACATAAATACAATTTAGTAAAGCAAAGAATAAAACAACATAAATACAATTTAAAAAAGCATAGGATGAAACCACGCAAATACAATTTAATAAAGCATAGGATAAAACAACATAAATACAATTTAATAAAGCATAGGTTAAAACAACATAAATACAATTTAATAAAGCATAGGACAAAACAAGATAAATACAATTTAATAAACCATTGGATAAAACAACATATATACAATTTAATAAAGCATAGGACAAAACAAGATAAATACAATTTAATAAACCATTGGATAAAACAACATAAATACAATTTAATAAAGCAAAGAATAAAACAACATAAATACAATTTAATAAAGCATAGGATAAAACAACATAAATACAATTTAATAAAGCATAGGATAAAACAACATAAATACAATTTAATAAAGCATAGGATAAAACAACATAAATACAATTTAATAAAGCATAGGTTAAAACAACATAAATACAATTTAATAAAGCATAGGATGAAACCACGTAAATACAATTTAATAAAGCATAGGATAAAACAACATAAATACAATTTAATAAAGCATAGGTTAAAACAACATAAATACAATTTAATAAAGCATAGGATAAAACAACATAAATACAATTTAATAAAGCATAGGTTAAAACAAAATAAATACAATTTAATAAAGCATAGGATGAAACCACGTAAATACAATTTAATAAAACATAGGTTAAACAACATAAATACAATTTAATAAAGCATAGGATAAAACAACATAAACACGATATAATAAAGCATGGGTTAAAACAACATAAATACATTTTAATAAAGCATAGGATAAAACAACATAAATACAATTTAATAACGCATAGGATAAAACAACATAAATACAATTTAATAAAGCATAGGATAAAACCACATAAATACAATTTAATAAAGCATAGGATAAAACAACATAAATACAATTTAATAAAGCATAGGATAAAACCACATAAATACAATTTAATAAAGCATAGGATAAAAAAACATAAATCCATTTTATAAAGCATAGGATAAAACAACATAAATACAATTTAATAAAGCATAGGATAAAACAACATAAATACAATTTAATAAAGCATGGGTTAAAACAACATAAATACAATTTAATAAAGCATAGGACAAAACAACATAAATACAATTTAATAAAGCATAGGATAAAACAACATAGATGAATTTAATAAAGCATAGGATAAAACAACATAAATACAATTTAATAAAGCATAGGTTAAAGCAACATAAATACAATTTAATAAAGCATAGGATAAATCAACATAAATACAATTTAATAAAGCATAGGTTAAAGCAACATAAATACAATTTAATAAAGCATAGGATAAATCAACATAAATACAATTTAATAAAGCATAGGTTAAAGCAACATAAATACAATTTAATAAAGCATAGGATAAATCAACATAAATACAATTTAATAAAGCATAGGTTAAAACAACATAAATACAATTTAATAAAGCATAGGATAAAACAACATAAATACAATTTAATGAAGCATAGGATAAAACAACATAAATACAATTTAATAAAGCATAGGATAAATCAAAATAAATACAATTTAATAAAGCATAGGTTAAAACAACATAAATACAATTTAATAAAGCATAGGATAAATCAACATAAATACAATTTAATAAAGCATAGGTTAAAACAACATAAATACAATTTAATAAAGCATAGGATAAAACAACATAAATACAATTTAATGAAGCATAGGATAAAACAACATAAATACAAATTAATAAAGCATGGTTAAAACAACATAAATACAATTTAATAAAGCATAGGACAAAACAAGATAAATACAATTTAATAAAGCATAGGATAAAACAACATAAATACAATTTAATAAAGCATAAGATAAAACAACATAAATGCAATTTAATAAAGCATGGGTTAAAACAACATAAATACAATTTAATAAAACATAGGACAAAACAACATAAATACAATTTAATGAAGCATGGGTTAAAACAACATAAATACAATTTAATAAAGCATAGGACAAAACAACATAAATACAATTTAATAAAGCATAGGATAAAACAACATAAATACAATTTAATAAACTATAGGATAAAACAACATAAATACAATTTAATAAAGCATAGGATAAAACAACAAAAATACAATTTAATAAAAAATGGTTTAAAACAACATAAATACAATTTAATAAAGCATAGGATAAAACAACATAAACACAATTTAATAAAGCATAGGATAAAACAACATAAATACAATTTAATAAAGCATACGATAAAACAACATAATACAATTTAATAAAGCATAGGATAAAACAACATAAATACAATTTAATAAAGCATAGGATAAAACAGCATAAATACAATTTAATAAAGCATAAGATAAAACAACATAAATACAATTTAGTGAAGCATGGGTTAAAACAACATAAATACAATTTAATAAAGCATAGGACAAAACAACACAAATACAATTTAATAAAGCATAGGATAAAACAACATAAATACAATTTAATGAAGCATAGGATAAAACAACATAAATACAATTTAATAGAGCATAAGTTAAAACAATATAAATACAATTTAAAAAAGCATAGGATAAAACAACATAAATACAATTTAATAAAGCATAGGATAAAACAACATAAATACAATTTAATAAAGCATAGGTTAAAGCAACATAAATACAATTTAATAAAGCATAGGTTAAAGCAACATAAATACAATTTAATAAAGCATAGGATAAATCAACATAAATACAATTTAATAAAGCATAGGTTAAAACAACATAAATACAATTTAATAAAGCATAGGTTAAAACAACATAGGATAGGATAAAACAACAAAAATACAATTTAATAAAAAATGGTTTAAAACAACATAAATACAATTTAATAAAGCATAGGATAAAACAACATAAACACAATTTAATAAAGCATAGGATAAAACAACATAAATACAATTTAATAAAGCATACGATAAAACAACATAATACAATTTAATAAAGCATAGGATAAAACAACATAAATACAATTTAATAAAGCATAGGATAAAACAGCATAAATACAATTTAATAAAGCATAAGATAAAACAACAAAAATACAATTTAGTGAAGCATGGGTTAAAACAACATAAATACAATTTAATAAAGCATAGGACAAAACAACACAAATACAATTTAATAAAGCATAGGATAAAACAACATAAATACAATTTAATGAAGCATAGGATAAAACAACATAAATACAATTTAATAAAGCATAAGTTAAAACAATATAAATACAATTTAATAAAGCATAGGATAAAAAACATAAATACAATTTAATAAAGCATAGGATAAAACAACATAAATACAATTTAATAAAGCATAGGTTAAAGCAACATAAATACAATTTAATAAAGCATAGGTTAAAACAACATAAATACAATTTAATAAAGCATAGGTTAAAACAAAATAAATACAATTTAATAAGGCATAGGTTAAAACAACATAAATACAATTTAATAAAGCATAGGATAAAACAACATAAATACAATTTAATAAAGCATAGGATAAAACAACATAAATACAATTTAATAAAGCATAGGATAAAACAGCATAAATACAATTTAATAAAGCATAAGATAAAACAACAAAAATACAATTTAGTGAAGCATGGGTTAAAACAACATAAATACAATTTAATAAAGCATAGGACAAAACAACACAAATACAATTTAATAAAGCATAGGATAAAACAACATAAATACAATTTAATGAAGCATAGGATAAAACAACATAAATACAATTTAATAAAGCATAAGTTAAAACAATATAAATACAATTTAATAAAGCATAGGATAAAAAACATAAATACAATTTAATAAAGCATAGGATAAAACAACATAAATACAATTTAATAAAGCATAGGTTAAAGCAACATAAATACAATTTAATAAAGCATAGGTTAAAACAACATAAATACAATTTAATAAAGCATAGGTTAAAACAAAATAAATACAATTTAATAAGGCATAGGATAAAACAACATAAATACAATTTAATAAAGCATAGGATAAAACAACATAAATACAATTTAATAAAGCATAGGATAAAACAACATAAATACAACT
This sequence comes from Phyllobates terribilis, assembly GCF_046119375.1. Lineage (NCBI taxonomy): Eukaryota > Metazoa > Chordata > Amphibia > Anura > Dendrobatidae > Phyllobates > Phyllobates terribilis. The sequence goes on from NW_027363323.1 coordinate 78,247, forward strand.
TAATAAAGCATAGGATAAAACAATATAAATACAATTTAATAAAGCATAGGTTAAAACAACAGAAATATAATTTAATAAAGCATAGGACAAAACAAGATAAATACAATTTAATAAAGCATAGAATAAAACAACATATATACAATTTAATAAAGCATAGGATAAAACAACATAAACACAATTTAATAAAGCATAGGATAAAACAACATAAATACAATTTAATAAACATACGATAAAACAACATAAATACAATTTAATAAAGCATAGGATAAAACAACATAAATACAATTAATAAAACATAGGATAAAACAACATAAACACAATCTAATAAAGCATAGGATAAAACAACATAAATACAATTTAATAAAGCATATGATTAAACAACATAAATACAATTTAATAAAGCATAGGATAAAACAACATAAATACAATTTAATAAAGCATAGGATAAAACAACATAAATGCAATTTAGTAAAGCATAGGATAAAACCACATTAATACAATTTAATAAATCATAGGATAAAACAACATTAATACAATTTAATAAAGCATAGGATAGAACAACATAGATGCAATTTAATAAAGCATAGGATAAAACAACATAAATACAATTTAATAAAGCATAGGATAAAACAACATAAATACAATTTAAAAAAGCATAGGATAAAACAACATAAATACAATTTAATAAAGCATAGGATAAAACAACATAAATACAATTTAATAAAGCATAAGATAAAACAACATAAATACAATTTAATAAAGCATAAGTTAAAACAATATAAATACAATTTAATAAAGCATAGGATAAAACAACATAAATACAATTTAATAAAGCATAGGATAAAACAACATAAACACAATTTAATAAAGCATAGGATAAAACAACATAAATACAATTTAATAAAGCATTCGATAAAACAACATAATACAATTTAAAAAAGCATAGGATAAAACAACATAAATACAATTTAATAAAGCATAGGATAAAACAACATAAATACAATTTAATAAAGCATAAGATAAAACAACATAAATACAATTTAATGAAGCATTTGTTAAAACAACATAAATATAATTTAATAAAGCATAGGACAAAACAACATAAATACAATTTAATAAAGCATAGGATAAAACAACATAAATATAATTTAATAAAGCATAGGATAAAACAACATAAATACAATTTAATAAAGCATAAGTTAAAACAATATAAATACAATTTAATAAAGCATAGGATAAAATAACATAAATACAATTTAATAAAGCATAGGATAAAACAACATAAATACAATTTAATAAAGCATAGGTTAAAGCAACATAAATACAATTTAATAAAACATAGGTTAAAACAACATAAATACAATTTAATAAAGCATAGGTTAAAACAAAATAAATACAATTTAATAAAGCATAGGATAAAACAACATAAATACAATTTAATAAAGCATAGGATAAAACAACATAAATGCAATTTAGTAAAGCATAGGATAAAACCACATAAATACAATTTAATAAATCATAGGATAAAACAACATTAATACAATTTAATAAAGCATAGGATAAAACAACATAGATGCAATTTAATAAAGCATAGGATAAAACAACATAAATACAATTTAATAAAGCATAGAATAAAACAACATAAATACAATTTAATAAAGCATAGGATAAAACAACATAAATACAATTTGATAAAGCATAGGATAAAACAACATACATACAATTTAATAAAGCATAGGATAAAACAACATAAATACAATTTAATAAAGCATAGGATAAAAAAACATAAATACAATTTAATAAAGCATAGGATAAAACAACATAAATACAATTTAATGAAGCATAGGATAAAACAACATAAAAACAATTTAATAAAGCATAAGATAAAAAAACATAAATGCAATTTAATAAAGCATGGGTTAAAACAACATAAATACAATTTAATAAAGCATAGGACAAAACAACATAAATACAAATTAATAAAGCATAAGATAAAACAACATAAATACAATTTAATGAAGCATGGGTTAAAACAACATAAATACATTTTAATAAAGCATAGGACAAAACAACATAAATAAAATGTAATAAAGCATAGGATAAAACAACATAAATACAATTTAATAAAGCATAGGATAAAACAACATAAATACAATTTAATAAAACATGGGTTAAAACAACATAAATACAATTTAATAAAGCATAGGATAAAACAACATAAACACAATTTAATAAAGCATAGGATAAAACAACATAAATACAATTTAATAAAGCATACGATAAAACAACATAATACAATTTAAAAAAGCATAGGATAAAACAACATAAATACAATTTAATAAAGCATAGGATAAAACAACATAAATACAATTTAATAAAGCATAAGATAAAACAACATAAATACAATTTAATGAAGCATGGGTTAAAACAACATAAATACAATTTAATAAAGCATAGGACAAAACAACATAAATACAATTTAATAAAGCATAGGATAAAACAACATAAATATAATTTAATAAAGCATAGGATAAAACAACATAAATACAATTTAATAAAGCATAAGTTAAAACAATATAAATACAATTTAATAAAGCATAGGATAAAACAACATAAATACAATTTAATAAAGCATAGGATAAAACAACATAAACACAATTTAATAAAGCATAGGATAAAACAACATAAATACAATTTAATAAAGCATTCGATAAAACAACATAATACAATTTAAAAAAGCATAGGATAAAACAACATAAATACAATTTAATAAAGCATAGGATAAAACAACATAAATACAATTTAATAAAGCATAAGATAAAACAACATAAATACAATTTAATGAAGCATTTGTTAAAACAACATAAATACAATTTAATAAAGCATAGGACAAAACAACATAAATACAATTTAATAAAGCATAGGATAAAACAACATAAATATAATTTAATAAAGCATAGGATAAAACAACATAAATACAATTTAATAAAGCATAAGTTAAAACAATATAAATACAATTTAATAAAGCATAGGATAAAACAACATAAATACAATTTAATAAAGCATAGGATAAAACAACATAAATACAATTTAATAAAGCATAGGTTAAAGCAACATAAATACAATTTAATAAAACATAGGTTAAAACAACATAAATACAATTTAATAAAGCATAGGATAAAACAACATTATTACAATTTAATAAAGCATAGGATAAAACAACATAAATGCAGTTTAATAAAGCAAAGGATAAAACAACATAAATACAATTTAATAAAGCATAGGATAAAACAACATAAATACAATTAATAAAACATAGGATAAAACAACATAAACACAATCTAATAAAGCATAGGATAAAACAACATAAATACAATTTAATAAAGCATATGATTAAACAACATAAATACAATTTAATAAAGCATAGGATAAAACAACATAAATACAATTTAATAAAGCATAGGATAAAACAACATAAATGCAATTTAGTAAAGCATAGTATAAAACCACATAAATACAATTTAATAAATCATAGGATAAAACAACATTAATACAATTTAATAAAGCATAGGATAAAACAACATAGATGCAATTTAATAAAGCATAGGATAAAACAACATAAATACAATTTAATAAAGCATAGAATAAAACAACATAAATACAATTTAATAAAGCATAGGATAAAACAACATAAATACAATTTGATAAAGCATAGGATAAAACAACATACATACAATTTAATAAAGCATAGGATAAAACAACATAAATACAATTTAATAAAGCATAGGATAAAAAAACATAAATACAATTTAATAAAGCATAGGATAAAACAACATAAATACAATTTAATGAAGCATAGGATAAAACAACATAAATACAATTTAATAAAGCATAGGACAAAACAACATAAATACAATTTAATAAAGCATAGGATAAAACAACATAAAAACAATTTAATAAAGCATAAGATAAAAAAACATAAATGCAATTTAATAAAGCATGGGTTAAAAGAACATAAATACAATTTAATAAAGCATAGGACAAAACAACATAAATACAAATTAATAAAGCATAAGATAAAACAACATAAATACAATTTAATGAAGCATGGGTTAAAACAACATAAATACATTTTAATAAAGCATAGGACAAAACAACATAAATAAAATGTAATAAAGCATAGGATAAAACAACACAAATACAATTTAATAAAGCATAGGATAAAACAACATAAATATAATTTAATAAAACATGGGTTAAAACAACATAAATACAATTTAATAAAGCATAGGATAAAACAACATAAACACAATTTAATAAAGCATAGGATAAAACAACATAAATACAATTTAATAAAGCATATGATAAAACAACATAATACAATTTAAAAAAGCATAGGATAAAACAACATAAATACAATTTAATAAAGCATAGGATAAAACAACATAAATACAATTTAATAAAGCATAAGATAAAACAACATAAATACAATTTAATGAAGCATGGGTTAAAACAACATAAATACAATTTAATAAAGCATAGGACAAAACAACATAAATACAATTTAATAAAGCATAGGATAAAACAACATAAATATAATTTAATAAAGCATAGGATAAAACAACATAAATACAATTTAATAAAGCATGAGTTAAAAAAATATAAATACAATTTAATAAAGCATAGGATAAAACAACATAAATACAATTTAATAAAGCATAGGATAAAACAACATAAACACAATTTAATAAAACATAGGATAAAACAACATAAATACAATTTAATAAAGCATTCGATAAAACAACATAATACAATTTAAAAAAGCATAGGATAAAACAACATAAATACAATTTAATAAAGCATAGGATAAAACAACATAAATACAATTTAATAAAGCATAAGATAAAACAACATAAATACAATTTAATGAAGCATGGGTTAAAACAACATAAATACAATTTAATAAAGCATAGGACAAAACAACATAAATACAATTTAATAAAGCATAGGATAAAACAACATAAATATAATTTAATAAAGCATAGGATAAAACAACATAAATACAATTTAATAAAGCATAAGTTAAAACAATATAAATACAATTTAATAAAGCATAGGATAAAACAACATAAATACAATTTAATAAAGCATAGGATAAAACAACATAAATACAATTTAATAAAGCATAAGATAAAACAACATAAATGCAGTTTAATATAGCATACGATAAAACAACATAAATACAATTTAATAAAGCATAAGATAAAACAACATAAATACAATTTAATGAAGCATGGGTTAAAACAACATAAATACAATTTAATAAAGCATAGGACAAAACAACATAAATACAATTTAATAAAGCATAGGATAAAACAACATAAATACAATTTAATAAAGCATAGGATAAAACAACATAAATACAATTTAATAAAGCATAAGTTAAAACAACATAAATACAATTTAATAAAGCATAGGATAAAACAACTTAAATACAATTTAATAAAGCATAGGATAAAACAACATAAATACAATATAATAAATCATAGGTTAAAGCAACATAAATACAATTTAATAAAGCATAGGATAAATCAACATAAATACAATTTAATAAAGTATAGGTTAAAGCAACATAAATACAATTTAATAAAGCATAGGATAAATTAACATAAATACAATTTAATAAAGCATAGGTTAAAACAACATAAATACAATTTAATAAAGCATAGGATAAAACAACATAAATACAATTTAATAAAGCTTAGGATAAAACAACATAAATACAATTTAATAAAGCATAGGATAAAACAAAATAAATACAATTTAATAAAGCATAGGATCAAACAACATCAATACAATTGAATAAAGCATAGGCTAAAACAACATAAATATAATTTAATAAAGCATAGGATAAAACAACATATATACAATTTAATAAAGCATAGGATAAAACAACATAAATACAATTTAATAAAACATGGGTTAAAACAACATAAATACAATTTAATAAAGCATAGGATAAAACAACATAAACACAATTTAATAAAGCATAGGATAAAACAACATAAATACAATTTAATAAAGCATAGGATAAAACAACATAAATACAATTTAATAAAGCATAGGATAAAACAACATAAATTCAATTTTAATAAAGCATAGGATAAAACAAAATAAATACAATTTAATAAAGCATAGGATAAAACAACATAAATACAATTTAATAAAGCATAGGATAAAACAACATAAATGCAGTTTAATAAAGCATAGGATAAAACAACATAAATACAATTTAATAAAGCATAGGATAAAACAACATAAATACAATTTAATAAAGCATAGGATTAAACCACATAAATACAATTTAATAAAGCATAGGATAAAACAACATAAATACAATTTAATAAAGCATAGGATAAAACAACATAAATGCAATTTAATAAAGCATAGGATAAAACCACATAAATACAATTTAATAAATCATAGGATAAAACAACATTAATACAATTTAATAAAGCATAGGATAAAACAACATAGATGCAATTTAATAAAGCATAGGATAAAACAACATAAATACAATTTAATAAAGCATAGAATAAAACAACATAAATACAATTTAATAAAGCATAGGATAAAACAACATAAATACAATTTAATAAAGCATAGGATAAAACAACATAAATACAATTTAATGAAGCATAGGATAAAACAACATAAATACAAATTAATAAAGCATGGTTAAAACAACATAAATACAATTTAATAAAGCATAGGACAAAACAACATAAATACAATTTAATAAAGCATAGGATAAAACAACATAAATACAATTTAATAAAGCATAAGATAAAACAACATAAATACAATTTAATAAAGCATAGGATAAAACAGCATAAATACAATTTAATAAAGCATAGGATAATACAACATGAATACAATTTAATAAAGCATAGCATAAAACAACATAAATGCAGATTAATAAAGCATAGGATAAAGCAACATAAATACAATTTAATAAAGCATAGGATAAAACAACATAAATACAATTTAATAAAGCATAGGATAAATCAACATAAATACAATTTAATAAAGCATAGGTTAAAGCAACATAAATACAATTTAATAAAGCATAGGATAAATTAACATAAATACAATTTAATAAAGCATAGGTTAAAACAACATAAATACAATTTAATAAAGCATAGGATAAAACAACATAAATACAATTTAATAAAGCTTAGGATAAAACAACATAAATACAATTTAATAAAGCATAGGATAAAACAAAATAAATACAATTTAATAAAGCATAGGATCAAACAACATCAATACAATTGAATAAAGCATAGGCTAAAACAACATAAATATAATTTAATAAAGCATAGGATAAAACAACATATATACAATTTAATAAAGCATAGGATAAAACAACATAAATACAATTTAATAAAACATGGGTTAAAACAACATAAATACAATTTAATAAAGCATAGGATAAAACAACATAAACACAATTTAATAAAGCATAGGATAAAACAACATAAATACAATTTAATAAAGCATATGATAAAACAACATAAATACAATTTAATAAAGCATAGGATAAAACAACATAAATTCAATTTTAATAAAGCATAGGATAAAACAAAATAAATACAATTTAATAAAGCATAGGATAAAACAACATAAATACAATTTAATAAAGCATAGGATAAAACAACATAAATGCAGTTTAATAAAGCATAGGATAAAACAACATAAATACAATTTAATAAAGCATAGGATAAAACAACATAAATACAATTAATAAAACTTAGGATAAAACAACATAAACACAATTTAATAAAGCATAGGATAAAACAACATAAATACAATTTAATAAAGCATAGGATTAAACCACATAAATACAATTTAATAAAGCATAGGATAAAACAGCATAAATACAATTTAATAAAGCATAGGATAAAACAACATAAATGCAATTTAATAAAGCATAGGATAAAACCACATAAATACAATTTAATAAATCATAGGATAAAACAACATTAATACAATTTAATAAAGCATAGGATAAAACAACATAGATGCAATTTAATAAAGCATAGGATAAAACAACATAAATACAATTTAATAAAGCATAGAATAAAACAACATAAATACAATTTAATAAAGCATAGGATAAAACAACATAAATACAATTTAATAAAGCATAGGATAAAACAACATAAATACAATTTAATGAAGCATAGGATAAAACAACATAAATACAAATTAATAAAGCATGGTTAAAACAACATAAATACAATTTAATAAAGCATAGGACAAAACAACATAAATACAATTTAATAAAGCATAGGATAAAACAACATAAATACAATTTAATAAAGCATAAGATAAAACAACATAAATACAATTTAATAAAGCATAGGATAAAACAGCATAAATACAATTTAATAAAGCATAGGATAATACAACATGAATACAATTTAATAAAGCATAGCATAAAACAACATAAATGCAGATTAATAAAGCATAGGATAAAGCAACATAAATACAATTTAATAAAGCATAGGATAAAACAACATAAATACAATTTAATAAAGCATAGGATAAAACAACATAAATACAATTTAATAAAGCATAGGATAAAACAACATGAATACAATTTAATAAAGCATAGCATAAAACAACATAAATGCAGTTTAATAAAGCATAGGATAAAGCAACATAAATACAATTTAATAAAGCATAGGATAAAACAACATAAGTACAATTTAATAAAGCATGCGATAAAACAACATAAATACAATTTAATAAAGCATAGGATAAAACAACATAAATACAATTTAATAAAGCATAGGATAAAACAACATAAATACAATTAATAAAACATAGGATAAAACAACATAAACACAATTTAATAAAGCATAGGATAAAACAACATAAATACAATTTAATAAAGCATATGATAAAACAACATAAATACAATTTAATAAAGCATAGGATAAAACAACATAAATACAATTTAATAAAGCATAGGATAAAACAACATAAATACAATTTTAATAAAGCATAGGATAAAACAAAATAAATACAATTTAATAAAGCATAGGATAAAACAACATAAATGCAGTTTAATAAAGCATAGGTTAAAACAACATAAATACAATTTAATAAAGCATAGGTTAAAACAACATAAATACAATTTAATAAAGCATAGGATAAAACAACATAAATACAATTTAATAAAGCTTAGGATAAAACAACATAAATACAATTTAATAAAGCATAGGATAAAACAAAATAAATACAATTTAATAAAGCATAGGATCAAACAACATCAATACAATTGAATAAAGCATAGGCTAAAACAACATAAATATAATTTAATAAAGCATAGGATAAAACAACATATATACAATTTAATAAAGCATAGGATAAAACAACATAAATACAATTTAATAAAACATGGGTTAAAACAACATAAATACAATTTAATAAAGCATAGGATAAAACAACATAAACACAATTTAATAAAGCATAGGATAAAACAACATAAATACAATTTAATAAAGCATACAATAAAACAACATAAATACAATTTAATAAAGCATAGGATAAAACAACATGAATACAATTTAATAAAGCATAGGATAAAACAACATAAATGCAGTTTAATAAAGCATAGGATAAAACAACATAAATACAATTTAATAAAGCATAGGATAAAACAACATAAATACAATTAATAAAACATAGGATAAAACAACATAAACACAATTTAATAAAGCATAGGATAAAACAACATGAATTCAATTTAATAAAGCATATGATTAAACAACATAAATACAATTTAATAAAGCATAGGATAAAACAACATAAATACAATTTAATAAAACATGGGATAAAACAACATTAATACAATTTAATAAAGCATAGGATAAAACAACATAAATACAATTTAATAAAGCATAGGATAAAACAACATAAATACAATTTAATGAAGCATAGTATAAAACAACATAAATACAAATTAATAAAGCATGGTTAAAACAACATAAATACAATTTAATAAAGCATAGGACAAAACAACATAAATACAATTTAATAAAGCATAAGATAAAACAACATAAATACAATTTAATGAAGCATGGGTTAAAACAACATAAATACAATTTAATAAAGCATAGGACAAAACAACATAAATAAAATTTAATAAAACATAGGACACAACAACATAAATACAATTTAATAAAGCATAAGATAAAACAACATAAATACAATTTAATGAAGCATGGGTTAAAACAACATAAATACAATTTAATAAAGCATAGGACAAAACAACATAAATAAAATTTAATAAAGCATAGGATAAAACAACATAAATACAATTTAATAAAGCATAGGATAAAACAACATAAATACAATTTAATAAAACATGGGTTAAAACAACATAAATACAATTTAATAAAGCATAGGATAAAACAACATAAACACAATTTAATAAAGCATAGGATAAAACAACATAAATACAATTTAATAAAGCATACGATAAAACAACATAATACAATTTAATAAAGCATAGGATAAAACAACATAAATACAATTTAATAAAGCATAGGATAAAACAACATAAATACAATTTAATAAAGCATAAGATAAAACAACATAAATACAATTTAATGAAGCATGGGTTAAAACAACATAAATACAATTTAATAAAGCATAGGACAAAACAACATAAATACAATTTAATAAAGCATAGGATAAAACAACATAAATACAATTTAATAAAACATGGGTTAAAACAACATAAATACAATTTAATAAAGCATAGGATAAAACAACATAAACACAATTTAATAAAGCATAGGATAAAACAACATAAATACAATTTAATAAAGCATACAATAAAACAACATAAATACAATTTAATAAAGCATAGGATAAAACAACATGAATACAATTTAATAAAGCATAGGATAAAACAACATAAATGCAGTTTAATAAAGCATAGGATAAAACAACATAAATACAATTTAATAAAGCATAGGATAAAACAACATAAATACAATTAATAAAACATAGGATAAAACAACATAAACACAATTTAATAAAGCATAGGATAAAACAACATGAATTCAATTTAATAAAGCATATGATTAAACAACATAAATACAATTTAATAAAGCATAGGATAAAACAACATAAATACAATTTAATAAAACATGGGATAAAACAACATTAATACAATTTAATAAAGCATAGGATAAAACAACATAAATACAATTTAATAAAGCATAGGATAAAACAACATAAATACAATTTAATGAAGCATAGTATAAAACAACATAAATACAAATTAATAAAGCATGGTTAAAACAACATAAATACAATTTAATAAAGCATAGGACAAAACAACATAAATACAATTTAATAAAGCATAAGATAAAACAACATAAATACAATTTAATGAAGCATGGGTTAAAACAACATAAATACAATTTAATAAAGCATAGGACAAAACAACATAAATAAAATTTAATAAAACATAGGACACAACAACATAAATACAATTTAATAAAGCATAAGATAAAACAACATAAATACAATTTAATGAAGCATGGGTTAAAACAACATAAATACAATTTAATAAAGCATAGGACAAAACAACATAAATAAAATTTAATAAAGCATAGGATAAAACAACATAAATACAATTTAATAAAGCATAGGATAAAACAACATAAATACAATTTAATAAAACATGGGTTAAAACAACATAAATACAATTTAATAAAGCATAGGATAAAACAACATAAACACAATTTAATAAAGCATAGGATAAAACAACATAAATACAATTTAATAAAGCATACGATAAAACAACATAATACAATTTAATAAAGCATAGGATAAAACAACATAAATACAATTTAATAAAGCATAGGATAAAACAACATAAATACAATTTAATAAAGCATAAGATAAAACAACATAAATACAATTTAATGAAGCATGGGTTAAAACAACATAAATACAATTTAATAAAGCATAGGACAAAACAACATAAATACAATTTAATAAAGCATAGGATAAAACAATATAAATACAATTTAATAAAGCATAAGTTAAAACAATATAAATACAATTTAATAAAGCATAGGATAAAACAACATAAATACAATTTAATAAAGCATAGGATAAAACAACATAAATACAATTTAATAAAGCATAGGTTAAAGCAACATAAATACAATTTAATAAAGCATAGGTTAAAACAACATAAATACAATTTAATAAAGCATAGGTTAAAACAACATAAATACAATTTAATAAAGCATAGGTTAAAACAACATAAATACAATTTAATAAAGCATATGATTAAACAACATAAATACAATTTAATAAAGCATAGGATAAAACAACATAAATACAATTTAATGAAGCATGGGTTAAAACAACATAAATACAATTTAATAAAGTATGGGACAAAACAACATAAATACAATTTAATAAAGCATAGGATAAAACAACATAAATACAATTTAATAAAGCATAGGATAAAACAACATAAATACAATTTAATAAAGCATAAGTTAAAACAACATAAATACAATTTAATAAAGCATAGGATAAAACAACTTAAAACAATTTAATAAAGCATAGGATAAAACAACATAAATACAATTTAATAAAGCATAGGTTAAAGCAACATAAATACAATTTAATAAAGCATAGGATAAATCAACATAAATACAATTTTATAAAGCATAGGTTAAAGCAACATAAATACAATTTAATAAAGCATAGGATAAATTAACATAAATACAATTTAATAAAGCATAGGTTAAAACAACATAAATCCAATTTAATAAAGCATAGGTTAAAACAACATAAATACAATTTAATAAAGCATAGGATAAAACAACATAAATACAATTTAATAAAGCTTAGGATAAAACAACATAAATACAATTTAATAAAGCATAGGATAAAACAAAATAAATACAATTTAATAAAGCATAGGATCAAACAACATCAATACAATTGAATAAAGCATAGGCTAAAACAACATAAATATAAGTTAATAAAGCATAGGATAAAACAACATATATACAATTTAATAAAGCACAGGATAAAACAACATAAATACAATTTAATAAAACATGGGTTAAAACAACATAAATACAATTTAATAAAGCATAGGATAAAACAACATAAACACAATTTAATAAAGCATAGGATAAAACAACATAAATACAATTTAATAAAGCATACGATAAAACAACATAAATACAATCTAATAAAGCATAGGATAAAACAACATAAATACAATTTTAATAAAGCATAGGATAAAACAAAAAAAATACAATTTAATAAAGCATAGGATAAAACAACATAAATACAATTTAATAAAGCATAGGATAAAACAACATAAATGCAGTTTAATAAAGCATAGGATAAAACAACATAAATACAATTTAATAAAGCATAGGATAAAACAACATAAATACAATTAATAAAACATAGGATAAAACAACATAAACACAATTTAATAAAGCATAGGATAAAACAACATGAATTCAATTTAATAAAGCATATGATTAAACAACATAAATACAATTTAATAAAGCATAGGATAAAACAACATAAATACAATTTAATAAAGCATAGGATAAAACAACATAAATGCAATTTAATAAAGCATAGGATAAAACCACATAAATACAATTTAATAAATCATAGGATAAAACAACATTAATACAATTTAATAAAGCATAGGATAAAACAACATAGATGCAATTTAATAAAGCATAGGATAAAACAACATAAATACAATTTAATAAAGCATAGAATAAAACAACATAAATACAATTTAATAAAGCATAGGATAAAACAACATAAATACAAATTAATAAAGCATGGTTAAAACAACATAAATACAATTTAATAAAGCATAGGACAAAACAACATAAACACAATTTAATAAAGCATAGGATAAAACAACATAAATACAATTTAATAAAGCATAGGACAAAACAACATAAATACTATTTAATAAAGCATAAGATAAAACAACATAAGTACAATTTAATGAAGCATGGGTTAAAACAACATAAATACAATTTAATAAAGCATAGGACAAAACAACATAAATAAAATTTAATAAAGCATAGGACAAAACAACATAAATACAATTTAATAAAGCATAAGATAAAACAACATAAATACAATTTAATGAAGCATGGGTTAAAACAACATAAATACAATTTAATAAAGCATAGGACAAAACAACATAAATAAAATTTAATAAAGCATAGGATAAAACAACATAAATACAATTTAATAAAGCATAGGATAAAACAACATAAATACAATTTAATAAAACATGGGTTAAAACAACATAAATACAATTTAATAAAGCATAGGATAAAACAACATAAACACAATTTAATAAAGCATAGGATAAAACAACATAAATACAATTTAATAAAGCATACGATAAAACAACATAATACAATTTAATAAAGCATAGGATAAAACAACATAAATACAATTTAATAAAGCATAGGATAAAACAACATAAATACAATTTAATAAAGCATAGCACAAAACAAGATAAATACAATTTAATAAAGCATAGGATAAAACAACATATATACAATTTAATAAAGCATAGGATAAAACAACATAAATACAATTTAATAAAACATGGGTTAAAACAACATAAATACAATTGAATAAAGCATAGGATAAAACAACATAAACACAATTTAATAAAGCATAGGATAAAACAACATCAATACAATTTAATAAAGCATAGGATAAAACAACATAAATATAATTTAATAAATCATAGGACAAAACAAGATAAATACAATTTAATAAAGCATAGGATAAAACAACATATATACAATTTAATAAAGCATAGGATAAAACAACATAAATACAATTTAATAAAACATGGGTTAAAACAACATAAATACAATTGAATAAAGCATAGGATAAAACAACATAAACACAATTTAATAAAGCATAGGATAAAACAACATAAATACAATTTAATAAAGCATAGGATAAAACAACATAAATACAATTTAATAAAGCATAGGATAAAACAACATAAATACAATTTAATAAAGCATAGGATAAAACAACATGAATACAATTTAATAAAGCATAGGATAAAACAACATAAATACAATTTTAATAAAGCATAGGATAAAACAAAATGAATACAATTTAATAAAGCATAGGATAAAACAACATAAATACAATTTAATAAAGCATAGGATAAAACAACATAAATGCAGTTTAATAAAGCATAGGATAAAACAACATAAATACAATTTAATGAAGCATAGGATAAAACAACATAAATACAATTAATAAAACATAGGATAAAACAACATAAACACAATTTAATAAAGCATAGGATAAAACAACATAAATACAATTTAATAAAGCATATGATTAAACAACATAAATACAATTTAATAAAGCATAGGATAAAACAACATAAATACAATTTAATAAAGCATAGGATAAAACAACATAAATGCAATTTAATAAAGCATAGGATAAAACCACATAAATACAATTTAATAAATCATAGGATAAAATAACATTAATACAATTTAATAAAGCATAGGATAAAACAACATAGATGCAATTTAATAAAGCATAGGATAAAACAACATAAATACAATTTAATAAAGCATAGGATAAAACAACATAAATGCAATTTAATAAAGCATGGGTTAAAACAACATAAATACAATTTAATAAAGCATAGGACAAAACAACATAAACACAATTTAATAAAGCATAGGATAAAACAACATAAATACAATTTAATAAAGCATAGGATAAAACAACATAAATACAATTTAATAAAGCATAGGATAAAACAACATAAATACAATTTAATAAAGCATAGGATAAAACAACATGAATACAATTTAATAAAGCATAGGATAAAACAACATAAATACAATTTTAATAAAGCATAGGATAAAACAAAATAAATACAGTTTAATAAAGCATAGGATAAAACAAAATAAATACAGTTTAATAAAGCATAGGATAAAACAACATAAATTCAATTTAATAAAGCATAGGATAAAACAACATAAATGCAGTTTAATAAAGCATAGGATAAAACAACATAAATACATTTTAATGAAGCATAGGATAAAACAACATAAATACAATTTAATAAAGCATAAGTTAAAACAATATAAATACAATTTAATAAAGCATAGGATAAAACAACATAAATACAATTTAATAAAGCATAGGATAAAACAACATAAATACAATTTAATAAAGCATAGGTTAAAGCAACATAAATACAATTTAATAAAGCATAGGTTAAAACAACATAAATACAATTTAATAAAGCATAGGTTAAAACAACATAAATACAATTTAATAAAGCATAGGTTAAAACAACAAAAATACAATTTAATAAAGCATAGGATAAAACAACATAAATACAATTTAATAAAGCATAGGATAAAACAACATAAATACAATTTAATAAAGCATAGGATAAAACAACATAAATACAATTTAATAAAGCATAGGATAAAACAACATAAATATAATTTCATAAAGCATAGGACAAAACAAGATAAATACAATTTAATAAAGCATAGGATAAAACAACATATATACATTTTAATAAAGCATAGGATAAAACAACATAAATACAATTTAATAAAACATGGGTTAAAACAACATAAATACAATTGAATAAAGCATAGGATAAAACAACATAAACACAATTTAATAAAGCATAGGATAAAACAACATAAATACAATTTAATAAAGCATAGGATAAAACAACATAAATACAATTTAATAAAGCATAGGATAAAACAATATCAATACAATTTAATAAAGCATAGGATAAAACAACATGAATACAATTTAATAAAGCATAGGATAAAACAACATAAATACAATTTTAATAAAGCATAGGATAAAACAAAATAAATACAATTTAATAAAGCATAGGATAAAACAACATAAATACAATTTAATAAAGCATAGGATAAAACAACATAAATGCAGTTTAATAAAGCATAGGATAAAACAACATAAATACAATTTAATGAAGCATAGGATAAAACAACATAAAAACAAATAATAAAACATAGGATAAAACAACATAAACACAATTTAATAAAGCATAGGATAAAACAACATAAATACAATTTAATAAAGCATATGATTAAACAACATAAATACAATTTAATAAAGCATAGGATAAAACAACATAAATACAATTTAATAAAGCATAGGATAAAACAACATAAATACAATTTTAATAAAGCATAGGATAAAACAAAATAAATACAATTTAATAAATCATAGGATAAAACAACATTAATACAATTTAATAAAGCATAGGATAAAACAACATAGATGCAATTTAATAAAGCATAGGATAAAACAACATAAATACAATTTAATAAAGCATAGAATAAAACAACATAAATACAATTTAATAAAGCATAGGGTAAAACAACATAAATACAATTTAATAAAGCATAGGATAAAACAACATAAATACAATTTAATAAAGCATAGGATAAAACAACATAAATACAATTTAATAAAGCATAGGATAAAACAACATAAATACAATTTAATGAAGCATAGGATAAAACAACATAAATACAAATTAATAAAGCATGGTTAAAACAACATAAATACAATTTAATAAAGCATAGGACAAAACAACATAAACACAATTAAATAAAGCATAGGATAAAACAACATAAATACAATTTAATAAAGCATAAGATAAAACAACATAAATGCAATTTAATAAAGCATGGGTTAAAACAACATAAATACAATTTAATAAAGCATAGGACAAAACAACCTAAACACAATTTAATAAAGCATAAGATAAAACAACATAAATACAATTTAATGAAGCATGGGTTAAAACAACATAAATACAATTTAATAAAGCATAGGACAAAACAACATAAATACAATTTAATAAAACATGGGTTAAAACAACATAAATACAATTTAATAAAGCATAGGATAAAACAACATAAACACAATTTAATAAAGCATAGGATAAAACAACATAAATACAATTTAATAAAGCATATGATAAAACAACATAATACAATTTAATAAAGCATAGGATAAAACAACATAAATACAATTTAATAAAGCATAGGATAAAACAACATAAATACAATTTAATAAAGCATAAGATAAAACAACATAAATACAATTTAATGAAGCATGGGTTAAAACAACATAAATACAATTGAATAAAGCATAGGATAAAACAACATAAACACAATTTAATAAAGCATAGGATAAAACAACATAAATACAATTTAATAAAGCATAGGATAAAACAACATAAATAAAATTTAATAAAGCATAGGATAAAACAACATAAATACAATTTAATAAAGCATAGGATAAAACAACATGAATACAATTTAATAAAGCATAGGATAAAACAACATAAATACAATTTTAATAAAGCATAGGATAAAACAAAATAAATACAATTTAATAAAGCATAGGATAGAACAACATAAATACAATTTAATAAAGCATAGGATAAAACAACATAAATGCAGTTTAATAAAGCATAGGATAAAACAACATAAATACAATTTAATGAAGCATAGGATAAAACAACATAAATACAATTAATAAAACATAGGATAAAACAACATAAACACAATTTAATAAAGCATAGGATAAAACAACATAAATACAATTTAATAAAGCATATGATTAAACAACATAAATACAATTTAATAAAGCATAGGATAAAACAACATAAATACAATTTAATAAAGCATAGGATAAAACAACATAAATGCAATTTAATAAAGCATAGGATAAAACCACATAAATACAATTTAATAAATCATAGGATAAAACAACATTAATACAATTTAATAAAGCATAGGATAAAACAACATAGATGCAATTTAATAAAGCATAGGATAAAACAACATAAATACAATTTAATAAAGCATAGAATAAAACAACATAAATACAATTTAATAAAGCATAGGATAAAACAACATAAATACAATTTAATAAAGCATAGGATAAAACAACATAAATACAATTTAATAAAGCATAGGATAAAACAACATAAATACAATTTAATAAAGCATAGGATAAAACAACATAAATACAATTTAATGAAGCATAGGATAAAACAACATAAATACAAATTAATAAAGCATGGTTAAAACAACATAAATACAATTTAATAAAGCATAGGACAAAACAACATAAACACAATTTAATAAAGCATAGGATAAAACAACATAAATACAATTTAATAAAGCATAAGATAAAACAACATAAATGCAATTTAATAAAGCATGGGTTAAAACAACATAAATACAATTTAATAAAGCATAGGACAAAACAACATAAATACAATTTAATAAAGCATAAGATAAAACAACATAAATACAATTTAATGAAGCATGGGTTAAAACAACATAAATACAATTTAATAAAGCATAGGACAAAACAACATAAATACAATTTAATAAAGCATAGGATAAAACAACATAAATACAATTTAATAAAGCATAGGTTAAAGCGACATAAATACAATTTAATAAAGCATAGGTTAAAACAACATAAATACAATTTAATAAAGCATAGGTTAAAACAACATAAATACTTTTTAATAAAGCATAGGTTAAAACAACAAAAATACAATTTAATAAAGCATAGGATAAAACAACATAAATACAATTTAATAAAGCATAGGATAAAACAACATAAATACTATTTAATAAAGCATAGGATAAAACAACATAAATACAATTTAATAAAGCATAGGATAAAACAACATAAATACAATTTAATAAAGCATAGGATAAAACAACATAAATACAATTTAATAAAACATGGGTTAAAACAACATAAATACAATTTAATAAAGCATAGGATAAAACAACATAAACACAATTTAATAAAGCATAGGATAAAACAACATAAATACAATTTAATAAAGCATACGATAAAACAACATAATACAATTTAATAAAGCATAGGATAAAACAACATAAATACAATTTAATAAAGCATAGGATAAAACAACATAAATACAATTTAATAAAGCATAAGATAAAACAACATAAATACATTTAATGAAGCATGGGTTAAAACAACATAAATACAATTTAATAAAGCATAGGACAAAACAACATAAATACAATTTAATAAAGCATAGGATAAAACAACATAAATACAATTTAATAAAGCATAGGATAAAACAACATAAATACAATTTAATAAAGCATAAGTTAAAACAATATAAATACAATTTAATAAAGCATAGGATAAAACAACATAAATACAATTTAATAAAGCATAGGATAAAACAACATAAAAACAATTTAATAAAGCATAGGTTAAAGCAACATAAATACAATTTAATAAAGCATAGGTTAAAACAACATAAATACAATTTAATAAAGCTTAGGTTAAAACAACATAAATACAATTTAATAAAGCATAGGTTAAAACAGCATAAATACAATTTAATAAAGCATAGAATAAAACAACATAAATACAATTTAATAAAGCATAGGATAAAACAACATAAATACAATTTAATAAAGCATAGGATAAAACAACATAAATACAATTTAATAAAGCATAGGTTAAAACAACATAAATATAATTTAATAAAGCATAGGACAAAACAAGATAAATACAATTTAATAAAGCATAGGATAAAACAACATATATACAATTTAATAAAGCATAGGATAAAACAACATAAATACAATTTAATAAAACATGGGTTAAAACAACATAAATACAATTTAATAAAGCATAGGATAAAACAACATAAACACAATTTAATAAAGCATAGAATAAAACAACATAAATACAATTTAATAAAGCATAGGATAAAACAACATGAATACAATTTAATAAAGCATAGGATAAAACAACATAAATACAATTTAATAAAGCATAGGATAAAACAACATAAATAAAATTTAATAAAGCATAGGATAAAACAACATAAATACAATTTAATAAAGCATAGGATAAAACAACATGAATACAATTTAATAAAGCATAGGATAAAACAACATAAATACAATTTTAATAAAGCATAGGATAAAACAAAATAAATACAATTTAATAAAGCATAGGATAGAACAACATAAATACAATTTAATAAAGCATAGGATAAAACAACATAAATGCAGTTTAATAAAGCATAGGATAAAACAACATAAATACAATTTAATGAAGCATAGGATAAAACAACATAAATACAATTAATAAAACATAGGATAAAACAACATAAACACAATTTAATAAAGCATAGGATAAAACAACATAAATACAATTTAATAAAGCATATGATTAAACAACATAAATACAATTTAATAAAGCATAGGATAAAACAACATAAATACAATTTAATAAAGCATAGGATAAAACAACATAAATGCAATTTAATAAAGCATAGGATAAAACCACATAAATACAATTTAATAAATCATAGGATAAAACAACATTAATACAATTTAATAAAGCATAGGATAAAACAACATAGATGCAATTTAATAAAGCATAGGATAAAACAACATAAATACAATTTAATAAAGCATAGAATAAAACAACATAAATACAATTTAATAAAGCATAGGATAAAACAACATAAATACAATTTAATAAAGCATAGGATAAAACAACATAAATACAATTTAATAAAGCATAGGATAAAACAACATAAATACAATTTAATAAAGCATAGGATAAAACAA
The DNA here is from genome assembly GCF_046119375.1 of Phyllobates terribilis. NCBI lineage: Eukaryota > Metazoa > Chordata > Amphibia > Anura > Dendrobatidae > Phyllobates > Phyllobates terribilis. Next base: position 100,065 of record NW_027363323.1, read on the forward strand.
CATAAATACAATTTAATGAAGCATAGGATAAAACAACATAAATACAAATTAATAAAGCATGGTTAAAACAACATAAATACAATTTAATAAAGCATAGGACAAAACAACATAAACACAATTTAATAAAGCATAGGATAAAACAACATAAATACAATTTAATAAAGCATAAGATAAAACAACATAAATGCAATTTAATAAAGCATGGGTTAAAACAACATAAATACAATTTAATAAAGCATAGGACAAAACAACATAAATACAATTTAATAAAGCATAAGATAAAACAACATAAATACAATTTAATGAAGCATGGGTTAAAACAACATAAATACAATTTAATAAAGCATAGGACAAAACAACATAAATACAATTTAATAAAGCATAGGATAAAACAACATAAATACAATTTAATAAAGCATAGGTTAAAGCGACATAAATACAATTTAATAAAGCATAGGTTAAAACAACATAAATACAATTTAATAAAGCATAGGTTAAAACAACATAAATACTTTTTAATAAAGCATAGGTTAAAACAACAAAAATACAATTTAATAAAGCATAGGATAAAACAACATAAATACAATTTAATAAAGCATAGGATAAAACAACATAAATACTATTTAATAAAGCATAGGATAAAACAACATAAATACAATTTAATAAAGCATAGGATAAAACAACATAAATACAATTTAATAAAGCATAGGATAAAACAACATAAATACAATTTAATAAAACATGGGTTAAAACAACATAAATACAATTTAATAAAGCATAGGATAAAACAACATAAACACAATTTAATAAAGCATAGGATAAAACAACATAAATACAATTTAATAAAGCATACGATAAAACAACATAATACAATTTAATAAAGCATAGGATAAAACAACATAAATACAATTTAATAAAGCATAGGATAAAACAACATAAATACAATTTAATAAAGCATAAGATAAAACAACATAAATACATTTAATGAAGCATGGGTTAAAACAACATAAATACAATTTAATAAAGCATAGGACAAAACAACATAAATACAATTTAATAAAGCATAGGATAAAACAACATAAATACAATTTAATAAAGCATAGGATAAAACAACATAAATACAATTTAATAAAGCATAAGTTAAAACAATATAAATACAATTTAATAAAGCATAGGATAAAACAACATAAATACAATTTAATAAAGCATAGGATAAAACAACATAAAAACAATTTAATAAAGCATAGGTTAAAGCAACATAAATACAATTTAATAAAGCATAGGTTAAAACAACATAAATACAATTTAATAAAGCTTAGGTTAAAACAACATAAATACAATTTAATAAAGCATAGGTTAAAACAGCATAAATACAATTTAATAAAGCATAGAATAAAACAACATAAATACAATTTAATAAAGCATAGGATAAAACAACATAAATACAATTTAATAAAGCATAGGATAAAACAACATAAATACAATTTAATAAAGCATAGGTTAAAACAACATAAATATAATTTAATAAAGCATAGGACAAAACAAGATAAATACAATTTAATAAAGCATAGGATAAAACAACATATATACAATTTAATAAAGCATAGGATAAAACAACATAAATACAATTTAATAAAACATGGGTTAAAACAACATAAATACAATTTAATAAAGCATAGGATAAAACAACATAAACACAATTTAATAAAGCATAGAATAAAACAACATAAATACAATTTAATAAAGCATAGGATAAAACAACATGAATACAATTTAATAAAGCATAGCATAAAACAACATAAATGCAGTTTAATAAAGCATAGGATAAAGCAACATAAATAAAATTTAATAAAGCATAGGATAAAACAACATAAGTACAATTTAATAAAGCATAGGATAAAACAACATAAATACAATTTAATAAAGCATAGGATAAAACATCATAAATACAATTTATTAAAGCATAGGATAAAACAACATAAATACAATTTAATAAAGCATGGGTTAAAACAACATAAATACAATTTAATAAAGCATAGGACAAAACAACATAAATACAAATTAATAAAGCATAGGATAAACAACATAAATACAATTTAATAAAGCATAGGATAAAACAACATAAATACAATTTAATAAAGCATAGGACAAAACAACATAAACACAATTTAATAAATCATAGGATAAAACAACATAAATACAATTTAATAAAGCATATGATAAAACAACATAATACAATATAATAAAGCATAGGATAAAACAACATAAATACAATTTAATAAAGCAAAGGTTAAAGCAACATAAATACAATTTAATAAAGCATAGGTTAAAACAACATAAATACAATTTAATGAAGCATAGGATAAAACAACATAAATACAATTTAATAAAGCATAGGATAAAACAACATAAATACAATTTAATAAAGCATAGGATAAAACAACATAAATACAATTTATTAAAGCATAGGTTAAAACAACATAAATACAATCTAATAAAGCACAGGACAAAACAAGATACATACAATTTAATAAAGCATAAGATAAAACAACGTAAATACAATTTAATAAAACATGGGTTAAAACAACATAAATACAATTTAATAAAGCATAGGATAAAACAAAATAAACACAATTTAATAAAGCATAGGATAAAACAACATAAATACAATTTAATAAAGCATACGATAAAACAACATAAACACAATTTAATAAAGCATAGGATAAAACAACATAAATACAATTTAATAAAGCATAGGTTAAAACAACATAAATATAATTTAATAAAGCATAGGACAAAACAAGATAAATACAATTTAATAAAGCATAGGATAAAACAACATATATACAATTTAAAAAAGCATAGGATAAAACAACATAAATACAATTTAATAAAACATGGGTTAAAACAACATAAATACAATTTAATAAAGCATAGGATAAAACAACATAAACACAATTTAATAAAGCATAGAATAAAACAACATAAATACAATTTAATAAAGCATAGGATAAAACAACATGAATACAATTTAATAAAGCATAGCATAAAACAACATAAATGCAGTTTAATAAAGCATAGGATAAAGCAACATAAATACAATTTAATAAAGCATAGGATAAAACAACATAAGTACAATTTAATAAAGCATAGGATAAAACAACATAAATACAATTTAATAAAGCATAGGATAAAACATCATAAATACAATTTATTAAAGCATAGGATAAAACAACATAAATACAATTTAATAAAGCATGGGTTAAAACAACATAAATACAATTTAATAAAGCATAGGACAAAACAACATAAATACAAATTAATAAAGCATAGGATAAACAACATAAATACAATTTAATAAAGCATAGGATAAAACAACATAAATACAATTTAATAAAGCATAGGACAAAACAACATAAACATAATTTAATAAATCATAGGATAAAACAACATAAATACAATTTAATAAAGCATACGATAAAACAACATAATACAATATAATAAAGCATAGGATAAAACAACATAAATAGAATTTAATAAAGCAAAGGTTAAAGCAACATAAATACAATTTAATAAAGCATAGGTTAAAACAACATAAATACAATTTAATAAAGCATAGGATAAAACAACATAAATACAATTTAATAAAGCATAGGATAAAACAACATAAATACAATTTAATAAAGCATAGGATAAAACAACATAAATACAATTTATTAAAGCATAGGTTAAAACAACATAAATACAATTTAATAAAGCACAGGACAAAACAAGATACATACAATTTAATAAAGCATAGGATAAAACAACATATATACAATTTAATAAAGCATAGGATAAAACAACATAAATACAATTTAATAAAACATGGGTTAAAACAACATAAATACAATTTAATAAAGCATAGGATAAAACAAAATAAACACAATTTAATAAAGCATAGGATAAAACAACATAAATACAATTTAATAAAGCATACGATAAAACAACATAAACACAATTTAATAAAGCATAGGATAAAACAACATAAATACAATTTAATAAAGCATACGATAAAACAACAAAATACAATTTAATAAAGCATAGGATAAAACAACATAAATACAATTTAATAAAGCATAGGATAAAACAACATAAATACAAATTAATAAAGCATAAGATAAAGCAACATATATACAATTTAATGAAGCATGGGTTAAAACAACATAAATACAATTTAATAAAGCATAGGACAAAACAACATAAATACAATTTAATAAAGCATAGGATAAAACAACATAAATACAATTTAATAAAGCATAGGATAAAACAACATAAACACAATTTAATAAAGCATAGGATAAAAGAACATAAATACAATTTAATAAAGCATACGATAAAACAACATAATACAATTTAATAAAGCATAGGATAAAACAACATAAATACAATTTAATAAAGCATAGGATAAAACAACATAAATACAATTTAATAAAGCATAAGATAAAACAACATAAATACATTTAATGAAGCATGGGTTAAAACAACATAAATACAATTTAATAAAGCATAGGACAAAACAACATAAATACAATTTAATAAAGCATAGGATAAAACAACATAAATACAATTTAATAAAGCATAGGTTAAAGCAACATAAATACAATTTAATAAAGCATAGGTTAAAACAACATAAATACAATTTAATAAAGCTTAGGTTAAAACAACATAAATACAATTTAATAAAGCATAGGTTAAAACAACATAAATACAATTTAATAAAGCATAGGATAAAACAACATAAATACAATTTAATAAAGCATAGGATAAAACAACATAAATACAATTTAATAAAGCATAGGATAAAACAACATAAATACAATTTAATAAAGCATAGGTTAAAACAACATAAATATAATTTAATAAAGCATAGGACAAAACAAGATAAATACAATTTAATAAAGCATAGGATAAAACAACATATATACAATTTAATAAAGCATAGGATAAAACAACATAAATACAATTTAATAAAACATGGGTTAAAACAACATAAATACAATTTAATAAAGCATAGGATAAAACAACATAAACAGAATTTAATAAAGCATAGAATAAAACAACATAAATACAATTTAATAAAGCATAGGATAAAACAACATGAATACAATTTAATAAAGCATAGCATAAAACAACATAAATGCAGTTTAATAAAGCATAGGATAAAGCAACATAAATACAATTTAATAAAGCATAGGATAAAACAACATAAGTACAATTTAATAAAGCATAGGATAAAACAACATAAATACAATTTAATAAAGCATAGGATAAAACATCATAAATACAATTTATTAAAGCATAGGATAAAACAACATAAATACAATTTAATAAAGCATGGGTTAAAACAACATAAATACAATTTAATAAAGCATAGGACAAAACAACATAAATACAAATTAATAAAGCATAGGATAAACAACATAAATACAATTTAATAAAGCATAGGATAAAACAACATAAATACAATTTAATAAAGCATAGGACAAAACAACATAAACACAATTTAATAAATCATAGGATAAAACAACATAAATACAATTTAATAAAGCATACGATAAAACAACATAATACAATATAATAAAGCATAGGATAAAACAACATAAATAGAATTTAATAAAGCAAAGGTTAAAGCAACATAAATACAATTTAATAAAGCATAGGTTAAAACAACATAAATACAATTTAATAAAGCATAGGATAAAACAACATAAATACAATTTAATAAAGCATAGGATAAAACAACATAAATACAATTTAATAAAGCATAGGATAAAACAACATAAATACAATTTATTAAAGCATAGGTTAAAACAACATAAATACAATTTAATAAAGCACAGGACAAAACAAGATACATACAATTTAATAAAGCATAGGATAAAACAAAATATATACAATTTAATAAAGCATAGGATAAAACAACATAAATACAATTTAATAAAACATGGGTTAAAACAACATAAATACAATTTAATAAAGCATAGGATAAAACAAAATAAACACAATTTAATAAAGCATAGGATAAAACAACATAAATACAATTTAATAAAGCATACGATAAAACAACATAAACACAATTTAATAAAGCATAGGATAAAACAACATAAATACAATTTAATAAAGCATACGATAAAACAACAAAATACAATTTAATAAAGCATAGGATAAAACAACATAAATACAATTTAATAAAGCATAGGATAAAACAACATAAATACAAATTAATAAAGCATAAGATAAAGCAACATATATACAATTTAATGAAGCATGGGTTAAAACAACATAAATACAATTTAATAAAGCATAGGACAAAACAACATAAATACAATTTAATAAAGCATAGGATAAAACAACATAAATACAATTTAATAAAGCATAGGATAAAAGAACATAAATACAATTTAATATAGCATACGATAAAACAACATAATACAATTTAATAAAGCATAGGATAAAACAACATAAATACAATTTAATAAAGCATAGGATAAAACAACATAAATACAATTTAATAAAGCATAAGATAAAACAACATAAATACATTTAATGAAGCATGGGTTAAAACAACATAAATACAATTTAATAAAGCATAGGACAAAACAACATAAATACAATTTAATAAAGCATAGGATAAAACAACATAAATACAATTTAATAAAGCATAGGTTAAAGCAACATAAATACAATTTAATAAAGCATAGGTTAAAACAACATAAATACAATTTAATAAAGCTTAGGTTAAAACAACATAAATACAATTTAATAAAGCATAGGTTAAAACAACATAAATACAATTTAATAAAGCATAGGATAAAACAACATAAATACAATTTAATAAAGCATAGGATAAAACAACATAAATACAATTTAATAAAGCATAGGATAAAACAACATAAATACAATTTAATAAAGCATAGGTTAAAACAACATAAATATAATTTAATAAAGCATAGGACAAAACAAGATAAATACAATTTAATAAAGCATAGGATAAAACAACATATATACAATTTAATAAAGCATAGGATAAAACAACATAAATACAATTTAATAAAACATGGGTTAAAACAACATAAATACAATTTAATAAAGCATAGGATAAAACAACATAAACACAATTTAATAAAGCATAGAATAAAACAACATAAATACAATTTAATAAAGCATAGGATAAAACAACATGAATACAATTTAATAAAGCATAGCATAAAACAACATAAATGCAGTTTAATAAAGCATAGGATAAAGCAACATAAATACAATTTAATAAAGCATAGGATAAAACAACATAAGTACAATTTAATAAAGCATAGGATAAAACAACATAAATACAATTTAATAAAGCATAGGATAAAACATCATAAATACAATTTATTAAAGCATAGGATAAAACAACATAAATACAATTTAATAAAGCATGGGTTAAAACAACATAAATACAATTTAATAAAGCATAGGACAAAACAACATAAATACAAATTAATAAAGCATAGGATAAACAACATAAATACAATTTAATAAAGCATAGGATAAAACAACATAAATACAATTTAATAAAGCATAGGACAAAACAACATAAACACAATTTAATAAATCATAGGATAAAACAACATAAATACAATTTAATAAAGCATATGATAAAACAACATAATACAATATAATAAAGCATAGGATAAAACAACATAAATACAATTTAATAAAGCAAAGATTAAAGCAACATAAATACAATTTAATAAAGCATAGGTTAAAACAACATAAATACAATTTAATAAAGCATAGGATAAAACAACATAAATACAATCTAATAAAGCATAGGATAAAACAACATAAATACAATTTAATAAATCATAGGATAAAACAACATAAATACAATTTATTAAAGCATAGGTTAAAACAACATAAATACAATCTAATAAAGCACAGGACAAAACAAGATACATGCAATTTAATAAAGCATGGGATAAAACAACGTAAATACAATTTAATAAAACATGGGTTAAAACAACATAAATACAATTTAATAAAGCATAGGATAAAACAAAATAAACACAATTTAATAAAGCATAGGATAAAACAACATAAATACAATTTAATAAAGCATACGATAAAACAACATAAACACAATTTAATAAAGCATAGGATAAAACAACATAAATACAATTTAATAAAGCATACGATAAAACAACAAAATACAATTTAATAAAGCATAGGATAAAACAACATAAATACAATTTAATAAAGCATAGGATAAAACAACATAAATACAAATTAATAAAGCATAAGATAAAACAACATATATACAATTTAATGAAGCATGGGTTAAAACAACATAAATACAATTTAATAAAGCATAGGACAAAACAACATAAATACAATTTAATAAAGCATAGGTTAAAACAACATAAATACAATTTAATAAAGCTTAGGTTAAAACAACATAAATACAATTTAATAAAGCATAGGTTAAAACAACATAAATACAATTTAATAAAGCATAGGATAAAACAACATAAATACAATTTAATAAAGCATAGGATAAAACAACATAAATACAATTTAATAAAGCATAGGATAAAACAACATAAATACAATTTAATAAAGCATAGGTTAAAACAACATAAATATAATTTAATAAAGCATAGGACAAAACAAGATAAATAGAATTTAATAAAGCATAGGATAAAACAACATATATACAATTTAAAAAAGCATAGGATAAAACAACATAAATACAATTTAATAAAACATGGGTTAAAACAACATAAATACAATTTAATAAAGCATAGGATAAAACAACATAAACACAATTTAATAAAGCATAGAATAAAACAACATAAATACAATTTAATAAAGCATAGGATAAAACAACATGAATACAATTTAATAAAGCATAGCATAAAACAACATAAATGCAGTTTAATAAAGCATAGGATAAAGCAACATAAATACAATTTAATAAAGCATAGGATAAAACAACATAAGTACAATTTAATAAAGCATAGGATAAAACAACATAAATACAATTTAATAAAGCATAGGATAAAACATCATAAATACAATTTATTAAAGCATAGGATAAAACAACATAAATGCAATTTAATAAAGCATGGGTTAAAACAACATAAATACAATTTAAAAAAGCATAGGACAAAACAACATAAATACAAATTAATAAAGCATAGGATAAACAACATAAATACAATTTAATAAAGCATAGGATAAAACAACATAAATACAATTTAATAAAGCATAGGACAAAACAACATAAACACAATTTAATAAATCATAGGATAAAACAACATAAATACAATTTAATAAAGCATACGATAAAACAACATAATACAATATAATAAAGCATAGGATAAAACAACATAAATAGAATTTAATAAAGCAAAGGTTAAAGCAACATAAATACAATTTAATAAAGCATAGGTTAAAACAACATAAATACAATTTAATAAAGCATAGGATAAAACAACATAAATACAATTTAATAAAGCATAGGATAAAACAACATAAATACAGTTTATTAAAGCATAGGTTAAAACAACATAAATACAATTTAATATAGCACAGGACAAAACAAGATACATACAATTTAATAAAGCATAGGATAAAACAACATATATACAATTTAATAAAGCATAGGATAAAACAACATAAATACAATTTAATAAAACATGGGTTAAAACAACATAAATACAATTTAATAAAGCATAGGATAAAACAAAATAAACACAATTTAATAAAGCATAGGATAAAACAACATAAATACAATTTAATAAAGCATACGATAAAACAACATAAACACAATTTAATAAAGCATAGGATAAAACAACATAAATACAATTTAATAAAGCATACGATAAAACAACAAAATACAATTTAATAAAGCATAGGATAAAACAACATAAATACAATTTAATAAAGCATAGGATAAAACAACATAAATACAAATTAATAAAGCATAAGATAAAACAACATATATACAATTTAATGAAGCATGGGTTAAAACAACATAAATACAATTTAATAAAGCATAGGACAAAACAACATAAATACAATTTAATAAAGCATAGGATAAAACAACATAAATACAATTTAATAAAGCATAGGATAAAACAACATAAACACAATTTAATAAAGCATAGGATAAAAGAACATAAATACAATTTAATAAAGCATACGATAAAACAACATAATACAATTTAATAAAGCATAGGATAAAACAACATAAATACAATTTAATAAAGCATAGGATAAAACAACATAAATACAATTTAATAAAGCATAAGATAAAACAACATAAATACATTTAATGAAGCATGGGTTAAAACAACATAAATACAATTTAATAAAGCATAGGACAAAACAACATAAATACAATTTAATAAAGCATAGGATAAAACAACATAAATACAATTTAATAAAGCATAGGTTAAAGCAACATAAATACAATTTAATAAAGCATAGGTTAAAACAACATAAATACAATTTAATAAAGCTTAGGTTAAAACAACATAAATACAATTTAATAAAGCATAGGTTAAAACAACATAAATACAATTTAATAAAGCATAGCATAAAACAACATAAATACAATTTAATAAAGCATAGGATAAAACAACATAAATACAATTTAATAAAGCATAGGATAAAACAACATAAATACAATTTAATAAAGCATAGGTTAAAACAACATAAATATAATTTAATAAAGCATAGGACAAAACAAGATAAATACAATTTAATAAAGCATAGGATAAAACAACATATATACAATTTAATAAAGCATAGGATAAAACAACATAAATACAATTTAATAAAACATGGGTTAAAACAACATAAATACAATTTAATAAAGCATAGGATAAAACAACATAAACACAATTTAATAAAGCATAGAATAAAACAACATAAATACAATTTAATAAAGCATAGGATAAAACAACATGAATACAATTTAATAAAGCATAGCATAAAACAACATAAATGCAGTTTAATAAAGCATAGGATAAAGCAACATAAATACAATTTAATAAAGCATAGCATAAAACAACATAAATACAATTTAATAAAGCATAGGATAAAACAACATAAATACCATTTAATAAAGCATAGGATAAAACAACATAAATACAATTTAATAAAGCATAGGTTAAAACAACATAAATATAATTTAATAAAGCATAGGACAAAACAAGATAAATACAATTTAATAAAGCATAGGATAAAACAACATATATACAATTTAATAAAGCATAGGATAAAACAACATAAATACAATTTAATAAAACATGGGTTAAAACAACATAAATACAATTTAATAAAGCATAGGATAAAACAACATAAACACAATTTAATAAAGCATAGAATAAAACAACATAAATACAATTTAATAAAGCATAGGATAAAACAACATGAATACAATTTAATAAAGCATAGCATAAAACAACATAAATGCAGTTTAATAAAGCATAGGATAAAGCAACATAAATACAATTTAATAAAGCATAGGATAAAACAACATAAGTACAATTTAATAAAGCATAGGATAAAACAACATAAATACAATTTAATAAAGCATAGGATAAAACATCATAAATACAATTTATTAAAGCATAGGATAAAACAACATAAATACAATTTAATAAAGCATGGGTTAAAACAACATAAATACAATTTAATAAAGCATAGGACAAAACAACATAAATACAAATTAATAAAGCATAGGATAAACAACATAAATACAATTTAATAAAGCATAGGATAAAACAACATAAATACAATTTAATAAAGCATAGGACAAAACAACATAAACACAATTTAATAAATCATAGGATAAAACAACATAAATACAATTTAATAAAGCATATGATAAAACAACATAATACAATATAATAAAGCATAGGATAAAACAACATAAATACAATTTAATAAAGCAAAGATTAAAGCAACATAAATACAATTTAATAAAGCATAGGTTAAAAAAACATAAATACAATTTAATAAAGCATAGGATAAAACAACATAAATACAATTTAATAAAGCATAGGATAAAACAACATAAATACAATTTAATAAATCATAGGATAAAACAACATAAATACAATTTATTAAAGCATAGGTTAAAACAACATAAATACAATCTAATAAAGCACAGGACAAAACAAGATACATACAATTTAATAAAGCATAGGATAAAACAACGTAAATACAATTTAATAAAACATGGGTTAAAACAACATAAATACAATTTAATAAAGCATAGGATAAAACAAAATAAACACAATTTAATAAAGCATAGGATAAAACAACATAAATACAATTTAATAAAGCATACGATAAAACAACATAAACACAATTTAATAAAGCATAGGATAAAACAACATAAATACAATTTAATAAAGCATACGATAAAACAACAAAATACAATTTAATAAAGCATAGGATAAAACAACATAAATACAATTTAATAAAGCATAGGATAAAACAACATAAATACAAATTAATAAAGCATAAGATAAAACAACATATATACAATTTAATGAAGCATGGGTTAAAACAACATAAATACAATTTAATAAAGCATAGGACAAAACAACATAAATACAATTTAAAAAAGCATAGGTTAAAACAACATAAATACAATTTAATAAAGCTTAGGTTAAAACAACATAAATACAATTTAATAAAGCATAGGTTAAAACAACATAAATACAATTTAATAAAGCATAGGATAAAACAACATAAATACAATTTAATAAAGCATAGGATAAAACAACATAAATACAATTTAATAAAGCATAGGATAAAACAACATAAATACAATTTAATAAAGCATAGGTTAAAACAACATAAATATAATTTAATAAAGCATAGGACAAAACAAGATAAATACAATTTAATAAAGCATAGGATAAAACAACATATATACAATTTAAAAAAGCATAGGATAAAACAACATAAATACAATTTAATAAAACATGGGTTAAAACAACATAAATACAATTTAATAAAGCATAGGATAAAACAACATAAACACAATTTAATAAAGCATAGAATAAAACAACATAAATACAATTTAATAAAGCATAGGATAAAACAACATGAATACAATTTAATAAAGCATAGCATAAAACAACATAAATGCAGTTTAATAAAGCATAGGATAAAGCAACATAAATACAATTTAATAAAGCATAGGATAAAACAACATAAGTACAATTTAATAAAGCATAGGATAAAACAACATAAATACAATTTAATAAAACATAGGATAAAACATCATAAATACAATTTATTAAAGCATAGGATAAAACAACATAAATGCAATTTAATAAAGCATGGGTTAAAACAACATAAATACAATTTAATAAAGCATAGGACAAAACAACATAAATACAAATTAATAAAGCATAGGATAAACAACATAAATACAATTTAATAAAGCATAGGATAAAACAACATAAATACAATTTAATAAAGCATAGGACAAAACAACATAATACAATATAATAAAGCATAGGATAAAACAACATAAATAGAATTTAATAAAGCAAAGGTTAAAGCAACATAAATACAATTTAATAAAGCATAGGTTAAAACAACATAAATACAATTTAATAAAGCATAGGATAAAACAACATAAATACAATTTAATAAAGCATAGGATAAAACAACATAAATACAATTTAATAAAGCATAGGATAAAACAACATAAATACAATTTATTAAAGCATAGGTTAAAACAACATAAATACAATTTAATAAAGCACAGGACAAAACAAGATACATACAATTTAGTAAATCATAGGATAAAACAACATATATACAATTTAATAAAGCATAGGATAAAACAACATAAATACAATTTAATAAAACATGGGTTAAAACAACATAAATAAAATTTAATAAAGCATAGGATAAAACAAAATAAACACAATTTAATAAAGCATAGGATAAAACAACATAAATACAATTTAATAAAGCATACAATAAAACAACATAAACACAATTTAATAAAGCATAGGATAAAACAACATAAATACAATTTAATAAAGCATACGATAAAACAACAAAATACAATTTAATAAAGCATAGGATAAAACAACATAAATACAATTGAATAAAGCATAGGATAAAACAACATAAATACAAATTAATAAAGCATAAGATAAAACAACATATATACAATTTAATGAAGCATGGGTTAAAACAACATAAATACAATTTAATAAAGCATAGGACAAAACAACATAAATACAATTTAATAAAGCATAGGATAAAACAACATAAATACAATGTAATAAAGCATAGGATAAAACAACATAAATACAATTTAATAAAGCATAAGTTAAAACAATATAAATACAATTTAATAAAGCATAGGATAAAACAACATAAAAACAATTTAATAAAGCATAGGATGAAACAACATAAATACAATTTTATAAAGCATAGGTTAAAGCAACATAAATACAATTTAATAAAGCATAGGTTAAAACAAAATAAATACAATTTAATAAAGCATAGGTTAAAAAAACATAAATACAATTTAATAAAGCATAGGTTAAAACAACATAAATACAATTTAAGAAAGCATAGGATAAAACAACATAAATACAATTTAATAAAGCATAGGATAAAACAACACAAATAAAATTTAATAAAGCATAGGATCAAACAACATAAATACAATTTAATAAAGCATAGGATAAAACAACATAAATACAATTTAATAAAGCATAGGTTAAAACAACATAAATATAATATAATAAAGCATAGGACAAAACAAGATAAATACAATTTAATAAAGCATAGGATAAAACAACATATATACAATTTAATAAAGCATATGATAAAACAACATAAATACAATTTAATAAAACATGGGTTAAAACAACATAAATACAATTTAATAAAGCATAGGATAAAACAACATAAACACAATTTAATAAAGCATAGGATAAAACAACATAAATACAATTTTATAAAGCATAGGATAAAACAACATAAATACAATTTAATAAAGCATAGGATAAAACAACATAAATACAATTTAATAAAGCATAGGATAAAACAACATGAAAACAATTTAATAAAGCATAGGATAAAACAACATAAGTACAATTTAATAAAGCATAGGATAAAACAACATGAATACAATTTAATAAAGCATAGGATAAAACATCATAAATACAATTTAATAAAGCATAGGATAAAACAACATAAATACAATTTAATAAAGCATGGGTTAAAACAACATAAATACAATTTAATAAAGCATAGGACAAAACAACATAAATACAATTTAATAAAGCATAGGATAAAAAACATAAATACAATTTAATAAAGCATAGGATAAAACAACATGAATACAATTTAATAAAGCATAGGATAAAACCACATAAATACAATTTAATAAAGCATGGGTTAAAACGACATAAATACAATTTAATAAAGCATAGGATAAAAAACATAAACACAATTTAATAAATCATAGGATAAAACAACATAAATACAATTTAATAAAGCATACGATAAAACAACATAATACAATATAATAAAGCATAGGATAAAACAACATAAATACAATTTAATAAAGTACAGGACAAAACAAGATACATACAATTTAATAAAGCATAGGATAAAACAACATATATAGAATTTAATAAAGCATAGGATAAAACAACATAAATACAATTTAATAAAACATGGGTTAAAACAACATAAATACAATTTAATAAAGCATAGGATAAAACAAAATAAACACAATTTAATAAAGCATAGGATAAAACAACATAAATACAATTTAATAAAGCATACGATAAAACAACATAAACACAATTTAATAAAGCATAGGATAAAACAACATAAATACAATTTAATAAAGCATACGATAAAACAACAAAATACAATTTAATAAAGCATAGGATAAAACAACATAAATACAATTTAATAAAGCATAGGATAAAACAACATAAATACAAATTAATAAAGCATAAGATAAAACAACATATATACAATTTAATGAAGCATGGGTTAAAACAACATAAATACAATTTAATAAAGCATAGGACAAAACAACATAAATACAATTTAATAAAGCATAGGATAAAACAACATAAATACAATTTAATAAAGCATAGGATAAAACAACATAAACACAATTTAATAAAGCATAGGATAAAACAACATAAATACAATTTAATAAAGCATACGATAAAACAACATAATACAATTTAATAAAGCATAGGATAAAACAACATAAATACAATTTAATAAAGCATAGGATAAAACAACATAAATACAATTTAATAAAGCATAAGATAAAACAACATAAATACATTTAATGAAGCATGGGTTAAAACAACATAAATACAATTTAATAAAGCATAGGACAAAACAACATAAATACAATTTAATAAAGCATAGGATAAAACAACATAAATACAATTTAATAAAGCATAGGTTAAAGCAACATAAATACAATTTAATAAAGCATAGGTTAAAACAACATAAATACAATTTAATAAAGCTTAGGTTAAAACAACATAAATACAATTTAATAAAGCATAGGTTAAAACAACATAAATACAATTTAATAAAGCATAGGATAAAACAACATAAATACAATTTAATAAAGCATAGGATAAAACAACATAAATACAATTTAATAAAGCATAGGATAAAACAACATAAATACAATTTAATAAAGCATAGGTTAAAACAACATAAATACAATTTAATAAAGCATAGGACAAAACAAGATAAATACAATTTAATAAAGCATAGGATAAAACAACATATATACAATTTAATAAAGCATAGGATAAAACAACATAAATACAATTTAATAAAACATGGGTTAAAACAACATAAATACAATTTAATAAAGCATAGGATAAAACAACATAAACACAATTTAATAAAGCATAGAATAAAACAACATAAATACAATTTAATAAAGCATAGGATAAAACAACATGAATACAATTTAATAAAGCATAGCATAAAACAACATAAATGCAGTTTAATAAAGCATAGGATAAAGCAACATAAACACAATTTAATAAAGCATAGGATAAAACAACATAAGTACAATTTAATAAAGCATAGGATAAAACAACATAAATACAATTTAATAAAGCATAGGATAAAACATCATAAATACAATTTATTAAAGCATAGGATAAAACAACATAAATACAATTTAATAAAGCATGGGTTAAAACAACATAAATACAATTTAATAAAGCATAGGACAAAACAACATAAATACAAATTAATAAAGCATAGGATAAACAACATAAATACAATTTAATAAAGCATAGGATAAAACAACATAAATACAATTTAATAAAGCATAGGACAAAACAACATAAACACAATTTAATAAATCATAGGATAAAACAACATAAATACAATTTAATAAAGCATATGATAAAACAACATAATACAATATAATAAAGCATAGGATAAAACAACATAAATACAATTTAATAAAGCAAAGGTTAAAGCAACATAAATACAATTTAATAAAGCATAGGTTAAAACAACATAAATACAATTTAATAAAGCATAGGATAAAACAACATAAATACAATTTAATAAAGCATAGGATAAAACAACATAAATACAATTTAATAAAGTACAGGACAAAACAAGATACATACAATTTAATAAAGCATAGGATAAAACAACATATATAGAATTTAATAAAGCATAGGATAAAACAACATAAATACAATTTAATAAAACATGGGTTAAAACAACATAAATACAATTTAATAAAGCATAGGACAAAACAAAATAAACACAATTTAATAAAGCATAGGATAAAACAACATAAATACAATTTAATAAAGCATACGATAAAACAACATAAACACAATTTAATAAAGCATAGGATAAAACAACATAAATACAATTTAATAAAGCATACGATAAAACAACAAAATACAATTTAATAAAGCATAGGATAAAACAACATAAATACAATTTAATAAAGCATAGGATAAAACAACATAAATACAAATTAATAAAGCATAAGATAAAACAACATATATACAATTTAATGAAGCATGGGTTAAAACAACATAAATTCAATTTAATAAAGCATAGGACAAAACAACATAAATACAATTTAATAAAGCATAGGATAAAACAACATAAATACAATTTAATAAAGCATAGGATAAAACAACATAAACACAATTTAATAAAGCATAGGATAAAACAACATAAATACAATTTAATAAAGCATACGATAAAACAACATAATACAATTTAATAAAGCATAGGATAAAACAACATAAATACAATTTAATAAAGCATAGGATAAAACAACATAAATACAATTTAATAAAGCATAAGATAAAACAACATAAATACATTTAATGAAGCATGGGTTAAAACAACATAAATACAATTTAATAAAGCATAGGACAAAACAACATAAATACAATTTAATAAAGCATAGGATAAAACAACATAAATACAATTTAATAAAGCATAGGTTAAAGCAACATAAATACAATTTAATAAAGCATAGGTTAAAACAACATAAATACAATTTAATAAAGCTTAGGTTAAAACAACATAAATACATTTTAATAAAGCATAGGTTAAAACAACATAAATACAATTTAATAAAGCATAGGATAAAACAACATAAATACAATTTAATAAAGCATAGGATAAAACAACATAAATACAATTTAATAAAGCATAGGATAAAACAACATAAATACAATTTAATAAAGCATAGGTTAAAACAACATAAATATAATTTAATAAAGCATAGGACAAAACAAGATAAATACAATTTAATAAAGCATAGGATAAAACAACATATATACAATTTAATAAAGCATAGGATAAAACAACATAAATACAATTTAATAAAACATGGGTTAAAACAACATAAATACAATTTAATAAAGCATAGGATAAAACAACATAAACACAATTTAATAAAGCATAGAATAAAACAACATAAATACAATTTAATAAAGCATAGGATAAAACAACATGAATACAATTTAATAAAGCATAGCATAAAACATCATAAATGCAGTTTAATAAAGCATAGGATAAAGCAACATAAACACAATTTAATAAAGCATAGGATAAAACAACATAAGTACAATTTAATAAAGCATAGGATAAAACAACATAAATACAATTTAATAAAGCATAGGATAAAACATCATAAATACAATTTATTAAAGCATAGGATAAAACAACATAAATACAATTTAATAAAGCATGGGTTAAAACAACATAAATACAATTTAATAAAGCATAGGACAAAACAACATAAATACAAATTAATAAAGCATAGGATAAACAACATAAATACAATTTAATAAAGCATAGGATAAAACAACATAAATACAATTTAATAAAGCATAGGACAAAACAACATAAACACAATTTAATAAATCATAGGATAAAACAACATAAATACAATTTAATAAAGCATATGATAAAACAACATAATACAATATAATAAAGCATAGGATAAAACAACATAAATACAATTTAATAAAGCAAAGGTTAAAGCAACATAAATACAATTTAATAAAGCATAGGTTAAAACAACATAAATACAATTTAATAAAGCATAGGATAAAACAACATAAATACAATTTAATAAAGCATAGGATAAAACAACATAAATACAATTTAATAAATCATAGGATAAAACAACATAAATACAATTTATTAAAGCATAGGTTAAAACAACATAAATACAATCTAATAAAGCACAGGACAAAACAAGATACATACAATTTAATAAAGCATAGGATAAAACAACGTAAATACAATTTAATAAAACATGGGTTAAAACAACATAAATACAATTTAATAAAGCATAGGATAAAACAAAATAAACACAATTTAATAAAGCATAGGATAAAACAACATAAATACAATTTAATAAAGCATACGATAAAACAACATAAACACAATTTAATAAAGCATAGGATAAAACAACATAAATACAATTTAATAAAGCATACGATAAAACAACAAAATACAATTTAATAAAGCATAGGATAAAACAACATAAATACAATTTAATAAAGCATAGGATAAAACAACATAAATACAAATTAATAAAGCATAAGATAAAACAACATATATACAATTTAATGAAGCATGGGTTAAAACAACATAAATACAATTTAATAAAGCATAGGACAAAACAACATAAATACAATTTAATAAAGCATAGGTTAAAACAACATAAATACAATTTAATAAAGCTTAGGTTAAAACAACATAAATACAATTTAATAAAGCATAGGTTAAAACAACATAAATACAATTTAATAAAGCATAGGATAAAACAACATAAATACAATTTAATAAAGCATAGGATAAAACAACATAAATACAATTTAATAAAGCATAGGATAAAACAACATAAATACAATTTAATAAAGCATAGGTTAAAACAACATAAATATAATTTAATAAAGCATAGGACAAAACAAGATAAATACAATTTAATAAAGCATAGGATAAAACAACATATATACAATTTAAAAAAGCATAGGATAAAACAACATAAATACAATTTAATAAAACATGGGTTAAAACAACATAAATACAATTTAATAAAGCATAGGATAAAACAACATAAACACAATTTAATAAAGCATAGAATAAAACAACATAAATACAATTTAATAAAGCATAGGATAAAACAACATGAATACAATTTAATAAAGCATAGCATAAAACAACATAAATGCAGTTTAATAAAGCATAGGATAAAGCAACATAAATACAATTTAATAAAGCATAGGATAAAACAACATAAGTACAATTTAATAAAGCATAGGATAAAACAACATAAATACAATTTAATAAAGCATAGGATAAAACATCATAAATACAATTTATTAAAGCATAGGATAAAACAACATAAATACAATTTAATAAAGCATGGGTTAAAACAACATAAATACAATTTAATACAGCATAGGACAAAACAACATAAATACAAATTAATAAAGCATAGGATAAACAACATAAATACAATTTAATAAAGCATAGGATAAAACAACATAAATACAATTTAATAAAGCATAGGACAAAACAACATAAACACAATTTAATAAATCATAGGATAAAACAACATAAATACAATTTAATAAAGCATACGATAAAACAACATAATACAATATAATAAAGCATAGGATAAAACAACATAAATACAATTTAATAAAGCATAGGATAAAACAACATAAATACAATTTAATATAGCATAGGAAAAAACAACAAAAATACAATTTAATAAAGCATAGGATAAAACAACATAAATACAATTTATTAAAGCATAGGTTAAAACAACATAAATACAATTTAATAAAGCACAGGACAAAACAAGATACATACAATTTAGTAAAGCATAGGATAAAACAACATATATACAATTTAATAAAGCATAGGATAAAACAACATAAATACAATTTAATAAAACATGGGTTAAAACAACATAAATAAAATTTAATAAAGCATAGGATAAAACAAAATAAACACAATTTAATAAAGCATAGGATAAAACAACATAAATACAATTTAATAAAGCATACGATAAAACAACATAAACACAATTTAATAAATCATAGGATAAAACAACATAAATACAATTTAATAAAGCATATGATAAAACAACATAATACAATATAATAAAGCATAGGATAAAACAACATAAATACAATTTAATAAAGCATACGATAAAACAACAAAATACAATT
This sequence comes from Phyllobates terribilis, assembly GCF_046119375.1. Taxonomy (NCBI): domain Eukaryota; kingdom Metazoa; phylum Chordata; class Amphibia; order Anura; family Dendrobatidae; genus Phyllobates; species Phyllobates terribilis. The sequence goes on from NW_027363323.1 coordinate 121,883, forward strand.
TAATAAAGCATAGGATAAAACAACATAAATACAATTGAATAAAGCATAGGATAAAACAACATAAATACAAATTAATAAAGCATAAGATAAAACAACATATATACAATTTAATGAAGCATGGGTTAAAACAACATAAATACAATTTAATAAAGCATAGGACAAAACAACATAAATACAATTTAATAAAGCATAGGATAAAACAACATAAATACAATGTAATAAAGCATAGGATAAAACAACATAAATACAATTTAATAAAGCATAAGTTAAAACAATATAAATACAATTTAATAAAGCATAGGATAAAACAACATAAAAACAATTTAATAAAGCATAGGATGAAACAACATAAATACAATTTTATAAAGCATAGGTTAAAGCAACATAAATACAATTTAATAAAGCATAGGTTAAAACAAAATAAATACAATTTAATAAAGCATAGGTTAAAAAAACATAAATACAATTTAATAAAGCATAGGTTAAAACAACATAAATACAATTTAAGAAAGCATAGGATAAAACAACATAAATACAATTTAATAAAGCATAGGATAAAACAACACAAATAAAATTTAATAAAGCATAGGATCAAACAACATAAATACAATTTAATAAAGCATAGGATAAAACAACATAAATACAATTTAATAAAGCATAGGTTAAAACAACATAAATATAATTTAATAAAGCATAGGACAAAACAAGATAAATACAATTTAATAAAGCATAGGATAAAACAACATATATACAATTTAATAAAGCATATGATAAAACAACATAAATACAATTTAATAAAACATGGGTTAAAACAACATAAATACAATTTAATAAAGCATAGGATAAAACAACATAAACACAATTTAATAAAGCATAGGATAAAACAACATAAATACAATTTTATAAAGCATAGGATAAAACAACATAAATACAATTTAATAAAGCATAGGATAAAACAACATAAATACAATTTAATAAAGCATAGGATAAAACAACATGAAAACAATTTAATAAAGCATAGGATAAAACAACATAAGTACAATTTAATAAAGCATAGGATAAAACAACATGAATACAATTTAATAAAGCATAGGATAAAACATCATAAATACAATTTAATAAAGCATAGGATAAAACAACATAAATACAATTTAATAAAGCATGGGTTAAAACAACATAAATACAATTTAATAAAGCATAGGACAAAACAACATAAATACAATTTAATAAAGCATAGGATAAAAAACATAAATACAATTTAATAAAGCATAGGATAAAACAACATGAATACAATTTAATAAAGCATAGGATAAAACCACATAAATACAATTTAATAAAGCATGGGTTAAAACGACATAAATACAATTTAATAAAGCATAGGATAAAAAACATAAACACAATTTAATAAATCATAGGATAAAACAACATAAATACAATTTAATAAAGCATACGATAAAACAACATAATACAATATAATAAAGCATAGGATAAAACAACATAAATACAATTTAATAAAGTACAGGACAAAACAAGATACATACAATTTAATAAAGCATAGGATAAAACAACATATATAGAATTTAATAAAGCATAGGATAAAACAACATAAATACAATTTAATAAAACATGGGTTAAAACAACATAAATACAATTTAATAAAGCATAGGATAAAACAAAATAAACACAATTTAATAAAGCATAGGATAAAACAACATAAATACAATTTAATAAAGCATACGATAAAACAACATAAACACAATTTAATAAAGCATAGGATAAAACAACATAAATACAATTTAATAAAGCATACGATAAAACAACAAAATACAATTTAATAAAGCATAGGATAAAACAACATAAATACAATTTAATAAAGCATAGGATAAAACAACATAAATACAAATTAATAAAGCATAAGATAAAACAACATATATACAATTTAATGAAGCATGGGTTAAAACAACATAAATACAATTTAATAAAGCATAGGACAAAACAACATAAATACAATTTAATAAAGCATAGGATAAAACAACATAAATACAATTTAATAAAGCATAGGATAAAACAACATAAACACAATTTAATAAAGCATAGGATAAAACAACATAAATACAATTTAATAAAGCATACGATAAAACAACATAATACAATTTAATAAAGCATAGGATAAAACAACATAAATACAATTTAATAAAGCATAGGATAAAACAACATAAATACAATTTAATAAAGCATAAGATAAAACAACATAAATACATTTAATGAAGCATGGGTTAAAACAACATAAATACAATTTAATAAAGCATAGGACAAAACAACATAAATACAATTTAATAAAGCATAGGATAAAACAACATAAATACAATTTAATAAAGCATAGGTTAAAGCAACATAAATACAATTTAATAAAGCATAGGTTAAAACAACATAAATACAATTTAATAAAGCTTAGGTTAAAACAACATAAATACAATTTAATAAAGCATAGGTTAAAACAACATAAATACAATTTAATAAAGCATAGGATAAAACAACATAAATACAATTTAATAAAGCATAGGATAAAACAACATAAATACAATTTAATAAAGCATAGGATAAAACAACATAAATACAATTTAATAAAGCATAGGTTAAAACAACATAAATACAATTTAATAAAGCATAGGACAAAACAAGATAAATACAATTTAATAAAGCATAGGATAAAACAACATATATACAATTTAATAAAGCATAGGATAAAACAACATAAATACAATTTAATAAAACATGGGTTAAAACAACATAAATACAATTTAATAAAGCATAGGATAAAACAACATAAACACAATTTAATAAAGCATAGAATAAAACAACATAAATACAATTTAATAAAGCATAGGATAAAACAACATGAATACAATTTAATAAAGCATAGCATAAAACAACATAAATGCAGTTTAATAAAGCATAGGATAAAGCAACATAAACACAATTTAATAAAGCATAGGATAAAACAACATAAGTACAATTTAATAAAGCATAGGATAAAACAACATAAATACAATTTAATAAAGCATAGGATAAAACATCATAAATACAATTTATTAAAGCATAGGATAAAACAACATAAATACAATTTAATAAAGCATGGGTTAAAACAACATAAATACAATTTAATAAAGCATAGGACAAAACAACATAAATACAAATTAATAAAGCATAGGATAAACAACATAAATACAATTTAATAAAGCATAGGATAAAACAACATAAATACAATTTAATAAAGCATAGGACAAAACAACATAAACACAATTTAATAAATCATAGGATAAAACAACATAAATACAATTTAATAAAGCATATGATAAAACAACATAATACAATATAATAAAGCATAGGATAAAACAACATAAATACAATTTAATAAAGCAAAGGTTAAAGCAACATAAATACAATTTAATAAAGCATAGGTTAAAACAACATAAATACAATTTAATAAAGCATAGGATAAAACAACATAAATACAATTTAATAAAGCATAGGATAAAACAACATAAATACAATTTAATAAAGTACAGGACAAAACAAGATACATACAATTTAATAAAGCATAGGATAAAACAACATATATAGAATTTAATAAAGCATAGGATAAAACAACATAAATACAATTTAATAAAACATGGGTTAAAACAACATAAATACAATTTAATAAAGCATAGGACAAAACAAAATAAACACAATTTAATAAAGCATAGGATAAAACAACATAAATACAATTTAATAAAGCATACGATAAAACAACATAAACACAATTTAATAAAGCATAGGATAAAACAACATAAATACAATTTAATAAAGCATACGATAAAACAACAAAATACAATTTAATAAAGCATAGGATAAAACAACATAAATACAATTTAATAAAGCATAGGATAAAACAACATAAATACAAATTAATAAAGCATAAGATAAAACAACATATATACAATTTAATGAAGCATGGGTTAAAACAACATAAATTCAATTTAATAAAGCATAGGACAAAACAACATAAATACAATTTAATAAAGCATAGGATAAAACAACATAAATACAATTTAATAAAGCATAGGATAAAACAACATAAACACAATTTAATAAAGCATAGGATAAAACAACATAAATACAATTTAATAAAGCATACGATAAAACAACATAATACAATTTAATAAAGCATAGGATAAAACAACATAAATACAATTTAATAAAGCATAGGATAAAACAACATAAATACAATTTAATAAAGCATAAGATAAAACAACATAAATACATTTAATGAAGCATGGGTTAAAACAACATAAATACAATTTAATAAAGCATAGGACAAAACAACATAAATACAATTTAATAAAGCATAGGATAAAACAACATAAATACAATTTAATAAAGCATAGGTTAAAGCAACATAAATACAATTTAATAAAGCATAGGTTAAAACAACATAAATACAATTTAATAAAGCTTAGGTTAAAACAACATAAATACATTTTAATAAAGCATAGGTTAAAACAACATAAATACAATTTAATAAAGCATAGGATAAAACAACATAAATACAATTTAATAAAGCATAGGATAAAACAACATAAATACAATTTAATAAAGCATAGGATAAAACAACATAAATACAATTTAATAAAGCATAGGTTAAAACAACATAAATATAATTTAATAAAGCATAGGACAAAACAAGATAAATACAATTTAATAAAGCATAGGATAAAACAACATATATACAATTTAATAAAGCATAGGATAAAACAACATAAATACAATTTAATAAAACATGGGTTAAAACAACATAAATACAATTTAATAAAGCATAGGATAAAACAACATAAACACAATTTAATAAAGCATAGAATAAAACAACATAAATACAATTTAATAAAGCATAGGATAAAACAACATGAATACAATTTAATAAAGCATAGCATAAAACATCATAAATGCAGTTTAATAAAGCATAGGATAAAGCAACATAAACACAATTTAATAAAGCATAGGATAAAACAACATAAGTACAATTTAATAAAGCATAGGATAAAACAACATAAATACAATTTAATAAAGCATAGGATAAAACATCATAAATACAATTTATTAAAGCATAGGATAAAACAACATAAATACAATTTAATAAAGCATGGGTTAAAACAACATAAATACAATTTAATAAAGCATAGGACAAAACAACATAAATACAAATTAATAAAGCATAGGATAAACAACATAAATACAATTTAATAAAGCATAGGATAAAACAACATAAATACAATTTAATAAAGCATAGGACAAAACAACATAAACACAATTTAATAAATCATAGGATAAAACAACATAAATACAATTTAATAAAGCATATGATAAAACAACATAATACAATATAATAAAGCATAGGATAAAACAACATAAATACAATTTAATAAAGCAAAGGTTAAAGCAACATAAATACAATTTAATAAAGCATAGGTTAAAACAACATAAATACAATTTAATAAAGCATAGGATAAAACAACATAAATACAATTTAATAAAGCATAGGATAAAACAACATAAATACAATTTAATAAATCATAGGATAAAACAACATAAATACAATTTATTAAAGCATAGGTTAAAACAACATAAATACAATCTAATAAAGCACAGGACAAAACAAGATACATACAATTTAATAAAGCATAGGATAAAACAACGTAAATACAATTTAATAAAACATGGGTTAAAACAACATAAATACAATTTAATAAAGCATAGGATAAAACAAAATAAACACAATTTAATAAAGCATAGGATAAAACAACATAAATACAATTTAATAAAGCATACGATAAAACAACATAAACACAATTTAATAAAGCATAGGATAAAACAACATAAATACAATTTAATAAAGCATACGATAAAACAACAAAATACAATTTAATAAAGCATAGGATAAAACAACATAAATACAATTTAATAAAGCATAGGATAAAACAACATAAATACAAATTAATAAAGCATAAGATAAAACAACATATATACAATTTAATGAAGCATGGGTTAAAACAACATAAATACAATTTAATAAAGCATAGGACAAAACAACATAAATACAATTTAATAAAGCATAGGTTAAAACAACATAAATACAATTTAATAAAGCTTAGGTTAAAACAACATAAATACAATTTAATAAAGCATAGGTTAAAACAACATAAATACAATTTAATAAAGCATAGGATAAAACAACATAAATACAATTTAATAAAGCATAGGATAAAACAACATAAATACAATTTAATAAAGCATAGGATAAAACAACATAAATACAATTTAATAAAGCATAGGTTAAAACAACATAAATATAATTTAATAAAGCATAGGACAAAACAAGATAAATACAATTTAATAAAGCATAGGATAAAACAACATATATACAATTTAAAAAAGCATAGGATAAAACAACATAAATACAATTTAATAAAACATGGGTTAAAACAACATAAATACAATTTAATAAAGCATAGGATAAAACAACATAAACACAATTTAATAAAGCATAGAATAAAACAACATAAATACAATTTAATAAAGCATAGGATAAAACAACATGAATACAATTTAATAAAGCATAGCATAAAACAACATAAATGCAGTTTAATAAAGCATAGGATAAAGCAACATAAATACAATTTAATAAAGCATAGGATAAAACAACATAAGTACAATTTAATAAAGCATAGGATAAAACAACATAAATACAATTTAATAAAGCATAGGATAAAACATCATAAATACAATTTATTAAAGCATAGGATAAAACAACATAAATACAATTTAATAAAGCATGGGTTAAAACAACATAAATACAATTTAATACAGCATAGGACAAAACAACATAAATACAAATTAATAAAGCATAGGATAAACAACATAAATACAATTTAATAAAGCATAGGATAAAACAACATAAATACAATTTAATAAAGCATAGGACAAAACAACATAAACACAATTTAATAAATCATAGGATAAAACAACATAAATACAATTTAATAAAGCATACGATAAAACAACATAATACAATATAATAAAGCATAGGATAAAACAACATAAATACAATTTAATAAAGCATAGGATAAAACAACATAAATACAATTTAATATAGCATAGGAAAAAACAACAAAAATACAATTTAATAAAGCATAGGATAAAACAACATAAATACAATTTATTAAAGCATAGGTTAAAACAACATAAATACAATTTAATAAAGCACAGGACAAAACAAGATACATACAATTTAGTAAAGCATAGGATAAAACAACATATATACAATTTAATAAAGCATAGGATAAAACAACATAAATACAATTTAATAAAACATGGGTTAAAACAACATAAATAAAATTTAATAAAGCATAGGATAAAACAAAATAAACACAATTTAATAAAGCATAGGATAAAACAACATAAATACAATTTAATAAAGCATACGATAAAACAACATAAACACAATTTAATAAATCATAGGATAAAACAACATAAATACAATTTAATAAAGCATATGATAAAACAACATAATACAATATAATAAAGCATAGGATAAAACAACATAAATACAATTTAATAAAGCAAAGGTTAAAGCAACATAAATACAATTTAATAAAGCATAGGTTAAAACAACATAAATACAATTTAATAAAGCATAGGATAAAACAACATAAATACAATTTAATAAAGCATAGGATAAAACAACATAAATACAATTTAATAAATCATAGGATAAAACAACATAAATACAATTTATTAAAGCATAGGTTAAAACAACATAAATACAATCTAATAAAGCACAGGACAAAACAAGATACATACAATTTAATAAAGCATAGGATAAAACAACGTAAATACAATTTAATAAAACATGGGTTAAAACAACATAAATACAATTTAATAAAGCATAGGATAAAACAAAATAAACACAATTTAATAAAGCATAGGATAAAACAACATAAATACAATTTAATAAAGCATACGATAAAACAACATAAACACAATTTAATAAAGCATAGGATAAAACAACATAAATACAATTTAATAAAGCATACGATAAAACAACAAAATACAATTTAATAAAGCATAGGATAAAACAACATAAATACAATTTAATAAAGCATAGGATAAAACAACATAAATACAAATTAATAAAGCATAAGATAAAACAACATATATACAATTTAATGAAGCATGGGTTAAAACAACATAAATACAATTTAATAAAGCATAGGACAAAACAACATAAATACAATTTAATAAAGCATAGGTTAAAACAACATAAATACAATTTAATAAAGCTTAGGTTAAAACAACATAAATACAATTTAATAAAGCATAGGTTAAAACAACATAAATACAATTTAATAAAGCATAGGATAAAACAACATAAATACAATTTAATAAAGCATAGGATAAAACAACATAAATACAATTTAATAAAGCATAGGATAAAACAACATAAATACAATTTAATAAAGCATAGGTTAAAACAACATAAATATAATTTAATAAAGCATAGGACAAAACAAGATAAATACAATTTAATAAAGCATAGGATAAAACAACATATATACAATTTAAAAAAGCATAGGATAAAACAACATAAATACAATTTAATAAAACATGGGTTAAAACAACATAAATACAATTTAATAAAGCATAGGATAAAACAACATAAACACAATTTAATAAAGCATAGAATAAAACAACATAAATACAATTTAATAAAGCATAGGATAAAACAACATGAATACAATTTAATAAAGCATAGCATAAAACAACATAAATGCAGTTTAATAAAGCATAGGATAAAGCAACATAAATACAATTTAATAAAGCATAGGATAAAACAACATAAGTACAATTTAATAAAGCATAGGATAAAACAACATAAATACAATTTAATAAAGCATAGGATAAAACATCATAAATACAATTTATTAAAGCATAGGATAAAACAACATAAATACAATTTAATAAAGCATGGGTTAAAACAACATAAATACAATTTAATAAAGCATAGGATAAAACAACATAAATACAATTTAATAAAGCATAGGACAAAACAACATAAACACAATTTAATAAATCATAGGATAAAACAACATAAATACAATTTAATAAAGCATACGATAAAACAACATAATACAATATAATAAAGCATAGGATAAAACAACATAAATACAATTTAATAAAGCATAGGATAAAACAACATAAATACAATTTAATAAAGCATAGGAAAAAACAACAAAAATACAATTTAATAAAGCATAGGATAAAACAACATAAATACAATTTATTAAAGCATAGGTTAAAACAACATAAATACAATTTAATAAAGCACAGGACAAAACAAGATACATACAATTTAGTAAAGCATAGGATAAAACAACATATATACAATTTAATAAAGCATAGGATAAAACAACATAAATACAATTTAATAAAACATGGGTTAAAACAACATAAATAAAATTTAATAAAGCATAGGATAAAACAAAATAAACACAATTTAATAAAGCATAGGATAAAACAACATAAATACAATTTAATAAAGCATACGATAAAACAACATAAACACAATTTAATAAAGCATAGGATAAAACAACATAAATACAATTTAATAAAGCATACGATAAAACAACAAAATACAATTTAATAAAGCATAGGATAAAACAACATAAATACAATTTAATAAAGCATAGGATAAAACAACATAAATACAATTTAATAAAGCATAAGATAAAACAACATAAATACAATTTAATGAAGCATGGGTTAAAACAACATAAATACAATTTAATAAAGCATAGGACAAAACAACATAAATACAATTTAATAAAGCATAGGATAAAACAACATATATACAATTTAATAAAGCATAGGATAAAACAATATAAATACAATTTAATAAAGCATAAGTTAAAACAATATAAATACAATTTAATAAAGCATAGGATAAAACAACATAAAAACAATTTAATAAAGCATAGGATGAAACAACATAAATACAATTTAATAAAGCATAGGTTAAAGCAACATAAATACAATTTAATAAAGCATAGGTTAAAACAACATAAATACAATTTAATAAAGCATAGGTTAAAAAAACATAAATACAATTTAATAAAGCATAGGATAAAACAACATAAATACAATTTAATAAAACATGGGTTAAAACAACATAAATACAATTTAATAAAGCGTAGGATAAAACAACATAAATACAATTTAATAAAGCATAGGTTAAAACAACATAAATATAATTTAATAAAGCATAGGACAAAACAAGATAAATACAATTTAATAAAGCATAGGATAAAACAACATATATACAATTTAATAAAGCATATGATAAAACAACATAAATACAATTTAATAAAACATGGGTTAAAACAACATAAATACAATTAAATAAAGCATAGGATAAAACAACATAAACACAATTTAATAAAGCATAGGATAAAACAACATAAATACAATTTAATAAAGCATAGGATAAAATAACATAAATACAATTTAATAAAGCATAGGATAAAACAACATAAACACAATTTAATAAAGCATAGGATAAAACAACATAAATACAATTTAATAAAGCATAGGATAAAACAACATAAATACAATTTAATAAAGCATAGGATAAAACAACATGAAAACAATTTAATAAAGCATAGGATAAAACAACATAAGTACAATTTAATAAAGCATAAGATAAAACAACATGAATACAATTTAATAAAGCATAGGATAAAACATCATAAATACAATTTAATAAAGCATAGGATAAAACAACATAAATACAATTTAATAATGCATGGGTTAAAACAACATAAATACAATTTAATAAAGCATAGGACAAAACAACATAAATACAATTTAATAAAGCATAGGATAAAAAACATAAATACAATTTAATAAAGCATAGGATAAAACAACATAAATACAATTTAATAAAGCATAGGATAAAACCACATAAATACAATTTAATAAAGCATTGGTTAAAACGACATAAATACAATTTAATAAAGCATAGGATAAAAAAACATAAACACAATTTAATAAATCATAGGATAAAACAACATAAATACAATTTAATAAAGCATACGATAAAACAACATAATACAATATAATAAAGCATAGGATAAAACAACATAAATGCAATTTAATAAAGCAAAGGTTAAAGCAACATAAACACAATTTAATAAAGCATAGGATAAAACAACATAAATACAATTTAATAAAGCATAGGTTAAAACAACATAAATACAATTTAATAAAGCATAGGTTAAAACAACATAAATACAATTTAATAAAGCATAGGATAAAACAAAATAAACAATTTAATAAAGCATAGGATAAAACAACATAAATACAATTTAATAAAGCATAGGATAAAACAACATAAATACAATTTAATAAAGCATAGGATAAAACAACATAAATACAATTTAATTAAGCATAGGATAAAACAACATAAATACAATTTAATAAAGCATAGGATAAAACAACATAAATACAATTTAATAAAGCATAGGATAAAACAACATAAATGCACTTTAATAAAGCATACGATAAAACAACATAAATACAATTTAGTAAAGCATAGGATAAAACAACATAAATACAATTTAATAAAGCATAGGATAAAACAACATAAATACAATTTCATAAAGCATAGGATAAAACAACATAAATATAATTTAATAAAGCATAGGATAAAACAACATAAATACAATTTAATAAAGCATAGGAGAAAACAACATAAACACAATTTAATAAAGCATAGGATAAAACAACATAAATACAATTTAATAAAGCATATGATTAAACAACATAAATACAATTTAATAAAGCATAGGATAAAACAACATAAATACAATTTAATAAAGCGTAGGATAAAACAACATAAATACAATTTAATAAAGTATAGGACAAAACAAGATAAATACAATTTAATAAAGCATAGGATAAAACAACATATATACAATTTAATAAAGCATATGATAAAACAACATAAATACAATTTAATAAAACATGGGTTAAAACAACATAAATACAATTAAATAAAGCATAGGATAAAACAACATAAACACAATTTAATAAAGCATAGGATAAAACAACATAAATACAATTTAATAAAGCATAGGATAAAATAACATAAATACAATTTAATAAAGCATAGGATAAAACAACATAAACACAATTTAATAAAGCATAGGATAAAACAACATAAATACAATTTAATAAAGCATAGGATAAAACAACATAAATACAATTTAATAAAGCATAGGATAAAACAACATGAAAACAATTTAATAAAGCATAGGATAAAACAACATAAGTACAATTTAATAAAGCATAAGATAAAACAACATGAATACAATTTAATAAAGCATAGGATAAAACATCATAAATACAATTTAATAAAGCATAGGATAAAACAACATAAATACAATTTAATAATGCATGGGTTAAAACAACATAAATACAATTTAATAAAGCATAGGACAAAACAACATAAATACAATTTAATAAAGCATAGGATAAAAAACATAAATACAATTTAATAAAGCATAGGATAAAACAACATAAATACAATTTAATAAAGCATAGGATAAAACCACATAAATACAATTTAATAAAGCATGGGTTAAAACGACATAAATACAATTTAATAAAGCATAGGATAAAAAAACATAAACACAATTTAATAAATCATAGGATAAAACAACATAAATACAATTTAATAAAGCATACGATAAAACAACATAATACAATATAATAAAGCATAGGATAAAACAACATAAATGCAATTTAATAAAGCAAAGGTTAAAGCAACATAAATACAATTTAATAAAGCATAGGATAAAACAACATAAATACAGTTTAATAAAGCATAGGTTAAAACAACATAAGTATAATTTAATAAAGCATAGGTTAAAACAACATAAATACAATTTAATAAAGCATAGGATAAAACAAAATAAACAATTTAATAAAGCATAGGATAAAACAACATAAATACAATTTAATAAAGCATACGATAAAACAACATAAATACAATTTAATAAAGCATAGGATAAAACAACATAAATACAATTTAATTAAGCATAGGATAAAACAACATAAATACAATTTAATAAAGCATAGGATAAAACAACATAAATACAATTTAATAAAGCATAGGATAAAACAAAATAAATGCACTTTAATAAAGCATACGATAAAACAACATAAATACAATTTAGTAAAGCATAGGATAAAACAACATAAATACAATTTAATAAAGCATAGGATAAAACAACATAAATACAATTTCATAAAGCATAGGATAAAACAACATAAATACAATTTAATAAAGCATAGGATAAAACAACATAAATACAATTTAATAAAGCATAGGATAAAACAACATAAACACAATTTAATAAAGCATAGGATAAAACAACATAAATACAATTTAATAAAGCATATGATTAAACAACATGAATACAATTTAATAAAGCATAGGATAAAACAACATAAATACAATTTAATAAAGCGTAGGATAAAACAACATAAATACAATTTAATAAAGTATAGGATAAAACAACATAAATACAATTTAATAAAGCATAGGATAAAACAACATAAATACAATTTAATAAAGCAAAGGATAAAACAACATAAGTACAATTTAATAAAGCATAGGATAAAACAACATAAATACAATTTAATAAAGCATGCGTTAAAACAACATAAATACAATTTAATAAAGCATAGGACAAAACAACATAAATACAATTTATTAAAGCATAGGATAAAACAAAATAAATACAATTTAATAAAGCATAGGATAAAACAACATAAATACAATTTAATAAAGCATACGATAAAACAACATAATACAATATAATAAAGCATAGGATAAAACAACATAAATACAATTTAATAAAGCATAGGTTAAAACAACATAAATACAATTTAATAAAGCATAGGTTAAAACAACATAAATACAATTTAATAAAGCATAGGATAAAACAACATAAATACAATTTAATAAAGCATAGGATAAAACAACATAAATACAATTTAATAAAGCATAGGATAAAACAACATAAATACAATTTAATAAAGCACAGGACAAAACAAGATAAATACAATTTAATAAAGCATAGGATAAAACAACATAAATACAATTTAATAAAGCACAGGACAAAACAAGATAAATACAATTTAATAAAGCATAGGATAAAACAAGATAAATACAATTTAATAAAGCACAGGACAAAACAAGATAAATACAATTTAATAAAGCATAGGATAAAACAACATAAATACAATTTAATAAAGCACAGGACAAAACAAGATAAAAACAATTTAATAAAGCATAGGATAAAACAACATATATACAATTTAATAAAGCATAGGATAAAACAACATAAATACAATTTAATAAAACATGGGTTAAAACAACATAAATACAATTTAATAAAGCATAGGATAAAACAAAATAAACAATTTAATAAAGCATAGGATAAAACAACATAAATACAATTTAATAAAGCATAGGATAAAACAACATAAATACAATTTCATAAAGCATAGGATAAAACAACATAAATACAATTTAATTAAGCATAGGATAAAACAACATAAATACAATTTAATAAAGCATAGGATAAAACAACATAAACACAATTTAATAAAGCATAGGATAAAACAACATAAATACAATTTAATAAAGCATATGATTAAACAACATAAATACAATTTAATAAAGCATAGGATAAAAGAACATAAATACAATTTAATAAAGCGTAGGATAAAACAACATAAATACAATTTAATAAAGCATAGGATAAAACAACATAAATACAATTTAATAAAGCATAGGATAAAACAACATAAATACAATTTAATAAAGCATAGGATAAAACAACATAAGTACAATTTAATAAAGCATAGGATAAAACAACATAAATACAATTTAATAAAGCATGCGTTAAAACAACATAAATACAATTTAATAAAGCATAGGACAAAACAACATAAATACAATTTATTAAAGCATAGGATAAAACAAAATAAATACAATTTAATAAAGCATAGGATATAACAACATAAATACAATTTAATAAAGCATAGGATAAAACAACATAAATACAATTTAATAAAGCACAGGATAAAACAACATAAATACAATTTAATAAAGCATAGGATAAAACAAAATAAATACAATTTAATAAAGCATAGGATAAAACAACATAAATACAATTTAATAAAGCATAGGACAAAATAACATAAATACAATTTATTAAAGCATAGTATAAAACAACATAAATACAATTTAATAAAGCATAGGATAAAACAACATAAATGCAATTTAATAAAGCATAGGATAAAACAACATAAATGCAATTTAATAAAGCATAGGATAAAACAACATAAATACAATTTAATAAATCATAGGATAAAACCACATAAATACAATTTAATAAAGCATAGAATAAAACAACATAAATAGAATTTAATAAAGCATAGGATAAAACAACATAAATACAATTTAATAAAGCATGGGTTAAAACAATATAAATACAGTTTAATAAAGCATATGACAAAACAACATAAATACAATTTAATAAAGCATGGGTTAAAACAACATAAATACAATTTAATAAAGCATACGACAAAACAACATAATACAATTTAATAAAGCATAGTATAAAACAACATAATTACAATTTAATAAAGCATAGGATAAAACAACATAAATACAATTTAATAAAGCATAGGATAAAACCACATAAATAAAATTTAATAAAGCATGGGTTAAAACAACATTAATACAATTTAATAAAGCATAGGATAAAACAACATAAACACAATTTAATAAAGCATAGGATAAAACAACATAAATACAATTTAATAAAGCATACGATAAAACAACATAATACAATTTAATAAAGCATAGGATAAAACAACATAAATACAGTTTAATAAAGCATAGGATAAAACAACATAAATACAATTTAATAAAGCATTGGATAAAACAATATAAATACAATTTAATAAAGCATAGGATAAAACAACATAAATCCAATTTAATAAAGCATAGGATAAAACCACATAAATACAATTTAATAAAGCATGGGTTAAAACAACATAAATACAATTTAATAAAGCATAGGATAAAACAACATAAATTCAATTTAATAAAGCATAGGATAAAACAACATAAATACAATTTAATAAAGCATAGGATAAAACCACATAAATACAATTTAATAAAGCATGGGTTAAAACAACATTAATACAATTTAATAAAGCATAGGATAAAACAACATAAACACAATTTAATAAAGCATAGACTAAAACAACATAAATACAATTTATTAAAGCATAGGATAAAACAACATAAAAACAATTTAATAAAGCATAGGATAAAACCACATAAATACAATTTAATAAAGCATTGGTTAAAACGACATAAATACAATTTAATAAAGCATAGGATAAAAAAACATAAACACAATTTAATAAATCATAGGATAAAACAACATAAATACAATTTAATAAAGCATACGATAAAACAACATAATACAATATAATAAAGCATAGGATAAAACAACATAAATGCAATTTAATAAAGCAAAGGTTAAAGCAACATAAACACAATTTAATAAAGCATAGGATAAAACAACATAAATACAATTTAATAAAGCATAGGTTAAAACAACATAAATACAATTTAATAAAGCATAGGTTAAAACAACATAAATACAATTTAATAAAGCATAGGATAAAACAAAATAAACAATTTAATAAAGCATAGGATAAAACAACATAAATACAATTTAATAAAGCATAGGATAAAACAACATAAATACAATTTAATAAAGCATAGGATAAAACAACATAAATACAATTTAATTAAGCATAGGATAAAACAACATAAATACAATTTAATAAAGCATAGGATAAAACAACATAAATACAATTTAATAAAGCATAGGATAAAACAACATAAATGCACTTTAATAAAGCATACGATAAAACAACATAAATACAATTTAGTAAAGCATAGGATAAAACAACATAAATACAATTTAATAAAGCATAGGATAAAACAACATAAATACAATTTCATAAAGCATAGGATAAAACAACATAAATACAATTTAATAAAGCATAGGATAAAACAACATAAATACAATTTAATAAAGCATAGGATAAAACAACATAAACACAATTTAATAAAGCATAGGATAAAACAACATAAATACAATTTAATAAAGCATATGATTAAACAACATAAATACAATTTAATAAAGCATAGGATAAAACAACATAAATACAATTTAATAAAGCGTAGGATAAAACAACATAAATACAATTTAATAAAGTATAGGACAAAACAAGATAAATACAATTTAATAAAGCATAGGATAAAACAACATATATACAATTTAATAAAGCATATGATAAAACAACATAAATACAATTTAATAAAACATGGGTTAAAACAACATAAATACAATTAAATAAAGCATAGGATAAAACAACATAAACACAATTTAATAAAGCATAGGATAAAACAACATAAATACAATTTAATAAAGCATAGGATAAAATAACATAAATACAATTTAATAAAGCATAGGATAAAACAACATAAACACAATTTAATAAAGCATAGGATAAAACAACATAAATACAATTTAATAAAGCATAGGATAAAACAACATAAATACAATTTAATAAAGCATAGGATAAAACAACATGAAAACAATTTAATAAAGCATAGGATAAAACAACATAAGTACAATTTAATAAAGCATAAGATAAAACAACATGAATACAATTTAATAAAGCATAGGATAAAACATCATAAATACAATTTAATAAAGCATAGGATAAAACAACATAAATACAATTTAATAATGCATGGGTTAAAACAACATAAATACAATTTAATAAAGCATAGGACAAAACAACATAAATACAATTTAATAAAGCATAGGATAAAAAACATAAATACAATTTAATAAAGCATAGGATAAAACAACATAAATACAATTTAATAAAGCATAGGATAAAACCACATAAATACAATTTAATAAAGCATGGGTTAAAACGACATAAATACAATTTAATAAAGCATAGGATAAAAAAACATAAACACAATTTAATAAATCATAGGATAAAACAACATAAATACAATTTAATAAAGCATACGATAAAACAACATAATACAATATAATAAAGCATAGGATAAAACAACATAAATGCAATTTAATAAAGCAAAGGTTAAAGCAACATAAATACAATTTAATAAAGCATAGGATAAAACAACATAAATACAGTTTAATAAAGCATAGGTTAAAACAACATAAGTACAATTTAATAAAGCATAGGTTAAAACAACATAAATACAATTTAATAAAGCATAGGATAAAACAAAATAAACAATTTAATAAAGCATAGGATAAAACAACATAAATACAATTTAATTAAGCATAGGATAAAACAACATAAATACAATTTAATAAAGCATAGGATAAAACAACATAAATACAATTTAATAAAGCATAGGATAAAACAACATAAATGCACTTTAATAAAGCATACGATAAAACAACATAAATACAATTTAGTAATGCATAGGATAAAACAACATAAATACAATTTAATAAAGCATAGGATAAAACAACATAAATACAATTTCATAAAGCATAGGATAAAACAACATAAATACAATTTAATAAAGCATAGGATAAAACAACATAAATACAATTTAATAAAGCATAGGATAAAACAACATAAACACAATTTAATAAAGCATAGGATAAAACAACATAAATACAATTTAATAAAGCATATGATTAAACAACATAAATACAATTTAATAAAGCATAGGATAAAACAACATAAATACAATTTAATAAAGCGTAGGATAAAACAACATAAATACAATTTAATAAAGTATAGGATAAAACAACATAAATACAATTTAATAAAGCATAGGATAAAACAACATAAATACAATTTAATAAAGCAAAGGATAAAACAACATAAGTACAATTTAATAAAGCATAGGATAAAACAACATAAATACAATTTAATAAACCATGCGTTAAAACAACATAAATACAATTTAATAAAGCATAGGACAAAACAACATAAATACAATTTAATAAAGCATACGATAAAACAACATAATACAATATAATAAAGCATAGGATAAAACAACATAAATACAATTTAATAAAGCATAGGTTAAAACAACATAAATACAATTTAATAAAGCATAGGTTAAAACAACATAAATACAATTTAATAAAGCATAGGATAAAACAACATAAATACAATTTAATAAAGCATAGGATAAAACAACATAAATACAATTTAATAAAGCATAGGATAAAACAACATAAATACAATTTAATAAAGCACAGGACAAAACAAGATAAATACAATTTAATAAAGCATAGGATAAAACAACATAAATACAATTTAATAAAGCACAGGACAAAACAAGATAAATACAATTTAATAAAGCATAGGATAAAACAAGATAAATACAATTTAATAAAGCACAGGACAAAACAAGATAAATACAATTTAATAAAGCATAGGATAAAACAACATAAATACAATTTAATAAAGCACAGGACAAAACAAGATAAATACAATTTAATAAAGCATAGGATAAAACAACATATATACAATTTAATAAAGCATAGGATAAAACAACATAAATACAATTTAATAAAACATGGGTTAAAACAACATAAATACAATTTAATAAAGCATAGGATAAAACAAAATAAACAATTTAATAAAGCATAGGATAAAACAACATAAATACAATTTAATAAAGCATAGGATAAAACAACATAAATACAATTTCATAAAGCATAGGATAAAACAACATAAATACAATTTAATTAAGCATAGGATAAAACAACATAAATACAATTTAATAAAGCATAGGATAAAACAACATAAACACAATTTAATAAAGCATAGGATAAAACAACATAAATACAATTTAATAAAGCATATGATTAAACAACATAAATACAATTTAATAAAGCATAGGATAAAACAAAATAAATACAATTTAATAAAGCATAGGATAAAACAACATAAATACAATTTAATAAAGCATAGGACAAAATAACATAAATACAATTTATTAAAGCATAGGATAAAACAACATAAATACAATTTAATAAAGCATAGGATAAAACAACATAAATGCAATTTAATAAAGCATAGGATAAAACAACATAAATGCAATTTAATAAAGCATAGGATAAAACAACATAAATACAATTTAATAAATCATAGGATAAAACCACATAAATACAATTTAATAAAGCATAGAATAAAACAACATAAATAGAATTTAATAAAGCATAGGATAAAACAACATAAATACAATTTAATAAAGCATGGGTTAAAACAATATAAATACAGTTTAATAAAGCATACGACAAAACAACATAAATACAATTTAATAAAGCATGGGTTAAAACAACATAAATACAATTTAATAAAGCATACGACAAAACAACATAATACAATTTAATAAAGCATAGTATAAAACAACATAATTACAATTTAATAAAGCATAGGATAAAACAACATAAATACAATTTAATAAAGCATAGGATAAAACCACATAAATAAAATTTAATAAAGCATGGGTTAAAACAACAGTAATACAATTTAATAAAGCATAGGATAAAACAACATAAACACAATTTAATAAAGCATAGGATAAAACAACATAAATACAATTTAATAAAGCATACGATAAAACAACATAATACAATTTAATAAAGCATAGGATAAAACAACATAAATACAATTTAATAAAGCATAGGATAAAACAACATAAATACAATTTAATAAAGCATTGGATAAAACAATATAAATACAATTTAATAAAGCATAGGATAAAACAACATAAATCCAATTTAATAAAGCATAGGATAAAACCACATAAATACAATTTAATAAAGCATGGGTTAAAACAACATAAATACAATTTAATAAAGCATAGGATAAAACAACATAAATTCAATTTAATAAAGCATAGGATAAAACAACATAAATACAATTTAATAAAGCATAGGATAAAACCACATAAATACAATTTAATAAAGCATGGGTTAAAACAACATTAATACAATTTAATAAAGCATAGGATAAAACAACATAAACACAATTTAATAAAGCATAGACTAAAACAACATAAATACAATTTATTAAAGCATAGGATAAAACAACATAAAAACAATTTAATAAAGCATAGGATAAAACAACATAAATACAATTTAATAAAGCATAGGTTAAAGCAACATAAATACAATTTAATAAAGCATAGGTTAAAACAACATAAATACAATTTAATAAAGCATAGGTTAAAACAACTTAAATACAATTTAATAAAGCATAGGTTAAAACAACATAAATACAATTTAATAAAGCATAGGATAAAACAACATAAATACAATTTAATAAAGCATAGGATAAAACAACATAAATACAATTTAATAAAGCATAGGATAAAACAACATAAATACAATTTAATAAAGCATAGGATAAAACAACATAAATACAATTTAATAAAGCATAGGATAAAACAACATGAAAACAATTTAATAAAGCATAGGATAAATCAACATAAGTACAATTTAATAAAGCATAGGATAAAACAACATGAATACAATTTAATAAAGCATAGGATAAAACATCATAAATACAATTTAATAAAGCATAGGATAAAACAACATAAATACAATTTAATAAAGCATGGGTTAAAACAACATAAATACAATTTAATAAAGCATAGGACAAAATAACATAAATACAATTTAATAAAGCATACGATAAAACAACATAAATGCAATTTAATAAAGCAAAGGTTAAAACAACATAAATGCAATTTAATAAAGCAAAGGTTAAAGCAAAATAAATACAATTTAATAAAGCATAGGATAAAACAACATAAATACAAGTTAATAAAGCATAGGATAAAACAACATATATACAATTTAATAAAGCATAGGTTAAAACAACATGAATACAATTTAATAAAGCATAGGATAAAACAACATAAATACAATTTAATAAAGCATAGGATAAAACAACATAAATACAATTTAATAAAGCATAGGATAAAACAGCATAAATACAATTTAATAAAGCACAGGACAAAAAAAGATAAATACAATTTAATAAAGCATAGGATAAAACAACATAAATACAATTTAATAAAGCACAGGACAAAACAAGATAAATACAATTTAATAAAGCATAGGATAAAACATCATAAGTACAATTTAATAAAGCACAGGACAAAACAAGATAAATACAATTTAATAAAGCATAGGATAAAACAACATATATACAATTTAATAAAGCATAGGATAAAACAACATAAATACAATTTAATAAAACATGGGTTAAAACAACATAAATACAATTTAATAAAGCATAGGATAAAACAAAATAAACACAATTTAATAAAGCATAGGATAAAACAACATAAATACAATTTAATAAAGCATACGATAAAACAACATAAATACAATTTAATAAAGCATAGGATAAAACAACATAAATACAATTTAATTAAGCATAGGATAAAACAACATAAATACAATTTAATAAAGCATAGGATAAAACAACATAAATACAATTTAATAAAGCATAGGATAAAACAACATAAATGCACTTTAATAAAGCATACGATAAAACAACATGAATACAATTTAATAAAGCATAGGATAAAACAACATAAATACAATTTAATAAAGCATAGGATAAAACAACATAAATACAATTTAATAAAGCATAGGATAAAACAAAATGAATACAATTTAATAAAGCATAGCATAAAACAACATAAATGCAGTTTAATAAAGCATAGGATAAAGCAACATAAATACAATTTAATAAAGCATAGGATAAAACAACATAAATACAATTTAATAAAGCATAGGATAAAACAACATAAAAACTATTTAATAAATCATAGGATAAAACAACATAAATACAATTTAATAAAGCATACGATAAAACAACATAATACAATATAATAAAGCATAGGATAAAACAACATAAATACAATTTAATAAAGCATAGGATAAAACAACATCAATACAATTTAATAAAGCAAAGGTTAAAGCAACATAAATACAATTTAATAAAGCATAGGATAAAACAACATAAATACAATTTAATAAAGCATAGGTTAAAACAACATAAATAAAATTTAATAAAGCATAGGTTAAAACAACATAAATACAATTTAATAAAGCATAGGATAAAACAACATAAATACAATTTAATAAAGCATGGGATAAAACAACATAAATACAATTTAATTAAGCATAGGATAAAACAACATAAATACAATTTTATAAAGCATAGGTTAAAACAACATAAATACAATTTAATAAAGCACAGGACAAAACAAGATAAATACAATTTAATAAAGCATAGGATAAAACAACATATATACAATTTAATAAAGCATAGGATAAAACAACATAAATATAATTTAATAAAACATGGGTTAAAACAACATAAATACAAATTAATAAAGCATAGGATAAAACAAAATAAACACAATTTAATAAAGCATAGGATAAAACAACATAAATACAATTTAATAAAGCATACGATAAAACAACATAAACACAATTTAATAAAGCATAGGATAAAACAACATGAATACAATTTAATAAAGCATAGGATAAAACAACATAAATACAATTTAATAAAGCATAAGATAAAACAACATAAATACAATTTAATGAAGCATGGGTTAAAACAACATAAATACAATTTAATAAAGCATAGGACAAAACAACATAAATACAATTTAATAAAGCATAGGATAAAACAACATAAATACAATTTAATAAAGCATAGGATAAAACAACATAAATACAATTTAATAAAGCATAAGTTAAAACAATATAAATACAATTTAATAAAGCATAGGATAAAACAACATAAAAACAATTTAATAAAGCATAGGATAAAACAACATAAATACAATTTAATAAAGCATAGGTTAAAGCAACATAAATACAATTTAATAAAGCATAGGTTAAAACAACATAAATACAATTTATTAAAGCATAGGTTAAAACAACATAAATACAATTTAATAAAGCATAGGATAAAACAAGATAAATACAATTTAATAAAGCATAGGATAAAACAACATAAATACAATTTAATAAAGCATAGGATAAAACAACATAAATACAATTTAATAAAGCATAGGATAAAACAACATGAAAACAATTTAATAAAGCATAGGATAAAACAACATAAGTACAATTTAATAAAGCATAGGATAAAACAACATGAATACAATTTAATAAAGCATAGGATAAAACATCATAAATACAATTTAATAAAGCATAGGATAAAACAACATAAATACAATTTAATAAAGCATGGGTTAAAACAACATAAATACAATTTAATAAAGCATAGGACAAAATAACATAAATACAATTTAATAAAGCATACGATAAAACAACATAATACAATATAATAAAGCATAGGATAAAACAACATAAATACAATTTAATAAAGCATAGGATAAAACAACATAAATGCAATTTAATAAAGCAAAGGTTAAAACAACATAAATGCAATTTAATAAAGCAAAGGTTAAAGCAACATAAATACAATTTAATAAAGCATAGGATAAAACAACATAAATACAATTTAATAAAGCATAGGATAAAACAACATATATACAATTTAATAAAGCATAGGTTAAAACAACATAAATACAATTTAATAAAGCATAGGATAAAATGACATAAATACAATTTAATAAAGCATAGGATAAAACAGCATAAACACAATTTAATAAAGCATAGGATAAAACAACATAAATACAATTTAATAAAGCATATGATTAAACAACATAAATACAATTTAATAAAGCATAGGATAAAACAACATGAATACAATTTAATAAAGCATAGGATAAAACCACATAAATACAATTTAATAAAGCATAGGATAAAACAACATAAATGCAATTTAATAAAGCATAGGATAAAACAACATAAATACAATTTAATAAAGCATAGGATAAAACAACATAAATACAATTTAATAAAGCATAGAATAAAACAACATAAATGCAATTTAATAAAGCATAGGATAAAACAACATAAATACAATTTAATAAAGCATAGGATAAAACAACATAAATGCAATTTAATAAAGCATAGGGTAAAACAACATAAATACAATTTAATAAAGCATAGGATAAAACAACATGAATACAATTTAATAAAGCATAGTATAAAACAACATAAATACAATTTAATAAAGCATAGGATAAAACAACATAAATACAATTTAATAAAGCATAGGATAAAACAAAATAAATACAATTTAATAAAGCATAGGATAAAACAACATAAATACAATTTAATAAAGCATAGGATAAAACAACATAAATACAATTTAATAAAGCACAGGATAAAACAACATAAATACAATTTAATAAAGCATGGGTTAAAACAACATAAATACAATTTAATAAAGCATAGGACAAAACAACATAAATACAATTTATTAAAGCATAGGATAAAACAACATAAATACAATTTAATAAAGCATAGAATAAAACAACATAAATGCAATTTAATAAAGCATAGGATAAAACAACATAAATACAATTTAATAAAGCATAGGATAAAACAACATAAATGCAATTTAATAAAGCATAGGGTAAAACAACATAAATACAATTTAATAAAGCATAGGATAAAACAACATGAATACAATTTAATAAAGCATAGGATAAAACAACATAAATACAATTTAATAAAGCATTGGATAAAACAACATAAATACAATTTAATAAAGCATAGGATAAAACAACATAAATACAATTTAATAAAGCATGGGTTAAAACAACGTAAATACAATTTAATAAAGCATAGGATAAAACAACATAAATACAATTTAATAAAGCATAGGAAAAAACAACATAGATGCAATTTAATAAAGCATAGGATAAAACAACATAAATACAATTTAATAAAGCATAGGATAAAACCACATAAATACAATTTAATAAAGCATAGGATAAAGCAACATAAATACAATTTAATAAATCATAGGATAAAACCACATAAACACAATTTAATAAAGCATAGAATGAAACAACATAAATACAATTTAATAAAGCATAGGATAAAACAACATAGATGAATTTAATAAAGCATGGGATAAAACAACATAAATACAATTTAATAAAGCAAAGAATAAAACAACATAAATACAATTTAATAAAGCATAGGATAAAACAACATAAATACAATTTAATAAAGCACAGGACAAAACAAGATAAATACAATTTAATAAAGCATAGGATAAAACAACATATATACAATTTAATAAAGCATAGGATAAAACAACATAAATACAATTTAATAAAACATGGGTTAAAACAACATAAATACAATTTAATAAAGCATAGGATAAAACAAAATGAACACAATTTAATAAAGCATAGGATAAAACAACATAAATACAATTTAATAAAGCATACGATAAAACAACATAAATACAATTTAATAAAGCATAGGATAAAACAACATAAATACAATTTAATTAAGCATAGGATAAAACAACATAAATACAATTTAATAAAGCATAGGATAAAACAACATAAATACAATTTAATAAAGCATAGGATAAAACAACATAAATGCACTTTAATAAAGCATACGATAAAACAACATAAATACAATTTAATAAAGCATAGGATAAAACAACATAAATACAATTTAATAAAGCATACGATAAAACAACATAATACAATATAATAAAGCATAGGATAAAACAACATAAATACAATTTAATAAAGCATAGGATAAAACAACATAAAAACAATTTAATAAATCATAGGATAAAACAACATAAATACAATTTAATAAAGCATACGATAAAACAACATAATACAATATAATAAAGCATAGGATAAAACAACATAAATACAATTTAATAAAGCATAGGATAAAACAACATCAATACAATTTAATAAAGCAAAGGTTAAAGCAACATAAATACAATTTAATAAAGCATAGGATAAAACAACATAAATACAATTTAATAAAGCATAGGTTAAAACAACATAAATAAAATTTAATAAAGCATAGGTTAAAACAACATAAATACAATTTAATAAAGCATAGGATAAAACAACATAAATACAATTTAATAAAGCATGGGATAAAACAACATAAATACAATTTAATTAAGCATAGGATAAAACAACATAAATACAATTTTATAAAGCATAGGTTAAAACAACATAAATACAATTTAATAAAGCACAGGACAAAACAAGATAAATACAATTTAATAAAGCATATAATAAAACAACATATATACAATTTAATAAAGCATAGGATAAAACAACATAAATATAATTTAATAAAACATGGGTTAAAACAACATAAATACAAATTAATAAAGCATAGGATAAAACAAAATAAACACAATTTAATAAAGCATAGGATAAAACAACATAAATACAATTTAATAAAGCATACGATAAAACAACATAAACACAATTTAATAAAGCATAGGATAAAACAACATGAATACAATTTAATAAAGCATAGGATAAAACAACATAAATACAATTTAATAAAGCATAAGATAAAACAACATAAATACAATTTAATGAAGCATGGGTTAAAACAACATAAATACAATTTAATAAAGCATAGGACAAAACAACATAAATACAATTTAATAAAGCATAGGATAAAACAACATAAATACAATTTAATAAAGCATAGGATAAAACAACATAAATACAATTTAATAAAGCATAGGATAAAACAACATGAAAACAATTTAATAAAGCATAGGATAAAACAACATAAGTACAATTTAATAAAGCATAGGATAAAACAACATGAATACAATTTAATAAAGCATAGGATAAAACATCATAAATACAATTTAATAAAGCATAGGATAAAACAACATAAATACAATTTAATAAAGCATGGGTTAAAACAACATAAATACAATTTAATAAAGCATAGGACAAAATAACATAAATACAATTTAATAAAGCATACGATAAAACAACATAATACAATATAATAAAGCATAGGATAAAACAACATAAATACAATTTAATAAAGCATAGGATAAAACAACATAAATGCAATTTAATAAAGCAAAGGTTAAAACAACATAAATGCAATTTAATAAAGCAAAGGTTAAAGCAACATAAATACAATTTAATAAAGCATAGGATAAAATGACATAAATACAATTTAATAAAGCATAGGATAAAACAGCATAAACACAATTTAATAAAGCATAGGATAAAACAACATAAATACAATTTAATAAAGCATATGATTAAACAACATAAATACAATTTAATAAAGCATAGGATAAAACAACATGAATACAATTTAATAAAGCATAGGATAAAACCACATAAATACAATTTAATAAAGCATAGGATAAAACAACATAAATGCAATTTAATAAAGCATAGGATAAAACAACATAAATACAATTTAATAAAGCATAGGATAAAACAACATAAATACAATTTAATAAAGCATAGAATAAAACAACATAAATGCAATTTAATAAAGCATAGGATAAAACAACATAAATACAATTTAATAAAGCATAGGATAAAACAACATAAATGCAATTTAATAAAGCATAGGGTAAAACAACATAAATACAATTTAATAAAGCATAGGATAAAACAACATGAATACAATTTAATAAAGCATAGGATAAAACAACATAAATACAATTTAATAAAGCATAGGATAAAACAACATAAATACAATTTAATAAAGCATAGGATAAAACAAAATAAATACAATTTAATAAAGCATAGGATAAAACAACATAAATACAATTTAATAAAGCATAGGATAAAACAACATAAATACAATTTAATAAAGCACAGGATAAAACAACATAAATACAATTTAATAAAGCATGGGTTAAAACAACATAAATACAATTTAATAAAGCATAGGACAAAACAACATAAATACAATTTATTAAAGCATAGGATAAAACAACATAAATACAATTTAATAAAGCATAGAATAAAACAACATAAATGCAATTTAATAAAGCATAGGATAAAACAACATAAATACAATTTAATAAAGCATAGGATAAAACAACATAAATGCAATTTAATAAAGCATAGGGTAAAACAACATAAATACAATTTAATAAAGCATAGGATAAAACAACATGAATACAATTTAATAAAGCATAGGATAAAACAACATAAATACAATTTAATAAAGCATTGGATAAAACAACATAAATACAATTTAATAAAGCATAGGATAAAACAACATAAATACAATTTAATAAAGCATGGGTTAAAACAACGTAAATACAATTTAATAAAGCATAGGATAAAACAACATAAATACAATTTAATAAAGCATAGGAAAAAACAACATAGATGCAATTTAATAAAGCATAGGATAAAACAACATAAATACAATTTAATAAAGCATAGGATAAAACCACATAAATACAATTTAATAAAGCATAGGATAAAGCAACATAAATACAATTTAATAAATCATAGGATAAAACCACATAAACACAATTTAATAAAGCATAGAATGAAACAACATAAATACAATTTAATAAAGCATAGGATAAAACAACATAGATGAATTTAATAAAGCATGGGATAAAACAACATAAATACAATTTAATAAAGCAAAGAATAAAACAACATAAATACAATTTAATAAAGCATAGGATAAAACAACATAAATACAATTTAATAAAGCACAGGACAAAACAAGATAAATACAATTTAATAAAGCATAGGATAAAACAACATATATACAATTTAATAAAGCATAGGATAAAACAACATAAATACAATTTAATAAAACATGGGTTAAAACAACATAAATACAATTTAATAAAGCATAGGATAAAACAAAATGAACACAATTTAATAAAGCATAGGATAAAACAACATAAATACAATTTAATAAAGCATACGATAAAACAACATAAATACAATTTAATAAAGCATAGGATAAAACAACATAAATACAATTTAATTAAGCATAGGATAAAACAACATAAATACAATTTAATAAAGCATAGGATAAAACAACATAAATACAATTTAATAAAGCATAGGATAAAACAACATAAATGCACTTTAATAAAGCATACGATAAAACAACATAAATACAATTTAATAAAGCATAGGATAAAACAACATAAATACAATTTAATAAAGCATACGATAAAACAACATAATACAATATAATAAAGCATAGGATAAAACAACATAAATACAATTTAATAAAGCATAGGATAAAACAACATAATACAATATAATAAAGCATAGGATAAAACAACATAAATACAATTTAATAAAGCATAGGATAAAACAACATAAATGCAATTTAATAAAGCAAAGGTTAAAACAACATAAATGCAATTTAATAAAGCAAAGGTTAAAGCAAAATAAATACAATTTAATAAAGCATAGGATAAAACAACATAAATACAATTTAATAAAGCATAGGATAAAACAACATATATACAATTTAATAAAGCATAGGTTAAAACAACATAAATACAATTTAATAAAGCATAGGATAAAACAACATAAATACAATTTAATAAAGCATAGGATAAAACAACATAAATGCACTTTAATAAAGCATACGATAAAACAACATAAATACAATTTAATAAAGCATAGGATAAAACAACATAAATACAATTTAATAAAGCATACGATAAAACAACATAAATACAATTTAATAAAGCATAGGACAAAATAACATAAATACAATTTAATAAAGCATACGATAAAACAACATAATACAATATAATAAAGCATAGGATAAAACAACATAAATACAATTTAATAAAGCATAGGATAAAACAACATAAATGCAATTTAATAAAGCAAAGGTTAAAACAACATAAATGCAATTTAATAAAGCAAAGGTTAAAGCAAAATAAATACAATTTAATAAAGCATAGGATAAAACAACATAAATACAATTTAATAAAGCATAGGATAAAACAACATATATACAATTTAATAAAGCATAGGTTAAAACAACATAAATACAATTTAATAAAGCATAGGATAAAACAACATAAATACAATTTAATAAAGCATAGGATAAAACAACATAAATACAATTTAATAAAGCATAGGATAAAACAGCATAAATACAATTTAATAAAGCACAGGACAAAAAAAGATAAATACAATTTAATAAAGCATAGGATAAAACAACATAAATACAATTTAATAAAGCACAGGACAAAACAAGATAAATACAATTTAATAAAGCATAGGATAAAACAACATAAGTACAATTTAATAAAGCACAGGACAAAACAAGATAAATACAATTTAATAAAGCATAGGATAAAACAACATATATACAATTTAATAAAGCATAGGATAAAACAACTCAAATACAATTTAATAAAACATGGGTTAAAACAACATAAATACAATTTAATAAAGCATAGCATAAAACAAAATAAACACAATTTAATAAAGCATAGGATAAAACAACATAAATACAATTTAATAAAGCATACGATAAAACAACATAAATACAATATAATAAAGCATAGGATAAAACAACATAAATACAATTTAATTAAGCATAGGATAAAACAACATAAATACAATTTAATAAAGCATAGGATAAAACAACATAAATACAATTTAATAAAGCATAGGATAAAACAACATAAATGCACTTTAATAAAGCATACGATAAAACAACATAAATACAATTTAATAAAGCATAGGATAAAACAACATAAATACAATTTAATAAAGCATAGGATAAAACAACATAAATACAATTTAATAAAGCATAGGATAAAACAAAATGAATACAATTTAATAAAGCATAGCATAAAACAACATAAATGCAGTTTAATAAAGCATAGGATAAAGCAACATAAATACAATTTAATAAAGCATAGGATAAAACAACATAAATACAATTTAATAAAGCATAGGATAAAACAACATAAAAACAATTTAATAAATCATAGGATAAAACAACATAAATACAATTTAATAAAGCATACGATAAAACAACATATTACAATATAATAAAGCATAGGATAAAACAACATAAATACAATTTAATAAAGCATAGGATAAAACAACATCAATACAATTTAATAAAGCAAAGGTTAAAGCAACATAAATACAATTTAATAAAGCATAGGATAAAACAACATAAATACAATTTAATAAAGCATAGGTTAAAACAACATAAATAAAATTTAATAAAGCATAGGTTAAAACAACATAAATAAAATTTAATAAAGCATAGGTTAAAACAACATAAATACAATTTAATAAAGCATGGGATAAAACAACATAAATACAATTTAATTAAGCATAGGATAAAACAACATAAATACAATTTTATAAAGCATAGGTTAAAACAACATAAATACAATTTAATAAAGCACAGGACAAAACAAGATAAATACAATTTAATAAAGCATAGGATAAAACAACATATATACAATTTAATAAAGCATAGGATAAAACAACATAAATATAATTTAATAAAACATGGGTTAAAACAACATAAATACAAATTAATAAAGCATAGGATAAAACAAAATAAACACAATTTAATAAAGCATAGGATAAAACAACATAAATACAATTTAATAAAGCATACGATAAAACAACATAAACACAATTTAATAAAGCATAGGATAAAACAACATGAATACAATTTAATAAAGCATAGGATAAAACAACATAAATACAATTTAATAAAGCATAAGATAAAACAACATAAATACAATTTAATGAAGCATGGGTTAAAACAACATAAATACAATTTAATAAAGCATAGGACAAAACAACATAAATACAATTTAATAAAGCATAGGATAAAACAACATAAATACAATTTAATAAAGCATAGGATAAAACAACATAAATACAATTTAATAAAGCATAAGTTAAAACAATATAAATACAATTTAATAAAGCATAGGATAAAACAACATAAAAACAATTTAATAAAGCATAGGATAAAACAAAATAAATACAATTTAATAAAGCATAGGTTAAAGCAACATAAATACAATTTAATAAAGCATAGGTTAAAACAACATAAATACAATTTATTAAAGCATAGGTTAAAACAACATAAATACAATTTAATAAAGCATAGGATAAAACAAGATAAATATAATTTAATAAAGCAT
The DNA here is from genome assembly GCF_046119375.1 of Phyllobates terribilis. Classification (NCBI taxonomy): domain Eukaryota; kingdom Metazoa; phylum Chordata; class Amphibia; order Anura; family Dendrobatidae; genus Phyllobates; species Phyllobates terribilis. The sequence continues at coordinate 155,282 of NW_027363323.1, forward strand.
AGGATAAAACAACATAAATACAATTTAATAAAGCATAGGATAAAACAACATAAATACAATTTAATAAAGCATAGGATAAAACAACATGAAAACAATTTAATAAAGCATAGGATAAAACAACATAAGTACAATTTAATAAAGCATAGGATAAAACAACATGAATACAATTTAATAAAGCATAGGATAAAACATCATAAATACAATTTAATAAAGCATAGGATAAAACAACATAAATACAATTTAATAAAGCATGGGTTAAAACAACATAAATACAATTTAATAAAGCATAGGACAAAATAACATAAATACAATTTAATAAAGCATACGATAAAACAACATAATACAATATAATAAAGCATAGGATAAAACAACATAAATACAATTTAATAAAGCATAGGATAAAACAACATAAATGCAATTTAATAAAGCAAAGGTTAAAACAACATAAATGCAATTTAATAAAGCAAAGGTTAAAGCAACATAAATACAATTTAATAAAGCATAGGATAAAACAACATAAATACAATTTAATAAAGCATAGGATAAAACAACATATATACAATTTAATAAAGCATAGGTTAAAACAACATAAATACAATTTAATAAAGCATAGGATAAAATGACATAAATACAATTTAATAAAGCATAGGATAAAACAGCATAAACACAATTTAATAAAGCATAGGATAAAACAACATAAATACAATTTAATAAAGCATATGATTAAACAACATAAATACAATTTAATAAAGCATAGGATAAAACAACATGAATACAATTTAATAAAGCATAGGATAAAACCACATAAATACAATTTAATAAAGCATAGGATAAAACAACATAAATGCAATTTAATAAAGCATAGGATAAAACAACATAAATACAATTTAATAAAGCATAGGATAAAACAACATAAATACAATTTAATAAAGCATAGAATAAAACAACATAAATGCAATTTAATAAAGCATAGGATAAAACAACATAAATACAATTTAATAAAGCATAGGATAAAACAACATAAATGCAATTTAATAAAGCATAGGGTAAAACAACATAAATACAATTTAATAAAGCATAGGATAAAACAACATGAATACAATTTAATAAAGCATAGGATAAAACAACATAAATACAATTTAATAAAGCATAGGATAAAACAACATAAATACAATTTAATAAAGCATAGGATAAAACAAAATAAATACAATTTAATAAAGCATAGGGTAAAACAACATAAATACAATTTAATAAAGCATAGGATAAAACAACATAAATACAATTTAATAAAGCACAGGATAAAACAACATAAATACAATTTAATAAAGCATGGGTTAAAACAACATAAATACAATTTAATAAAGCATAGGACAAAACAACATAAATACAATTTATTAAAGCATAGGATAAAACAACATAAATACAATTTAATAAAGCATAGAATAAAACAACATAAATGCAATTTAATAAAGCATAGGATAAAACAACATAAATACAATTTAATAAAGCATAGGATAAAACAACATAAATGCAATTTAATAAAGCATAGGGTAAAACAACATAAATACAATTTAATAAAGCATAGGATAAAACAACATGAATACAATTTAATAAAGCATAGGATAAAACAACATAAATACAATTTAATAAAGCATTGGATAAAACAACATAAATACAATTTAATAAAGCATAGGATAAAACAACATAAATACAATTTAATAAAGCATGGGTTAAAACAACGTAAATACAATTTAATAAAGCATAGGATAAAACAACATAAATACAATTTAATAAAGCATAGGAAAAAACAACATAGATGCAATTTAATAAAGCATAGGATAAAACAACATAAATACAATTTAATAAAGCATAGGATAAAACCACATAAATACAATTTAATAAAGCATAGGATAAAGCAACATAAATACAATTTAATAAATCATAGGATAAAACCACATAAACACAATTTAATAAAGCATAGAATGAAACAACATAAATACAATTTAATAAAGCATAGGATAAAACAACATAGATGAATTTAATAAAGCATGGGATAAAACAACATAAATACAATTTAATAAAGCAAAGAATAAAACAACATAAATACAATTTAATAAAGCATAGGATAAAACAACATAAATACAATTTAATAAAGCACAGGACTAAACAAGATAAATACAATTTAATAAAGCATAGGATAAAACAACATATATACAATTTAATAAAGCATAGGATAAAACAACATAAATACAATTTAATAAAACATGGGTTAAAACAACATAAATACAATTTAATAAAGCATAGGATAAAACAAAATGAACACAATTTAATAAAGCATAGGATAAAACAACATAAATACAATTTAATAAAGCATACGATAAAACAACATAAATACAATTTAATAAAGCATAGGATAAAACAACATAAATACAATTTAATTAAGCATAGGATAAAACAACATAAATACAATTTAATAAAGCATAGGATAAAACAACATAAATACAATTTAATAAAGCATAGGATAAAACAACATAAATGCACTTTAATAAAGCATACGATAAAACAACATAAATACAATTTAATAAAGCATAGGATAAAACAACATAAATACAATTTAATAAAGCATAGGATAAAACAACATAAATACAATTTAATAAAGCATAGGATAAAACAAAATGAATACAATTTAATAAAGCATAGCATAAAACAACATAAATGCAGTTTAATAAAGCATAGGATAAAGCAACATAAATACAATTTAATAAAGCATAGGATAAAACAACATAAATACAATTTAATAAAGCATAGGATAAAACAACATAAAAACAATTTAATAAATCATAGGATAAAACAACATAAATACAATTTAATAAAGCATACGATAAAACAACATAATACAATATAATAAAGCATAGGATAAAACAACATAAATACAATTTAATAAAGCATAGGATAAAACAACATCAATACAATTTAATAAAGCAAAGGTTAAAGCAACATAAATACAATTTAATAAAGCATAGGATAAAACAACATAAATACAATTTAATAAAGCATAGGTTAAAACAACATAAATACAATTTAATAAAGCATAGGTTAAAACAACATAAATACAATTTAATAAAGCATAGGATAAAACAACATAAATACAATTTAATAAAGCATGGGATAAAACAACATAAATACAATTTAATAAAGCATAGGATAAAACAACATAAATACAATTTAATAAAGCATAGGTTAAAACAACATAAATACAATTTAATAAAGCACAGGACAAAACAAGATAAATACAATTTAATAAAGCATAGGATAAAACAACATATATACAATTTAATAAAGCATAGGATAAAACAACATAGATGAATTTAATAAAGCATGGGATAAAACAACATAAATACAATTTAATAAAGCAAAGAATAAAACAACATAAATACAATTTAATAAAGCATAGGATAAAACAACATAAATACAATTTAATAAAGCACAGGACAAAACAAGATAAATACAATTTAATAAAGCATAGGATAAAACAACATATATACAATTTAATAAAGCATAGGATAAAACAACATAAATACAATTTAATAAAACATGGGTTAAAACAACATAAATACAATTTAATAAAGCATAGGATAAAACAAAATGAACACAATTTAATAAAGCATAGGATAAAACAACATAAATACAATTTAATAAAGCATACGATAAAACAACATAAATACAATTTAATAAAGCATAGGATAAAACAACATAAATACAATTTAATTAAGCATAGGATAAAACAACATAAATACAATTTAATAAAGCATAGGATAAAACAACATAAATACAATTTAATAAAGCATAGGATAAAACAACATAAATGCACTTTAATAAAGCATACGATAAAACAACATAAATACAATTTAATAAAGCATAGGATAAAACAACATAAATACAATTTAATAAAGCATAGGATAAAACAACATAAATACAATTTAATAAAGCATAGGATAAAACAAAATGAATACAATTTAATAAAGCATAGCATAAAACAACATAAATGCAGTTTAATAAAGCATAGGATAAAGCAACATAAATACAATTTAATAAAGCATAGGATAAAACAACATAAATACAATTTAATAAAGCATAGGATAAAACAACATAAAAACAATTTAATAAATCATAGGATAAAACAACATAAATACAATTTAATAAAGCATACGATAAAACAACATAATACAATATAATAAAGCATAGGATAAAACAACATAAATACAATTTAATAAAGCATAGGATAAAACAACATCAATACAATTTAATAAAGCAAAGGTTAAAGCAACATAAATACAATTTAATAAAGCATAGGATAAAACAACATAAATACAATTTAATAAAGCATAGGTTAAAACAACATAAATACAATTTAATAAAGCATAGGTTAAAACAACATAAATACAATTTAATGAAGCATAGGATAAAACAACATAAATACAATTTAATAAAGCATGGGATAAAACAACATAAATACAATTTAATAAAGCATAGGATAAAACAACATAAATACAATTTAATAAAGCATAGGTTAAAACAACATAAATACAATTTAATAAAGCACAGGACAAAACAAGATAAATACAATTTAATAAAGCATAGGATAAAACAACATATATACAATTTAATAAAGCATAGGATAAAACAACATAAATGCAATTTAATAAAACATGGGTTAAAACAACATAAATACAATTTAATAAAGCATAGGATAAAACAAAATAAACACAATTTAATAAAGCATAGGATAAAACAACATAAATACAATTTAATAAAGCATACGATAAAACAACATAAACACAATTTAATAAAGCATAGGATAAAACAACATAAATACAATTTAATAAAGCATAGGATAAAACAACATAAATACAATTTAATAAAGCATAAGATAAAACAACATAAATACAATTTAATGAAGCATGGGTTAAAACAACATAAATACAATTTAATAAAGCATAGGACAAAACAACATAAATACAATTTAATAAAGCATAGGATAAAACAACATAAATACAATTTAATAAAGCATAGGATAAAACAACATAAATACAATTTAATAAAGCATAAGTTAAAACAATATAAATACAATTTAATAAAGCATAGGATAAAACAACATAAAAACAATTTAATAAAGCATAGGATAAAACAACATAAATACAATTTAATAAAGCATAGGTTAAAGCAACATAAATACAATTTAATAAAGCATAGGTTAAAACAACATAAATACAATTTAATAAAGCATAGGTTAAAACAACATAAATACAATTTAATAAAGCATAGGATAAAACAAGATAAATACAATTTAATAAAGCATAGGATAAAACAACATAAATACAATTTAATAAAGCATAGGATAAAACAACATAAATACAATTTAATAAAGCATAGGATAAAACAACATGAAAACAATTTAATAAAGCATAGGATAAAACAACATAAGTACAATTTAATAAAGCATAGGATAAAACAACATGAATACAATTTAATAAAGCATAGGATAAAACATCATAAATACAATTTAATAAAGCATAGGATAAAACAACATAAATACAATTTAATAAAACATGGGTTAAAACAACATAAATACAATTTAATAAAGCATAGGACAAAATAACATAAATACAATTTAATAAAGCATACGATAAAACAACATAATACAATATAATAAAGCATAGGATAAAACAACATAAATACAATTTAATAAAGCATAGGATAAAACAACATAAATGCAATTTAATAAAGCAAAGGTTAAAACAACATAAATGCAATTTAATAAAGCAAAGGTTAAAGCAACATAAATACAATTTAATAAAGCATAGGATAAAACAACATAAATACAATTTAATAAAGCATAGGATAAAACAACATATATACAATTTAATAAAGCATAGGTTAAAACAACATAAATACAATTTAATAAAGCATAGGATAAAACAACATAAATACAATTTAATAAAGCATAGGATAAAACAACATAAATACAATTTAATAAAGCATAGGATAAAACAACATAAATACAATTTAATAAAGCACAGGACAAAAAAAGATAAATACAATTTAATAAAGCATAGGATAAAACAACATAAATACAATTTAATAAAGCACAGGACAAAACAAGATAAATACAATTTAATAAAGCATAGGATAAAACAACATAAATACAATTTAATAAAGCACAGGACAAAACAAGATAAATACAATTTAATAAAGCATAGGATAAAACAACATATATACAATTTAATAAAGCATAGGATAAAACAACATAAATACAATTTAATAAAACATGGGTTAAAACAACATAAATACAATTTAATAAAGCATAGGATAAAACAAAATAAACACAATTTAATAAAGCATAGGATAAAGCAACATAAATACAATTTAATAAAGCATACGATAAAACAACATAAATACAATTTAATAAAGCATAGGATAAAACAACATAAATACAATTTAATTAAGCATACAATAAAACAACATAAATACAATTTAATAAAGCATAGGATAAAACAACATAAATACAATTTAATAAAGCATAGGATAAAACAACATAAATGCACTTTAATAAAGCATACGATAAAACAACATAAATACAATTTAATAAAGCATAGGATAAAACAACATAAATACAATTTAATAAAGCATAGGATAAAACAACATAAATACAATTTCATAAAGCATAGGATAAAACAACATAAATACAATTTAATAAAGCATAGGATAAAACAACATAAATACAATTTAATAAAGCATAGGATAAAACAACATAAGTACAATTTAATAAAGCATAGGAAAAAACAACATAAATACAATTTAATAAAGCATGCGTTAAAACAACATAAATACAATTTAATAAAGCATAGGACAAAACAACATAAATACAAATTATTAAAGCGTAGGATAAAACAAAATAAATACAATTTAATAAAGCATAGGATAAAACAACATAAATACAATTTAATAAAGCATAGGATAAAACAACATAAATACAATTTAATAAAGCACAGGATAAAACAACATAAATACAATTTAATAAAGCATGGGTTAAAACAACATAAATACAATTTAATAAAGCATAGGACAAAACAACATAAATACAATTTATTAAAGCATAGGATAAAACAACAGAAATACAATTTAATAAAGCATAGAATAAAACAACATAAATGCAATTTAATAAAGCATAGGATAAAACAACATAAATACAATTTAATAAAGCATAGGATAAAACAACATAAATGCAATTTAATAAAGCATAGGATAAAACAACATAAATACAATTTAATAAAGCATAGGATAAAACAACATGAATACAATTTAATAAAGCATAGGATAAAACAACATAAATACAATTTAATAAAGCATAGGATAAAACAACATAAATACAATTTAATAAAGCATAGGATAAAACAACATAAATACAATTTAATAAAGCATGGGTTAAAACAACGTAAATACAATTTAATAAAGCATAGGATAAAACAACATAAATACAATTTAATAAAGCATAGGAAAAAACAACATAGATGCAATTTAATAAAGCATAGGATAAAACAACATAAATACAATTTAATAAAGCATAGGATAAAACCACATAAATACAATTCAATAAAGCATAGGATAAAGCAACATAAATACAATTTAATAAATCATAGGATAAAACCACATAAACACAATTTAATAAAGCATAGAATGAAACAACATAAATACAATTTAATAAAGCATAGGATAAAACAACATAGATGAATTTAATAAAGCATGGGATAAAACAACATAAATACAATTTAATAAAGCAAAGAATAAAACAACATAAATACAATTTAATAAAGCATAGGATAAAACAACATAAATACAATTTAATAAAGCATAGGTTAAAGCAACATAAATACAATTTAATAAAGCATAGGTTAAAACAACATAAATACAATTTAATAAAGCATAGGTTAAAACAACATAAATACAATTTAATAAAGCATAGGTTAAAACAACATAAATACAATTTAATAAAGCATAGGATAAAACAACATAAATACAATTTAATAAAGCATAAGATAAAACAACATAAATACAATTTAATAAAGCATAGGATAAAACAACATAAATACAATTTAATAAAGCATAGGATAAAACAAAATGAATACAATTTAATAAAGCATAGCATAAAACAACATAAATGCAGTTTAATAAAGCATAGGATAAAGCAACATAAATACAATTTAATAAAGCATAGGATAGAACAACATAAATACAATTTAATAAAGCATAGGATAAAACAACATAAAAACAATTTAATAAATCATAGGATAAAACAACATAAATACAATTTAATAAAGCATACGATAAAACAACATAATACAATATAATAAAGCATAGGATAAAACAACATAAATACAATTTAATAAAGCATAGGATAAAACAACATAAATACAATTTAATAAAGCAAAGGTTAAAGCAACATAAATACAATTTAATAAAGCATAGGATAAAACAACATAAATACAATTTAATAAAGCATAGGTTAAAACAACATAAATACAATTTAATAAAGCATAGGTTAAAACAACATAAATACAATTTAATAAAGCATAGGATAAAACAATATAAATACAATTTAATAAAGCATGGGATAAAACAACATAAATACAATTTAATAAAGCATAGGATAAAACAACATAAATACAATTTAATAAAGCATAGGATAAAACAACATAAATACAATTTAATAAAGCATAGGATAAAACAACATAAATACAATTTAATAAAGCACAGGACAAAACAAGATAAATACAATTTAATAAAGCATAGGATAAAACAACATATATACAATTTAATAAAGCATAGGATAAAACAACATAAATACAATTTAATAAAACATGGGTTAAAGCAACATAAATACAATTTAATAAAGCATAGGATAAAACAAAATAAACACAATTTAATAAAGCATAGGATAAAACAACATAAATACAATTTAATAAAGCATACGATAAAACAACATAAATACAATTTAATAAAGCATAGGATAAAACAACATAAATACAATTTAATTAAGCATAGGATAAAACAACATAAATACAATTTAATAAAGCATAGGATAAAACAACATAAATACAATTTAATAAAGCATAGGATAAAACAACATAAATGCACTTTAATAAAGCATACGATAAAACAACATAAATACAATTTAATAAAGCATAGGATAAAACAACATAAATTCAATTTAATAAAGCATAGGATAAAACAACATAAATACAATTTAATAAAGCATAGGATAAAACAAAATGAATACAATTTAATAAAGCATAGCATAAAACAACATAAATGCATTTTAATAAAGCATAGGATAAAGCAACATAAATACAATTTAATAAAGCATAGGATAAAACAACATAAATACAATTTAATAAAGCATACGATAAAACAACATAATACAATATAATAAAGCATAGGATAAAACAACATAAATACAATTTAATAAAGCATAGGATAAAACAACATCAATACAATTTAATAAAGCAAAGGTTAAAGCAACATAAATACAATTTAATAAAGCATAGGAAAAAACAACATAAATACAATTTAATAAAGCATAGGATAAAACCACATAAATACAATTTAATAAAGCATAGGATAAAGCAACATAAATACAATTTAATAAATCATAGGATAAAACCACATAAACACAATTTAATAAAGCATAGAATGAAACAACATAAATACAATTTAATAAAGCATAGGATAAAACAACATAGATGAATTTAATAAAGCATGGGATAAAACAACATAAATACAATTTAATAAAGCATAGGATAAAACAACATAAATACAATTTAATAAGGCATAGGTTAAAACAACATAAATATAATTTAATAAAGCATAGGACAAAACAAGATAAATACAATTTAATAAAGCATAGGATAAAACAACATATATACATTTTAATAAAGCATAGGATAAAACAACATAAATACAATTTAATAAAACATGGGTTAAAACAACATAAATACAATTTAATTAAGCATAGGATAAAACAACATAAACACAATTTAATAAAGCATAGGATGAAACAACATAAATACAATTTAATAAAGCATAGGATAAAACAACATAAATACAATTTAATAAAGCATAGGATAAAACAACATAAATACAATTTAATAAAGCATAGGATAAAACAAAATGAATACAATTTAATAAAGCATAGCATAAAACAACATAAATGCAGTTTAATAAAGCATAGGATAAAGCAACATAAATACAATTTAATAAAGCATAGGATAAAACAACATAAATACAATTTAATAAAGCATAGGATAAAACAACATAAATACAATTTAATAAAGCATAGGTTAAAGCAACATAAATACAATTTAATAAAGCATAGGTTAAAACAACATAAATACAATTTAATAAAGCATAGGTTAAAACAACATAAATACAATTTAATAAAGCATAGGATAAAACAAGATAAATACAATTTAATAAAGCATAGGATAAAACAACATAAATACAATTTAATAAAGCATAGGATAAAACAACATAAATACAATTTAATAAAGCATAGGATAAAACAACATGAAAACAATTTAATAAAGCATAGGATAAAACAACATAAGTACAATTTAATAAAGCATAGGATAAAACAACATGAATACAATTTAATAAAGCATAGGATAAAACATCATAAATACAATTTAATAAAGCATAGGATAAAACAACATAAATACAATTTAATAAAGCATGGGTTAAAACAACATAAATACAATTTAATAAAGCATAGGACAAAATAACATAAATACAATTTAATAAAGCATACGATAAAACAACATAATACAATATAATAAAGCATAGGATAAAACAACATAAATACAATTTAATAAAGCATAGGATAAAACAACATAAATGCAATTTAATAAAGCAAAGGTTAAAACAACATAAATGCAATTTAATAAAGCAAAGGTTAAAGCAACATAAATACAATTTAATAAAGCATAGGATAAAACAACATAAATACAATTTAATAAAGCATAGGATAAAACAACATATATACAATTTAATAAAGCATAGGTTAAAACAACATAAATACAATTTAATAAAGCATAGGATAAAACAACATAAATACAATTTAATAAAGCATAGGATAAAACAACATAAATACAATTTAATAAAGCATAGGATAAAACAACATAAATACAATTTAATAAAGCACAGGACAAAAAAAGATAAATACAATTTAATAAAGCATAGGATAAAACAACATAAATACAATTTAATAAAGCACAGGACAAAACAAGATAAATACAATTTAATAAAGCATAGGATAAAACAACATAAATACAATTTAATAAAGCACAGGACAAAACAAGATAAATACAATTTAATAAAGCATAGGATAAAACAACATATATACAATTTAATAAAGCATAGGATAAAACAACATAAATACAATTTAATAAAACATGGGTTAAAACAACATAAATACAATTTAATAAAGCATAGGATAAAACAAAATAAACACAATTTAATAAAGCATAGGATAAAGCAACATAAATACAATTTAATAAAGCATACGATAAAACAACATAAATACAATTTAATAAAGCATAGGATAAAACAACATAAATACAATTTAATTAAGCATACAATAAAACAACATAAATACAATTTAATAAAGCATAGGATAAAACAACATAAATACAATTTAATAAAGCATAGGATAAAACAACACAAATGCACTTTAATAAAGCATACGATAAAACAACATAAATACAATTTAATAAAGCATAGGATAAAACAACATAAATACAATTTAATAAAGCATAGGATAAAACAACATAAATACAATTTCATAAAGCATAGGATAAAACAACATAAATACAATTTAATAAAGCATAGGATAAAACAACATAAATACAATTTAATAAAGCATAGGATAAAACAACATAAGTACAATTTAATAAAGCATAGGATAAAACAACATAAATACAATTTAATAAAGCATGCGTTAAAACAACATAAATACAATTTAATAAAGCATAGGACAAAACAACATAAATACAATTTATTAAAGCATAGGATAAAACAAAATAAATACAATTTAATAAAGCATAGGATAAAACAACATAAATACAATTTAATAAAGCATAGGATAAAACAACATAAATACAATTTAATAAAGCACAGGATAAAACAACATAAATACAATTTAATAAAGCATGGGTTAAAACAACATAAATACAATTTAATAAAGCATAGGACAAAACAACATAAATACAATTTATTAAAGCATAGGATAAAACAACAGAAATACAATTTAATAAAGCATAGAATAAAACAACATAAATGCAATTTAATAAAGCATAGGATAAAACAACATAAATACAATTTAATAAAGCATAGGATAAAACAACATAAATGCAATTTAATAAAGCATAGGATAAAACAACATAAATACAATTTAATAAAGCATAGGATAAAACAACATGAATACAATTTAATAAAGCATAGGATAAAACAACATAAATACAATTTAATAAAGCATAGGATAAAACAACATAAATACAATTTAATAAAGCATAAGATAAAACAACATAAATACAATTTAATAAAGCATGGGTTAAAACAACGTAAATACAATTTAATAAAGCATAGGATAAAACAACATAAATACAATTTAATAAAGCATAGGAAAAAACAACATAGATGCAATTTAATAAAGCATAGGATAAAACAACATAAATACAATTTAATAAAGCATAGGATAAAACCACATAAATACAATTCAATAAAGCATAGGATAAAGCAACATAAATACAATTTAATAAATCATAGGATAAAACCACATAAACACAATTTAATAAAGCATAGAATGAAACAACATAAATACAATTTAATAAAGCATAGGATAAAACAACATAGATGAATTTAATAAAGCATGGGATAAAACAACATAAATACAATTTAATAAAGCAAAGAATAAAACAACATAAATACAATTTAATAAAGCATAGGATAAAACAACATAAATACAATTTAATAAAGCATAGGTTAAAGCAACATAAATACAATTTAATAAAGCATAGGTTAAAACAACATAAATACAATTTAATAAAGCATAGGTTAAAACAACATAAATACAATTTAATAAAGCATAGGTTAAAACAACATAAATACAATTTAATAAAGCATAGGATAAAACAACATAAATACAATTTAATAAAGCATAGGATAAAACAACATAAATACAATTTAATAAAGCATAGGATAAAACAACATAAATACAATTTAATAAAGCATAGGATAAAACAAAATGAATACAATTTAATAAAGCATAGCATAAAACAACATAAATGCAGTTTAATAAAGCATAGGATAAAGCAACATAAATACAATTTAATAAAGCATAGGATAAAACAACATAAATACAATTTAATAAAGCATAGGATAAAACAACATAAAAACAATTTAATAAATCATAGGATAAAACAACATAAATACAATTTAATAAAGCATACGATAAAACAACATAATACAATATAATAAAGCATAGGATAAAACAACATAAATACAATTTAATAAAGCATAGGATAAAACAACATAAATACAATTTAATAAAGCAAAGGTTAAAGCAACATAAATACAATTTAATAAAGCATAGGATAAAACAACATAAATACAATTTAATAAAGCATAGGTTAAAACAACATAAATACAATTTAATAAAGCATAGGTTAAAACAACATAAATAAAATTTAATAAAGCATAGGATAAAACAACATAAATACAATTTAATAAAGCATGGGATAAAACAACATAAATACAATTTAATAAAGCATAGGATAAAACAACATAAATACAATTTAATAAAGCATAGGATAAAACAACATAAATACAATTTAATAAAGCATAGGATAAAACAACATAAATACAATTTAATAAAGCACAGGACAAAACAAGATAAATACAATTTAATAAAGCATAGGATAAAACAACATATATACAATTTAATAAAGCATAGGATAAAACAACATAAATACAATTTAATAAAACATGGGTTAAAGCAACATAAATACAATTTAATAAAGCATAGGATAAAACAAAATAAACACAATTTAATAAAGCATAGGATAAAACAACATAAATACAATTTAATAAAGCATACGATAAAACAACATAAATACAATTTAATAAAGCATAGGATAAAACAACATAAATACAATTTAATTAAGCATAGGATAAAACAACATAAATACAATTTAATAAAGCATAGGATAAAACAACATAAATACAATTTAATAAAGCATAGGATAAAACAACATAAATGCACTTTAATAAAGCATACGATAAAACAACATAAATACAATTTAATAAAGCATAGGATAAAACAACATAAATTCAATTTAATAAAGCATAGGATAAAACAACATAAATACAATTTAATAAAGCATAGGATAAAACAAAATGAATACAATTTAATAAAGCATAGCATAAAACAACATAAATGCATTTTAATAAAGCATAGGATAAAGCAACATAAATACAATTTAATAAAGCATAGGATAAAACAACATAAATACAATTTAATAAAGCATACGATAAAACAACATAATACAATATAATAAAGCATAGGATAAAACAACATAAATACAATTTAATAAAGCATAGGATAAAACAACATCAATACAATTTAATAAAGCAAAGGTTAAAGCAACATAAATACAATTTAATAAAGCATAGGAAAAAACAACATAAATACAATTTAATAAAGCATAGGATAAAACCACATAAATACAATTTAATAAAGCATAGGATAAAGCAACATAAATACAATTTAATAAATCATAGGATAAAACCACATAAACACAATTTAATAAAGCATAGAATGAAACAACATAAATACAATTTAATAAAGCATAGGATAAAACAACATAGATGAATTTAATAAAGCATGGGATAAAACAACATAAATACAATTTAATAAAGCATAGGATAAAACAACATAAATACAATTTAATAAGGCATAGGTTAAAACAACATAAATATAATTTAATAAAGCATAGGACAAAACAAGATAAATACAATTTAATAAAGCATAGGATAAAACAACATATATACAATTTAATAAAGCATAGGATAAAACATTATAAATACAATTTAATAAAACATGGGTTAAAACAACATAAATACAATTTAATTAAGCATAGGATAAAACAACATAAACACAATTTAATAAAGCATAGGATGAAACAACATAAATACAATTTAATAAAGCATAGGATAAAACAACATAAATTCAATTTAATAAAGCATAGGATAAAACAACATAAATACAATTTAATAAAGCATAGGATAAAACAAAATGAATACAATTTAATAAAGCATAGCATAAAAGAACATAAATGCAGTTTAATAAAGCATAGGATAAAGCAACATAAATACAATTTAATAAAGCATAGGATAAAACAACATAAATACAATTTAATAAAGCATAGGATAAAACAACATAAAAACAATTTAATAAATCATAGGATAAAACAACATAAATACAATTTAATAAAGCATACGATAAAACAACATAATACAATATAATAAAGCATAGGATAAAACAACATAAATACAATTTAATAAAGCATAGGATAAAACAACATAAATACAATTTAATAAAGCAAAGGTTAAAGCAACATAAATACAATTTAATAAAGCATAGGATAAAACAACATAAATACAATTTAATAAAGCATAGGTTAAAACAACATAAATACAATTTAATAAAGCATAGGTTAAAACAACATAAACACAATTTAATAAAGCATAGGATAAAACAACATAAATACAATTTAATAAAGCATGGGATAAAACAACATAAATACAATTTAATAAAGCATAGGATAAAACAACATAAATACAATTTAATAAAGCATAGGATAAAACAACATAAATACAATTTAATAAAGCATAGGATAAAACAAGATAAATATAATTTAATAAAGCACAGGACAAAACAAGATAAATACAATTTAATAAAGCATAGGATAAAACAACATATATACAATTTAATAAAGCATAGGATAAAACAACATAAATACAATTTAATAAAACATGGGTTAAAACAACATAAATACAATTTAATAAAGCATAGGATAAAACAAAATAAACACAATTTAATAAAGCATAGGATAAAACAACATAAATACAATTTAATAAAGCATACGATAAAACAACATAAATACAATTTAATAAAGCATAGGATAAAACAACATAAATACAATTTAATTAAGCATAGAATAAAACAACATAAATACAATTTAATAAAGCATAGGATAAAACAACATAAATACAATTTAATAAAGCATAGGATAAAACAACATAAATACAATTTAATAAAGCATAGGATAAAACAACATAAATACAATTTAATAAAGCATAGGATAAAACAACATAAATACAATTTAATAAAGCATAGGATAAAACAAAATGAATACAATTTAATAAAGCATAGCATAAAACAACATAAATGCAGTTTAATAAAGCATAGGATAAAGCAACATAAATACAATTTAATAAAGCATAGGATAAAACAACATAAATACAATTTAATAAAGCATAGGATAAAACAACATAAAAACAATTTAATAAATCATAGGATAAAACAACATAAATACAATTTAATAAAGCATACGATAAAACAACATAATACAATATAATAAAGCATAGGATAAAACAACATAAATACAATTTAATAAAGCATAGGATAAAACAACATAAATACAATTTAATAAAGCAAAGGTTAAAGCAACATAAATACAATTTAATAAAGCATAGGATAAAACAACATAAATACAATTTAATAAAGCATAGGTTAAAACAACATAAATACAATTTAATAAAGCATAGGTTAAAACAACATAAATGCAATTTAATAAAGCATAGGATAAAACAACATAAATACAATTTAATAAAGCATGGGATAAAACAACATAAATACAATTTAATAAAGCATAGGATAAAACAACATAAATACAATTTAATAAAGCATAGGATAAAACAACATAAATACAATTTAATAAAGCATAGGATAAAACAACATAAATACAATTTAATAAAGCATAGGATAAAACAAAATGAATACAATTTAATAAAGCATAGCATAAAACAACATAAATGCAGTTTAATAAAGCATAGGATAAAGCAACATAAATACAATTTAATAAAGCATAGGATAAAACAACATAAATACAATTTAATAAAGCATAGGATAAAACAACATAAAAACAATTTAATAAATCATAGGATAAAACAACATAAATACAATTTAATAAAGCATACGATAAAACAACATAATACAATATAATAAAGCATAGGATAAAACAACATAAATACAATTTAATAAAGCATAGGATAAAACAACATAAATACAATTTAATAAAGCAAAGGTTAAAGCAACATAAATACAATTTAATAAAGCATAGGATAAAACAACATAAATACAATTTAATAAAGCATAGGTTAAAACAACATAAATACAATTTAATAAAGCATAGGTTAAAACAACATAAATGCAATTTAATAAAGCATAGGATAAAACAACATAAATACAATTTAATAAAGCATAGGATAAAACAACATAAATACAATTTAATAAAGCATAGGTTAAAACAACATAAATACAATTTAATAAAGCATAGGTTAAAACAACATAAACACAATTTAATAAAGCATAGGATAAAACAACATAAATACAATTTAATAAAGCATGGGATAAAACAACATAAATACAATTTAATAAAGCATAGGATAAAACAACATAAATACAATTTAATAAAGCATAGGATAAAACAACATAAATACAATTTAATAAAGTATAGGATAAAACAAGATAAATATAATTTAATAAAGCACAGGACAAAACAAGATAAATACAATTTAATAAAGCATAGGATAAAACAACATATATACAATTTAATAAAGCATAGGATAAAACAACATAAATACAATTTAATAAAACATGGGTTAAAACAACATAAATACAATTTAATAAAGCATAGGATAAAACAAAATAAACACAATTTAATAAAGCATAGGATAAAACAACATAAATACAATTTAATAAAGCATACGATAAAACAACATAAATACAATTTAATAAAGCATAGGATAAAACAACATAAATACAATTTAATTAAGCATAGGATAAAACAACATAAATACAATTTAATAAAGCATAGGATAAAACAACATAAATACAATTTAATAAAGCATAGGATAAAACAACATAAATACAATTTAATAAAGCATAGGATAAAACAACATAAATACAATTTAATAAAGCATAGGATAAAACAACATAAATACAATTTAATAAAGCATAGGATAAAACAAAATGAATACAATTTAATAAAGCATAGCATAAAACAACATAAATGCAGTTTAATAAAGCATAGGATAAAGCAACATAAATACAATTTAATAAAGCATAGGATAAAACAACATAAATACAATTTAATAAAGCATAGGATAAAACAACATAAAAACAATTTAATAAATCATAGGATAAAACAACATAAATACAATTTAATAAAGCATACGATAAAACAACATAATACAATATAATAAAGCATAGGATAAAACAACATAAATACAATTTAATAAAGCATAGGATAAAACAACATAAATACAATTTAATAAAGCAAAGGTTAAAGCAACATAAATACAATTTAATAAAGCATAGGATAAAACAACATAAATACAATTTAATAAAGCATAGGTTAAAACAACATAAATACAATTTAATAAAGCATAGGTTAAAACAACATAAATGCAATTTAATAAAGCATAGGATAAAACAACATAAATACAATTTAATAAAGCATGGGATAAAACAACATAAATACAATTTAATAAAGCATAGGATAAAACAACATAAATACAATTTAATAAAGCATAGGATAAAACAACATAAATATAATTTAATAAAGCATAGGATAAAACAACATAAATACAATTTAATAAAGCACAGGACAAAACAAGATAAATACAATTTAATAAAGCATAGGATAAAACAACATATATACAATTTAATAAAGCATAGGATAAAACAACATAAATACAATTTAATAAAACATGGGTTAAAGCAACATAAATACAATTTAATAAAGCATAGGATAAAACAAAATAAACACAATTTAATAAAGCATAGGATAAAACAACATAAATACAATTTAATAAAGCATACGATAAAACAACATAAATACAATTTAATAAAGCATAGGATAAAACAACATAAATACAATTTAATTAAGCATAGGATAAAACAACATAAATACAATTTAATAAAGCATAGGATAAAACAACATAAATACAATTTAATAAAGCATAGGATAAAACAACATAAATGCACTTTAATAAAGCATACGATAAAACAACATAAATACAATTTAATAAAGCATAGGATAAAACAACATAAATTCAATTTAATAAAGCATAGGATAAAACAACATAAATACAATTTAATAAAGCATAGGATAAAACAAAATGAATACAATTTAATAAAGCATAGCATAAAACAACATAAATGCATTTTAATAAAGCATAGGATAAAGCAACATAAATACAATTTAATAAAGCATAGGATAAAACAACATAAATACAATTTAATAAAGCATACGATAAAACAACATAATACAATATAATAAAGCATAGGATAAAACAACATAAATACAATTTAATAAAGCATAGGATAAAACAACATCAATACAATTTAATAAAGCAAAGGTTAAAGCAACATAAATACAATTTAATAAAGCATAGGAAAAAACAACATAAATACAATTTAATAAAGCATAGGATAAAACCACATAAATACAATTTAATAAAGCATAGGATAAAGCAACATAAATACAATTTAATAAATCATAGGATAAAACCACATAAACACAATTTAATAAAGCATAGAATGAAACAACATAAATACAATTTAATAAAGCATAGGATAAAACAACATAGATTAATTTAATAAAGCATGGGATAAAACAACATAAATACAATTTAATAAAGCATAGGATAAAACAACATAAATACAATTTAATAAGGCATAGGTTAAAACAACATAAATATAATTTAATAAAGCATAGGACAAAACAAGATAAATACAATTTAATAAAGCATAGGATAAAACAACATATATACAATTTAATAAAGCATAGGATAAAACAACATAAATACAATTTAATAAAACATGGGTTAAAACAACATAAATACAATTTAATTAAGCATAGGATAAAACAACATAAACACAATTTAATAAAGCATAGGATGAAACAACATAAATACAATTTAATAAAGCATAGGATAAAACAACATAAATACAATTTAATAAAGCATAGGATAAAACAACATAAATACAATTTAATAAAGCATAGGATAAAACAAAATGAATACAATTTAATAAAGCATAGCATAAAACAACATAAATGCAGTTTAATAAAGCATAGGATAAAGCAACATAAATACAATTTAATAAAGCATAGGATAAAACAACATAAATACAATTTAATAAAGCATAGGATAAAACAACATAAAAACAATTTAATAAATCATAGGATAAAACAACATAAATACAATTTAATAAAGCATACGATAAAACAACATAATACAATATAATAAAGCATAGGATAAAACAACATAAATACAATTTAATAAAGCATAGGATAAAACAACATAAATACAATTTAATAAAGCAAAGGTTAAAGCAACATAAATACAATTTAATAAAGCATAGGATAAAACAACATAAATACAATTTAATAAAGCATAGGTAAAAACAACATAAATACAATTTAATAAAGCATAGGTTAAAACAACATAAACACAATTTAATAAAGCATAGGATAAAACAACATAAATACAATTTAATAAAGCATGGGATAAAACAACATAAATACAATTTAATAAAGCATAGGATAAAACAACATAAATACAATTTAATAAAGCATAGGATAAAACAACATAAACACAATTTAATAAAGCATAGGATAAAACAAGATAAATACAATTTAATAAAGCACAGGACAAAACAAGATAAATACAATTTAATAAAGCATAGGATAAAACAACATATATACAATTTAATAAAGCATAGGATAAAACAACATAAATACAATTTAATAAAACATGGGTTAAAACAACATAAATACAATTTAATAAAGCATAGGATAAAACAAAATAAACAAAATTTAATAAAGCATAGGATAAAACAACATAAATACAATTTAATAAAGCATACGATAAAACAACATAAATACAATTTAATAAAGCATAGGATAAAACAACATAAATACAATTTAATTAAGCATAGGATAAAACAACATAAATACAATTTAATAAAGCATAGGATAAAACAACATAAATACAATTTAATAAAGCATAGGATAAAACAGCATAAATGCACTTTAATAAAGCATACGATAAAACAACATAAATACAATTTAATAAAGCATAGGATAAAACAACATAAATTCAATTTAATAAAGCATAGGATAAAACAACATAAATACAATTTAATAAAGCATAGGATAAAACAAAATGAATACAATTTAATAAAGCATAGCATAAAACAACATAAATGCAGTTTAATAAAGCATAGGATAAAGCAACATAAATACAATTTAATAAAGCATAGGATAAAACAACATAAATACAATTTAATAAAGCATAGGATAAAACAACATAAAAACAATTTAATAAATCATAGGATAAAACAACATAAATACAATTTAATAAAGCATACGATAAAACAACATAATACAATATAATAAAGCATAGGATAAAACAACATAAATACAATTTAATAAAGCATAGGATAAAACAACATCAATACAATTTAATAAAGCAAAGGTTAAAGCAACATAAATACAATTTAATAAAGCATAGGATAAAACAACATAAATACAATTTAATAAAGCATAGGTTAAAACAACATAAATACAATTTAATAAAGCATAGGTTAAAACAACATAAATACAATTTAATAAAGCATAGGATAAAACAACATAAATACAATTTAATAAAGCATGGGATAAAACAACATAAATACAATTTAATAAAGCATAGGATAAAACAACATAAATACAATTTAATAAAGCATAGGTTAAAACAACATAAATACAATTTAATAAAGCACAGGACAAAACAAGATAAATACAATTTAATAAAGCATAGGATAAAACAACATATATACAATTTAATAAAGCATAGGATAAAACAACATAAATACAATTTAATAAAACATGGGTTAAAACAACATAAATACAATTTAATAAAGCATAGGATAAAACAAAATAAACACAATTTAATAAAGCATAGGATAAAACAACATAAATACAATTTAATAAAGCATACGATAAAACAACATAAACACAATTTAATAAAGCAAAGGATAAAACAACATGAATACAATTTAATAAAGCATAGGATAAAACAACATAAATACAATTTAATAAAGCATAAGATAAAACAACATAAATACAATTTAATGAAGCATGGGTTAAAACAACATAAATACAATTTAATAAAGCATAGGATAAAACAACATAAATACAATTTAATAAAGCATAGGATAAAACAACATAAATACAATTTAATAAAGCATAAGTTAAAACAATATAAATACAATTTAATAAAGCATAGGATAAAACAACATAAAAACAATTTAATAAAGCATAGGATAAAACAACATAAATACAATTTAATAAAGCATAGGTTAAAGCAACATAAATACAATTTAATAAAGCATAGGTTAAAACAACATAAATACAATTTAATAAAGCATAGGTTAAAACAACATAAATACAATTTAATAAAGCATAGGATAAAACAAGATAAATACAATTTAATAAAGCATAGGATAAAGCAACATAAATACAATTTAATAAAGCATAGGATAAAACAACATAAATACAATTTAATAAAGCATAGGATAAAACAACATGAAAACAATTTAATAAAGCATAGGATAAAACAACATAAGTACAATTTAATAAAGCATAGGATAAAACAACATGAATACAATTTAATAAAGCATAGGATAAAACATCATAAATACAATTTAATAAAGCATAGGATAAAACAACATAAATACAATTTAATAAAGCATGGGTTAAAACAACATAAATACAATTTAATAAAGCATAGGACAAAATAACATAAATACAATTTAATAAAGCATACGATAAAACAACATAATACAATATAATAAAGCATAGGATAAAACAACATAAATACAATTTAATAAAGCATAGGATAAAACAACATAAATGCAATTTAATAAAGCAAAGGTTAAAACAACATAAATGCAATTTAATAAAGCAAAGGTTAAAGCAACATAAATACAATTTAATAAAGCATAGGATAAAACAACATAAATACAATTTAATAAAGCATATTATAAAACAACATATATACAATTTAATAAAGCATAGGTTAAAACAACATAAATACAATTTAATAAAGCATAGGATAAAACAACATAAATACAATTTAATAAAGCATAGGATAAAACAACATAAATACAATTTAATAAAGCATAGGATAAAACAACATAAATACAATTTAATAAAGCACAGGACAAAAAAAGATAAATACAATTTAATAAAGCATAGGATAAAACAACATAAATACAATTTAATAAAGCACAGGACAAAACAAGATGAATACAATTTAATAAAGCATAGGATAAAACAACATAAATACAATTTAATAAAGCACAGGACAAAACAAGATAAATACAATTTAATAAAGCATAGGATAAAACAACATATATACAATTTAATAAAGCATAGGATAAAACAACATAAATACAATTTAATAAAACATGGGTTAAAACAACATAAATACAATTTAATAAAGCATAGGATAAAACAAAATAAACACAATTTAATAAAGCATAGGATAAAACAACATAAATACAATTTAATAAAGCATAGGATAAAACAACATAAATACAATTTAATAAAGCATAGGTTAAAACAACATAAATACAATTTAATAAAGCATAGGTTAAAACAACATAAACACAATTTAATAAAGCATAGGATAAAACAACATAAATACAATTTAATAAAGCATGGGATAAAACAACATAAATACAATTTAATAAAGCATAGGATAAAACAACATAAATACAATTTAATAAAGCATAGGATAAAACAACATAAATACAATTTAATAAAGCATAGGATAAAACAAGATAAATACAATTTAATAAAGCACAGGACAAAACAAGATAAATACAATTTAATAAAGCATAGGATAAAACAACATATATACAATTTAATAAAGCATAGGATAAAACAACATAAATACAATTTAATAAAACATGGGTTAAAACAACATAAATGCAATTTAATAAAGCATAGGATAAAACAAAATAAACACAATTTAATAAAGCATAGGATAAAACAACATAAATACAATTTAATAAAGTATACGATAAAACAACATAAATACAATTTAATAAAGCATAGGATAAAACAACATAAATACAATTTAATTAAGCATAGGATAAAACAACATAAATACAATTTAATAAAGCATAGGATAAAACAACATAAATACAATTTAATAAAGCATAGGATAAAACAGCATAAATGCACTTTAATAAAGCATACGATAAAACAACATAAATACAATTTAATAAAGCATAGGATAAAACAACATAAATTCAATTTAATAAAGCATAGGATAAAACAACATAAATACAATTTAATAAAGCATAGGATAAAACAAAATGAATACAATTTAATAAAGCATAGCATAAAACAACATAAATGCAGTTTAATAAAGCATAGGATAAAGCAACATAAATACAATTTAATAAAGCATAGGATAAAACAACATAAATACAATTTAATAAAGCATAGGATAAAACAACATAAAAACAATTTAATAAATCATAGGATAAAACAACATAAATACAATTTAATAAAGCATACGATAAAACAACATAATACAATATAATAAAGCATAGGATAAAACAACATAAATACAATTTAATAAAGCATAGGATAAAACAACATCAATACAATTTAATAAAGCAAAGGTTAAAGCAACATAAATACAATTTAATAAAGCATAGGATAAAACAACATAAATACAATTTAATAAAGCATAGGTTAAAACAACATAAATACAATTTAATAAAGCATAGGTTAAAACAACATAAATACAATTTAATAAAGCATAGGATAAAACAACATAAATACAATTTAATAAAGCATGGGATAAAACAACATAAATACAATTTAATAAAGCATAGGATAAAACAACATAAATACAATTTAATAAAGCATAGGTTAAAACAACATAAATACAATTTAATAAAGCACAGGACAAAACAAGATAAATACAATTTAATAAAGCATAGGATAAAACAACATATATACAATTTAATAAAGCATAGGATAAAACAACATAAATACAATTTAATAAAACATGGGTTAAAACAACATAAATACAATTTAATAAAGCATAGGATAAAACAAAATAAACACAATTTAATAAAGCATAGGATAAAACAACATAAATACAATTTAATAAAGCATACGATAAAACAACATAAACACAATTTAATAAAGCATAGGATAAAACAACATAAATACAATTTAATAAAGCATAGGATAAAACAACATAAATACAATTTAACAAAGCATAAGATAAAACAACATAAATACAATTTAATGAAGCATGGGTTAAAACAACATAAATACAATTTAATAAAGCATAGGACAAAACAACATAAATACAATTTAATAAAGCATAGGATAAAACAACATAAATACAATTTAATAAAGCATAGGATAAAACAACATAAATACAATTTAATAAAGCATAAGTTAAAACAATATAAATACAATTTAATAAAGCATAGGATAAAACAACATAAAAAC
Organism: Phyllobates terribilis; assembly: GCF_046119375.1. Taxonomy (NCBI): domain Eukaryota; kingdom Metazoa; phylum Chordata; class Amphibia; order Anura; family Dendrobatidae; genus Phyllobates; species Phyllobates terribilis. The sequence goes on from NW_027363323.1 coordinate 181,270, forward strand.
AATTTAATAAAGCATAGGATAAAACAACATAAATACAATTTAATAAAGCATAGGTTAAAGCAACATAAATACAATTTAATAAAGCATAGGTTAAAACAACATAAATACAATTTAATAAAGCATAGGTTAAAACAACATAAATACAATTTAATAAAGCATAGGATAAAACAAGATAAATACAATTTAATAAAGCATAGGATAAAGCAACATAAATACAATTTAATAAAGCATAGGATAAAACAACATAAATACAATTTAATAAAGCATAGGATAAAACAACATGAAAACAATTTAATAAAGCATAGGATAAAACAACATAAGTACAATTTAATAAAGCATAGGATAAAACAACATGAATACAATTTAATAAAGCATAGGATAAAACATCATAAATACAATTTAATAAAGCATAGGATAAAACAACATAAATACAATTTAATAAAGCATGGGTTAAAACAACATATATACAATTTAATAAAGCATAGGACAAAATAACATAAATACAATTTAATAAAGCATACGATAAAACAACATAATACAATATAATAAAGCATAGGATAAAACAACATAAATACAATTTAATAAAGCATAGGATAAAACAACATAAATGCAATTTAATAAAGCAAAGGTTAAAACAACATAAATGCAATTTAATAAAGCAAAGGTTAAAGCAACATAAATACAATTTAATAAAGCATAGGATAAAACAACATAAATACAATTTAATAAAGCATATTATAAAACAACATATATACAATTTAATAAAGCATAGGTTAAAACAACATAAATACAATTTAATAAAGCATAGGATAAAACAACATAAATACAATTTAATAAAGCATAGGATAAAACAACATAAATACAATTTAATAAAGCATAGGATAAAACAACATAAATACAATTTAATAAAGCACAGGACAAAAAAAGATAAATACAATTTAATAAAGCATAGGATAAAACAACATAAATACAATTTAATAAAGCACAGGACAAAACAAGATGAATACAATTTAATAAAGCATAGGATAAAACAACATAAATACAATTTAATAAAGCACAGGACAAAACAAGATAAATACAATTTAATAAAGCATAGGATAAAACAACATATATACAATTTAATAAAGCATAGGATAAAACAACATAAATACAATTTAATAAAACATGGGTTAAAACAACATAAATACAATTTAATAAAGCATAGGATAAAACAAAATAAACACAATTTAATAAAGCATAGGATAAAACAACATAAATACAATTTAATAAAGCATACGATAAAACAACATAAATACAATTTAATAAAGCATAGGATAAAACAACATAAATACAATTTAATTAAGCATAGGATAAAACAACATAAATACAATTTAATAAAGCATAGGATAAAACAACATAAATACAATTTAATAAAGCATAGGATAAAACAACATAAATGCACTTTAATAAAGCATACGATAAAACAACATAAATACAATTTAATAAAGCATAGGATAAAACAACATAAATGCAATTTAATAAAGCAAAGGTTAAAACAACATAAATGCAATTTAATAAAGCAAAGGTTAAAGCAACATAAATACAATTTAATAAAGCATAGGATAAAACAACATAAATACAATTTAATAAAGCATATTATAAAACAACATATATACAATTTAATAAAGCATAGGTTAAAACAACATAAATACAATTTAATAAAGCATAGGATAAAACAACATAAATACAATTTAATAAAGCATAGGATAAAACAACATAAATACAATTTAATAAAGCATAGGATAAAACAACATAAATACAATTTAATAAAGCACAGGACAAAAAAAGATAAATACAATTTAATAAAGCATAGGATAAAACAACATAAATACAATTTAATAAAGCACAGGACAAAACAAGATGAATACAATTTAATAAAGCATAGGATAAAACAACATAAATACAATTTAATAAAGCACAGGACAAAACAAGATAAATACAATTTAATAAAGCATAGGATAAAACAACATATATACAATTTAATAAAGCATAGGATAAAACAACATAAATACAATTTAATAAAACATGGGTTAAAACAACATAAATACAATTTAATAAAGCATAGGATAAAACAAAATAAACACAATTTAATAAAGCATAGGATAAAACAACATAAATACAATTTAATAAAGCATAGGATAAAACAACATAAATACAATTTAATAAAGCATAGGTTAAAACAACATAAATACAATTTAATAAAGCATAGGTTAAAACAACATAAACACAATTTAATAAAGCATAGGATAAAACAACATAAATACAATTTAATAAAGCATGGGATAAAACAACATAAATACAATTTAATAAAGCATAGGATAAAACAACATAAATACAATTTAATAAAGCATAGGATAAAACAACATAAATACAATTTAATAAAGCATAGGATAAAACAAGATAAATACAATTTAATAAAGCACAGGACAAAACAAGATAAATACAATTTAATAAAGCATAGGATAAAACAACATATATACAATTTAATAAAGCATAGGATAAAACAACATAAATACAATTTAATAAAACATGGGTTAAAACAACATAAATGCAATTTAATAAAGCATAGGATAAAACAAAATAAACACAATTTAATAAAGCATAGGATAAAACAACATAAATACAATTTAATAAAGTATACGATAAAACAACATAAATACAATTTAATAAAGCATAGGATAAAACAACATAAATACAATTTAATTAAGCATAGGATAAAACAACATAAATACAATTTAATAAAGCATAGGATAAAACAACATAAATACAATTTAATAAAGCATAGGATAAAACAGCATAAATGCACTTTAATAAAGCATACGATAAAACAACATAAATACAATTTAATAAAGCATAGGATAAAACAACATAAATTCAATTTAATAAAGCATAGGATAAAACAACATAAATACAATTTAATAAAGCATAGGATAAAACAAAATGAATACAATTTAATAAAGCATAGCATAAAACAACATAAATGCAGTTTAATAAAGCATAGGATAAAGCAACATAAATACAATTTAATAAAGCATAGGATAAAACAACATAAATACAATTTAATAAAGCATAGGATAAAACAACATAAAAACAATTTAATAAATCATAGGATAAAACAACATAAATACAATTTAATAAAGCATACGATAAAACAACATAATACAATATAATAAAGCATAGGATAAAACAACATAAATACAATTTAATAAAGCATAGGATAAAACAACATCAATACAATTTAATAAAGCAAAGGTTAAAGCAACATAAATACAATTTAATAAAGCATAGGATAAAACAACATAAATACAATTTAATAAAGCTTAGGTTAAAACAACATAAATACAATTTAATAAAGCATAGGTTAAAACAACATAAATACAATTTAATAAAGCATAGGATAAAACAACATAAATACAATTTAATAAAGCATGGGATAAAACAACATAAATACAATTTAATAAAGCATAGGATAAAACAACATAAATACAATTTAATAAAGCATAGGTTAAAACAACATAAATACAATTTAATAAAGCACAGGACAAAACAAGATAAATACAATTTAATAAAGCATAGGATAAAACAACATATATACAATTTAATAAAGCATAGGATAAAACAACATAAATACAATTTAATAAAACATGGGTTAAAACAACATAAATACAATTTAATAAAGCATAGGATAAAACAAAATAAACACAATTTAATAAAGCATAGGATAAAACAACATAAATACAATTTAATAAAGCATACGATAAAACAACATAAACACAATTTAATAAAGCATAGGATAAAACAACATAAATACAATTTAATAAAGCATAGGATAAAACAACATAAATACAATTTAACAAAGCATAAGATAAAACAACATAAATACAATTTAATGAAGCATGGGTTAAAACAACATAAATACAATTTAATAAAGCATAGGACAAAACAACATAAATACAATTTAATAAAGCATAGGATAAAACAACATAAATACAATTTAATAAAGCATAGGATAAAACAACATAAATACAATTTAATAAAGCATAAGTTAAAACAATATAAATACAATTTAATAAAGCATAGGATAAAACAACATAAAAACAATTTAATAAAGCATAGGATAAAACAACATAAATACAATTTAATAAAGCATAGGTTAAAGCAACATAAATACAATTTAATAAAGCATAGGTTAAAACAACATAAATACAATTTAATAAAGCATAGGTTAAAACAACATAAATACAATTTAATAAAGCATAGGATAAAACAAGATAAATACAATTTAATAAAGCATAGGATAAAGCAACATAAATACAATTTAATAAAGCATAGGATAAAACAACATAAATACAATTTAATAAAGCATAGGATAAAACAACATGAAAACAATTTAATAAAGCATAGGATAAAACAACATAAGTACAATTTAATAAAGCATAGGATAAAACAACATGAATACAATTTAATAAAGCATAGGATAAAACATCATAAATACAATTTAATAAAGCATAGGATAAAACAACATAAATACAATTTAATAAAGCATGGGTTAAAACAACATATATACAATTTAATAAAGCATAGGACAAAATAACATAAATACAATTTAATAAAGCATACGATAAAACAACATAATACAATATAATAAAGCATAGGATAAAACAACATAAATACAATTTAATAAAGCATAGGATAAAACAACATAAATGCAATTTAATAAAGCAAAGGTTAAAACAACATAAATGCAATTTAATAAAGCAAAGGTTAAAGCAACATAAATACAATTTAATAAAGCATAGGATAAAACAACATAAATACAATTTAATAAAGCATATTATAAAACAACATATATACAATTTAATAAAGCATAGGTTAAAACAACATAAATACAATTTAATAAAGCATAGGATAAAACAACATAAATACAATTTAATAAAGCATAGGATAAAACAACATAAATACAATTTAATAAAGCATAGGATAAAACAACATAAATACAATTTAATAAAGCACAGGACAAAAAAAGATAAATACAATTTAATAAAGCATAGGATAAAACAACATAAATACAATTTAATAAAGCACAGGACAAAACAAGATGAATACAATTTAATAAAGCATAGGATAAAACAACATAAATACAATTTAATAAAGCACAGGACAAAACAAGATAAATACAATTTAATAAAGCATAGGATAAAACAACATATATACAATTTAATAAAGCATAGGATAAAACAACATAAATACAATTTAATAAAACATGGGTTAAAACAACATAAATACAATTTAATAAAGCATAGGATAAAACAAAATAAACACAATTTAATAAAGCATAGGATAAAACAACATAAATACAATTTAATAAAGCATACGATAAAACAACATAAATACAATTTAATAAAGCATAGGATAAAACAACATAAATACAATTTAATTAAGCATAGGATAAAACAACATAAATACAATTTAATAAAGCATAGGATAAAACAACATAAATACAATTTAATAAAGCATAGGATAAAACAACATAAATGCACTTTAATAAAGCATACGATAAAACAACATAAATACAATTTAATAAAGCATAGGATAAAACAACATAAATACAATTTAATAAAGCATAGGATAAAACAACATAAATACAATTTAATAAAGCATAGGATAAAACAACATAAATACAATTTAATAAAGCATAGGATAAAATGACATAAATACAATTTAATAAAGCATAGGATAAAACAGCATAAACACAATGTAATAAAGCATAGGATAAAACAACATAAATACAATTTAATAAAGCATAGGATAAAACAACATAAATACAATTTAATAAAGCATAGGATAAAACAACATAAGTACAATTTAATAAAGCATAGGATAAAACAACATAAATACAATTTAATAAAGCATGCGTTAAAACAACATAAATACAATTTAATAAAGCATAGGACAAAACAACATAAATACAATTTATTAAAGCATAGGATAAAACAAAATAAATACAATTTAATAAAGCATAGGATAAAACAACATAAATACAATTTAATAAAGCATAGGATAAAACAACATAAATACAATTTAATAAAGCACAGGATAAAACAACATAAATACAATTTAATAAAGCATGGGTTAAAACAACATCAATACAATTTAATAAAGCATAGGACAAAACAACATAAATACAATTTATTAAAGCATAGGATAAAACAACATAAATACAATTTAATAAAGCATAGAATAAAACAACATAAATGCAATTTAATAAAGCATAGGATAAAACAACATAAATACAATTTAATAAAGCATAGGATAAAACAACATAAATACAATTTAATAAAGCATAGGATAAAACAACATAAATACAATTTAATAAAGCATGGGTTAAAACAACGTAAATACAATTTAATAAAGCATAGGATAAAACAACATAAATACAATTTAATAAAGCATAGGAAAAAACAACATAGATGCAATTTAATAAAGCATAGGATAAAACAACTTAAATACAATTTAATAAAGCATAGGATAAAACCACATAAATACAATTTAATAAAGCATAGGATAAAGCAACATAAATACAATTTAAAAAATCATAGGATAAAACCACATAAACACAATTTAATAAAGCATAGAATGAAACAACATAAATAAAATTTAATAAAGCATAGGATAAAACAACATAGATGAATTTAATAAAGCATGAGATAAAACAACATAAATACAATTTAATAAAGCAAAGAATAAAACAACATAAATACAATTTAATAAAGCATAGGATAAAACAACATAAATACAATTTAATAAAGCATAGGTTAAAGCAACATAAATACAATTTAATAAAGCATAGGTTAAAACAACATAAATACAATTTAATAAAGCATAGGTTAAAACAACATAAATACAATTTAATAAAGCATAGGTTAAAACAACATAAATACAATTTAATAAAGCATAGGATAAAACAACATAAATACAATTTAATAAAGCATAGGATAAAACAACATAAATACAATTTAATAAAGCATAGGATAAAACAACATAAATACAATTTAATAAAGCATAGGATAAAACAACATAAATACAATTTAATAAGGCATAGGTTAAAACAACATAAATATAATTTAATAATGCATAGGACAAAACAAGATAAATACAATTTAATAAAGCATAGGATAAAACAACATATATACAATTTAATAAAGCATAGGATAAAACAACATAGATACAATTTAATAAAACATGGGTTAAAACAACATAAATACAATTTAATAAAGCATAGTATAAAACAACATAAACACAATTTAATAAAGCATAGGATGAAACAACATAAATACAATTTAATAAAGCATAGGATAAAACAACATAAATACAATTTAATAAAGCATAGGATAAAACAACATAAATACAATTTAATAAAGCATAGGATAAAACAAAATGAATACAATTTAATAAAGCATAGCATAAAACAACATAAATGCAGTTTAATAAAGCATAGGATAAAGCAACATAAATACAATTTAATAAAGCATACGATAAAACAACATAAATACAATTTAATAAAGCATAGGATAAAACAACATAAATACAATTTAATAAAGCATACGATAAAACAACGTAATACAATATAATAAAGCATAGGATAAAACAACATAAATACAATTTAATAAAGCATAGGATAAAACAACATGAATACAATTTAATAAAGCAAAGGTTAAAACAACATAAATACAATTTAATAAAGCATAGGATAAAACAACATAAATACAATTTAATAAAGCATAGGTTAAAACAACATAAATACAATTTAATAAAGCATAGGTTAAAACAACATAAATACAATTTAATAAAGCATAGGATAAAACAACATAAATACAATTTAATAAAGCATGGGATAAAACAACATAAATACAATTTAATAAAGCATAGGATAAAACAACATAAATACAATTTAATAAAGCATAGGTTAAAACAACATAAATACAATTTAATAAAGCACAGGACAAAACAAGATAAATACAATTTAATAAAGCATAGGATAAAACAACATATATACAATTTAATAAAGCATAGGATAAAACAACATAAATACAATTTAATAAAACATGGGTTAAAACAACATAAATTCAATTTAATAAAGCATAGGATAAAACAAAATAAACATAATTTAATAAAGCATAGGATAAAACAACATAAATACAATTTAATAAAGCATACGATAAAACAACATAAACACAATTTAATAAAGCATAGGATAAAACAACATAAATACAATTTAATAAAGCATAGGATAAAACAACATAAATACAATTTAATAAAGCATAAGATAAAACAACATAAATACAATTTAATGAAGCATGGGTTAAAACAACATAAATACAATTTAATAAAGCATAGGACAAAACAACATAAATACAATTTAATAAAGCATAGTATAAAACAACATAAATACAATTTAATAAAGCATAGGATAAAACAACATAAATACAATTTAATAAAGCATAAGTTAAAACAATATAAATACAATTTAATAAAGCATAGGATAAAACAACATAAAAACAATTTAATAAAGCATAGGATAAAACAACATAAATACAATTTAATAAAGCATAGGTTAAAGCAACATAAATAAAATTTAATAAAGCATAGGTTAAAACAACATAAATACAATTTAATAAAGCATAGGTTAAAACAACATAAATACAATTTAATAAAGCATAGGATAAAACAACATAAATACAATTTAATAAAGCATAGGATAAAACAACATAAATACAATTTAATAAAGCATAGGATAAAACAACATAAATACAATTTAATAAAGCATAGGATAAAACAACATAAATACAATTTAATAAAGCATAGGTTAAAACAACATAAATATAATTTAATTAAGCATAGGACAAAACAAGATAAATACAATTTAATAAAGCATAGGATAAAACAACATATATACAATTTAATAAAGCATAGGATAAAACAACATAAATACAATTTAATAAAACATGGGTTAAAACAACATAAATACAATTTAATAAAGCATAGGATAAAACAACATAAACACAATTTAATAAAGTATAGGATAAAACAATATAAATACAATTTAATAAAGCATAGGATAAAACAACATAAATACAATTTAATAAAGCATAGGATAAAACAACATAAATACAATTTAATAAAGCATAGGATAAAACAACATAAATACAATTTAATAAAGCATAGGATAAAACAACATGAAAACAATTTAATAAAGCATAGGATAAAACAACATAAGTACAATTTAATAAAGCATAGGATAAAACAACATGAATACAATTTAATAAAGCATAGGATAAAACATCATAAATACAATTTAATAAAGCATAGGATAAAACAACATAAATACAATTTAATAAAGCATGGGTTAAAACAACATAAATACAAATTAATAAAGCATAGGTTAAAACAACATAAATACAATTTAATAAAGCATAGGATAAAACATCATAAATACAATTTAATAAAGCATAGGATAAAACAACATAAATACAATTTAATAAAGCATGGGTTAAAACAACATAAATACAAATTAATAAAGCATAGGTTAAAACAACATAAATACAATTTAATAAAGCATAGGTTAAAACAACATAAATATAATTTAATAAAGCATAGGACAAAACAAGATAAATACAATTTATTAAAGCATAGGATAAAACAACATATATACAATTTAATAAAGCATAGGATAAAACAACATAAATACAATTTAATAAAACATGGGTTAAAACAACATAAATACAATTTAATAAAGCATAGGATAAAACAACATAAACACAATTTAATAAAGCATAGGATAAAACAACATAAATACAATTTAATAAAGCATAGGATAAAACAACATAAATACAATTTAATAAAGCATAGGATAAAACAACATAAATACAATTTAATAAAGCATAGGATAAAACAACATAAATACAATTTAATAAAGCATAGGATAAAACAACATGAAAACAATTTAATAAAGCATAGGATAAAACAACATAAGTACAATTTAATAAAGCATAGGATAAAACAACATGAATACAATTTAATAAAGCATACGATAAAACATCATAAATACAATTTAATAAAGCATAGGATAAAACAACATAAATACAATTTAATAAAGCATGGGTTAAAACAACATAAATACAATTTAATAAAGCATAGGACAAAACAACATAAATACAATTTAATAAAGCATAGGATAAAAAACATAAATACAATTTAATAAAGCATAGGATAAAACAACATAAATACAATTTAATAAAGCATAGGATAAAACCACATAAATACAATTTAATAAAGCATGGGTTAAAATGACATAAATACAATTTAATAAAGCATAGGATAAAAAAACATAAACACAATTTAATAAATCATAGGATAAAACAACATAAATACAATTTAATAAAGCATACGATAAAACAACATAATACAATATAATAAAGCATAGGATAAAACAACATAAATACAATTTAATAAAGCATAGGATAAAACAACATAAATGCAATTTAATAAAGCAAAGGTTAAAACAACATAAATGCAATTTAATAAAGCAAAGGTTATAGCAACATAAATACAATTTAATAAAGCATAGGATAAAACAACACAAATACAATTTAATAAAGCATAGGATAAAACAACATATATACAATTTAATAAAGCATAGGATAAAACAACATAAATACAATTTAATAAAACATGGGTTAAAACAACATAAATACAATTTAATAAAGCATAGGATAAAACAACATAAATACAATTTAATAAAGCATAGGATAAAACCACATAAATACAATTTAATAAAGCATGGGTTAAAACGACATAAATACAATTTAATAAAGCATAGGATAAAAAAACATAAAAATAATTTAATAAATCATAGGATAAAACAACATAAATACAATTTAATAAAGCATACGATAAAACAACATAATACAATATAATAAAGCATAGGATAAAACAACATAAATACAATTTAATAAAGCATAGGATAAAACAACATAAATGCATTTTAATAAAGCAAAGGTTAAAGCAACATAAATACAATTTAATAAAGCATAGGATAAAACAACATAAATACAATTTAATAAAGCATAGGTTAAAATGACATAAATACAATTTAATAAAGCATAGGTTAAAACAACATAAATACAATTTAATAAAGCATAGGATAAAACAAGATAAATACAATTTAATAAAGCATAGTATAAAACAACATAAATACAATTTAATAAAGCACAGGACAAAACAAGATAAATACAATTTAATAAAGCATAGGATAAAACAACATAAATACAATTTAATAAAGCACAGGACAAAACAAGATAAATAAAATTTAATAAAGCATAGGATAAAACAACATATATACAATTTAATAAAGCATAGGATAAAACAACATAAATACAATTTAATAAAACATGGGTTAAAACAACATAAATACAATTTAATAAAGCATAGGATAAAACAAAATAAACACAATTTAATAAAGCATAGGATAAAACAACATAAATACAATTTAATAAAGCATACGATAAAACAACATAAATACAATTTAATAAAGCATAGGATAAAACAACATAAAAACAATTTAATTAAGCATAGGATAAAACAACATAAATACAATTTAATAAAGCATAGGATAAAACAACATAAATACAATTTAATAAAGCATAGGATAAAACAACATAAATGCACTTTAATAAAGCATAGGATAAAACAACATAAATACAATTTAATAAAGCATAGGATAAAACAACATAAATGCACTTTAATAAAGCATACGATAAAACAACATAAATACAATTTAATAAAGCATAGGATAAAACAACATAAATACAATTTAATAAAGCATAGGATAAAACAACATAAATACAATTTCATAAAGCATAGGATAAAACAACATAAATTCAATTTAATAAAGCATAGTATAAAACAACATAAATACAATTTAATAAAGCATAGGATAAAACAACATAAACACAATTTAATAAAGCATAGGATAAAACAACATAAATACAATTTAATAAAGCATAGGATAAAACAACATAAATACAATTTAATAAAGCATAGGATAAAGCCACATAAATACAATTTAACAAAGCATAGGATAAAACAACATAAATACAATTTAATAAATCATAGGATAAAACCACATAAATACAATTTAATAAAGCATAGAATAAAACAACATAAATACAATTTAATAAAGCATAGGATAAAACAACATAAATACAATTTAATAAAGCATGGGTTAAAACAACATAAATACAATTTAATAAAGCATACGACAAAACAACATAAATACAATTTTATAAAGCATGGGTTAAAACAACATAAATACAATTTAATAAAGCATATGACAAAACAACATAAATACAATTTAATAAAGCATAGTATAAAACAACATAATTACAATTTAATAAAGCATAGGATAAAACAACATAAATACAATTTAATAAAGCATAGGATAAAACCACATAAATACAATTTAATAAAGCATGGGTTAAAACAACATTAATACAATTTAATAAAGCATAGGATAAAACAACATAAACACAATTTAATAAAGCATAGGATAAAACAACATAAATACAATTTAATAAAGCATAGGATAAAACAACATAATACAATTTAATAAAGCATAGGATAAAACAACATAAATACAATTTAATAAAGCATAGGATAAAACAACATAAATACAATTTAATAAAGCATAGGATAAAACAACATAAATACAATTTAATAAGGCATAGGATAAAACAACATAAATCGAATTTAATAAAGCATAGGATAAAACCACATAAATACAATTTAATAAAGCATGGGTTAAAACAACATAAATACAATTTAATAAAGCATAGGATAAAACAACATAAATACAATTTAATAAAGCATAGGATAAAACCACATAAATGCAATTTAATAAAGCATGGGTTAAAACAACATTAATACAATTTAATAAAGCATAGGATAAAACAACATAAACACAATTTAATAAAGCATAGACTAAAACAACATAAATACAATTTAATAAAGCATACGATAAAACAACATAATACAATTTAATAAAGCATAGGATAAAACAACATAAATACAATTTAATAAAGCATAGGATAAAAGAACATAAATACAATTTAATAAAGTATAGGATAAAACAACATAAATACAATTTAATAAAGCATAGGATAAAACAATATAAAAACAATTTAATAAAGCATAGGATAAAACCACATAAATACAATTTAATAAAGCATGGGTTAAAACAACATAAATACAATTTAATAAAGCATAGGATAAAACAACATAAATACAATTTAATAAAGCATAGGATAAGACAACATAAATACAATTTAATAAAGCATAGGTTAAAACAACATAAATATAATTTAATAAACCATAGGTTAAAACAACATAAATACAATTTAATAAAGCATAGGATAAAACAACATAAATACAATTTAATAAAGCATAGGATAAAACAACATAAATACAATTTAATAAAGCATAGGATAAAACAACATAAATACAATTTAATAAAGCATAGGATAAAACAACATGAATGCAATTTAATAAAGCATAGGATAAAACAACATAAATACAATTTAATAAAGCATAGGATAAAACAACATAAATACAGTTTAAGAAAGCATAGGATAAAACAGCATGAATACAATTTTATAAAGCATAGGATAAAACAACATAAATACAATTTAATAAAGCATAGGATAAAACAACATAAATACAATTTAATAAAGCATAGGATAAAACAACATAAATACAATTTAATAAAGCATGGGTTAAAACAACATAAATACAATTTAATAAAGCATTGGATAAAACAACATAAATACAATTTAATAAAGCATAGGATAAAACAACATAGATGCAATTTAATAAAGCAAGGATAAAACAACATGAATACAATTTAATAAAGCATAGGATAAAACCACATAAATACAATTTAATAAAGCATAGGATAAAACAACATAAATACAATTTAATAAATCATAGGATAAAACCACATAAACACAATTTAATAAAGCATAGAATGAAACAACATAAATACAATTTAATAACGCATAGGATAAAACAACATAGATGAATTTAATAAAGCATAGGATAAAACAACATAAATACAATTTAATAAAGCAAAGAATAAAACAACATAAATACAATTTAATAAAGCATAGGATAAAACAACATAAATACAATTTAATAAAGCATAGGATAAAACAACATAAATACAATTTAATAAAGCATAGGATAAAACAACATAAATACAATTTAATAAAGCATAGGATAAAACAACATAAATACAATTTAATAAAGCATAGATTAAAACAACATAAATACAATTTAATAAAGCATAGGATAAAACAACGAAAATACAATTTAATAAAGCATAGGTTAAAACAAAATAAATACAATTTAATAAAGCATAGGATGAAAACACGTAAATACAATTTAATAAAACATAGGTTAAAACAACATAAATACAATTTCATAAAGCATAGGATAAAACAACATAAACACGATATAATAAAGCATGGGTTAAAACAACATAAATACATTTTAATAAAGCATAGGATAAAACAACATAAATACAATTTAATAAAGCATAGGATAAAACAACATAAATACAATTTAATAAAGCATAGGATAAAACAACATAAATACAATTTAATAAAGCATAGGATAAAACAACATAAATACAGTTTAATGAAGCATAGGATAAAACAACATGAATACAATTTAATAAAGCATAGGATAAAACAACATGAATACAATTTAATAAAGCATAGGATAAAACAACATAAATACAATTTAATAAAGCATAGGATAAAACAACATAAATACAATTTAATAAAGCATGGGTTAAAACAACATAAATACAATTTAATAAAGCATAGGATAAAACAACATAAATACAATTTAATAAAGCATAGGATAAAACAGCATAGATGCAATTTAATAAAGCATAGGATAAAACAACATAAATACAATTTAATAAAGCATAGGATAAAACCACATAAATACAATTTAATAAAGCATAGGATAAAACCACATAAACACAATTTAATAAAGCATAGAATAAAACAACATAAATACAATTTAATAAAGCATAGGATAAAACAACATAGATGAATTTAATAAAGCATAGGATAAAACAACATAAATACAATTTAATAAAGCATAGGATAAAACAACATAAATACAATTTAATAAAGCATAAGTTAAAACAATATAAATACAATTTAATAAAGCATAGGATATAACAACATAAAAACAATTTAATAAAGCATAGGATAAAACAACATAAATACAATTTAATAAAGCATAGGTTAAAGCAACATAAATACAATTTAATAAAGCATAGGATAAAACAACATAAATACAATTTAATAAAGCATAGGATAAAACAACATAAATACAATTTAATAAAGCATAGGTTAAAACAACATAAATATAATTTAATAAAGCATAGGACAAAACAAGATAAATACAATTTAATAAAGCATAGGATAAAACAACATATATACAATTTAATAAAGCATAGGATAAAACAACATAAATACAATTTAATAAAACATGGGTTAAAACAACATAAATACAATTTAATAAAGCATAGGATAAAACAACATAAACACAATTTAATAAAGCATAGGATAAAACAACATAAATACAATTTAATAAAGCATAGGATAAAACAACATAAATACAATTTAATAAAGCATAGGATAAAACAACATAAATACAATTTAATAAAGCATAGGATAAAACAACATAAATACAATTTAATAAAGCATAGGATAAAACAACATGAAAACAATTTAATAAAGCATAGGATAAAACAACATAAGTACAATTTAATAAAGCATAGGATAAAGCAACATGAATACAATTTAATAAAGCATAGGATAAAACATCATAAATACAATTTAATAAAGCATAGGATAAAAAACATAAATACAATTTAATAAAGCATAGGATAAAACAACATAAATACAATTTAATAAAGCATATGATAAAACCACATAAATACAATTTAATAAAGCATGGGTTAAAATGACATAAATACAATTTAATAAAGCATAGGATAAAAAAACATAAACACAATTTAATAAATCATAGGATAAAACAACATTAATACAATTTAATAAAGCATACGATAAAACAACATAATACAATATAATAAAGCATAGGATAAAACAACATAAATACAATTTAATAAAGCATAGGATAAAACAACATAAATGCAATTTAATAAAGCAAAGGTTAAAACAACATGAATGCAATTTAATAAAGCAAAGGTTAAAGCAACATAAATACAATTTAATAAAGCATAGGATAAAACAACACAAATACAATTAAATAAAGCATAGGATAAAACAACATAAATACAATTTAATAAAGCATAGGATAAAACAACATGAATACAATTTAATAAAGCATAAGATAAAACATCATAAATACAATTTAATAAAGCATAGGATAAAACAACATAAATACAATTTAATAATGCATGGGTTAAAACAACATAAATACAATTTAATAAAGCATAGGACAAAACAACATAAATACAATTTAATAAAGCATAGGATAAAAAACATAAATACAATTTAATAAAGCATAGGATAAAACAACATAAATACAATTTAATAAAGCATAGGATAAAACCACATAAATACAATTTAATAAAGCATGGGTTAAAACGACATAAATACAATTTAATAAAGCATAGGATAAAAAAACATAAACACAATTTAATAAATCATAGGATAAAACAACATAAATACAATTTAATAAAGCATACGATAAAACAACATAATACAATATAATAAAGCATAGGATAAAACAACATAAATACAATTTAATAAAGCATAGGATAAAACAACATAAATGCAATTTAATAAAGCAAAGGTTAAAGCAACATAAATACAATTTAATAAAGCATAGGATAAAACAACATAAATACAATTTAATAAAGCATAGGTTAAAATGACATAAATACAATTTAATAAAGCATAGGTTAAAACAACATAAATACAATTTAATAAAGCATAGGATAAAACAACATAAATACAATTTAATAAAGCATAGGATAAAACAACATAAATACAATTTAATAAAGCACAGGACAAAACAAGATAAATACAATTTAATAAAGCATAGGATAAAACAACATAAATACAATTTAATAAAGCACAGGACAAAACAAGATAAATACAATTTAATAAATCATAGGATAAAACAACATAAATACAATTTAATAAAGCACAGGACAAAACAAGATAAATACAATTTAATAAAGCATAGGATAAAACAACATATATACAATTTAATAAAGCATAGGATAAAACAAGATAAATACAATTTAATAAAACATGGGTTAAAACAACATAAATACAATTTAATAAAGCATAGGATAAAACAAAATAAACACAATTTAATAAAGCATAGGATAAAACAACATAAATACAATTTAATAAAGCATACGATAAAACAACATAAATACAATTTAATAAAGCATAGGATAAAACAACATAAATACAATTTAATTAAGCAAAGGATAAAACAACATAAATACAATTTAATAAAGCATAGGATAAAACAACATAAATACAATTTAATAAAGCATAGGATAAAACAACATAAATGCACTTTAATAAAGCATACGATAAAACAACATAAATACAATTTAATAAAGCATAGGATAAAACAACATAAATACAATTTAATAAAGCATAGGATAAAACAACATAAATACAATTTCATAAAGCATAGGATAAAAAACAACATAAATACAATTTAATAAAGCATAGGATAAAACAACATAAATACAATTTAATAAAGCATAGGATAAAACAACATAAACACAATTTAATAAAGCATAGGATAAAACAACATAAATACAATTTAATAAAGCATATGATTAAACAACATAAATACAATTTAATAAAGCATAGGATAAAACAACATAAATACAATTTAATAAAGCATAGGATAAAACAAAATAAGTACAATTTAATAAAGCATAGGATAAAACAACATAAATACAATTTAATAAAGCATGCGTTAAAACAACATAAATACAATTTAATAAAGCATAGGACAAAACAACATAAATACAATTTATTAAAGCATAGGATAAAACAAAATAAATACAATTTAATAAAGCATAGGATAAAACAACATAAATACAATTTAATAAAGCATAGGATAAAACAACATAAATACAATTTAATAAAGCACAGGAGAAAACAACATAAATACAATTTAATAAAGCATAGGATAAGACAACATAAATACAATTTAATAAAGCATAGGTTAAAACAACATAAATATAATTTAATAAACCATAGGTTAAAACAACATAAATACAATTTAATAAAGCATAGGATAAAACAACATAAATACAATTTAATAAAGCATAGGATAAAACAACATAAATACAATTTAATAAAGCATAGGATAAAACAACATAAATACAATTTAATAAAGCATAGGATAAAACAACATGAATACAGTTTAAGAAAGCATAGGATAAAACAACATGAATACAATTTAACAAAGCATAGGATAAAACAACATAAATACAATTTAATAAAGCATAGGATAAAACAACATAAATACAATTTAATAAAGCATAGGATAAAACAACATAAATACAATTTAATAAAGCATGGGTTAAAACAACATAAATACAATTTAATAAAGCATAGGATAAAACAACATAAATACAATTTAATAAAGCATAGGATAAAACAACATAGATGCAATTTAATAAAGCATAGGATAAAACAACATAAATACAATTTAATAAAGCATAGGATAAAACCACATAAATACAATTTAATAAAGCATAGGAAAAAACAACATAAATACAATTTAATAAATCATAGGATAAAACCACATAAACACAATTTAATAAAGCATAGAATGAAACAACATAAATACAATTTAATAAAGCATAGGATAAAACAACATAGATGAAGTTAATAAAGCATAGGATAAAACAACATAAATACAATTTAATAAAGCAAAGAATAAAACAACATAAACACAATTTAATAAAGCATAGGATAAAACAACATAAATACAATTTAATAAAGCATAGGATAAAACAACATAAATACAATTTAATAAAGCATAGGATAAAACAACATAAATACAATTTAATAAAGCATAGGATAAAACAACATAAATACAATTTAATAAAGCATAGGATAAAACAACATAAATACAATTTAATAAAGCATAGATTAAAACAACATAAATACAATTTAATAAAGCATAGGATAAAACAACGAAAATACAATTTAATAAAACATAGGTTAAAACAACATAAATACAATTTCATAAAGCATAGGATAAAACAACATAAACACGATATAATAAAGCATGGGTTAAAACAACATAAATACATTTTAATAAAGCATAGGATAAAACAACATAAATACAATTTAATAAAGCATAGGATAAAACAACATAAATACAATTTAATAAAGCATAGGATAAAACAACATAAATACAAGTTAATAAAGCATAGGATAAAATAACATAAATACAGTTTAATGAAGCATAGGATAAAACAACATGAATACAATTTAATAAAGCATAGGATAAAACAACATAAATACAATTTAATAAAGCATAGGATAAAACCACATAAATACAATTTAATAAAGCATAGGATAAAACAACATAAATACAATTTAATAAAGCATAGTATAAAACAACATAAATACAATTTAATAAAGCATAGGATAAAACAACATAGATGCAATTTAATAAAGCATAGGATAAAACAACATAAGTACAATTTAATAAAGCATAGGATAAAACCACATAAATACAATTTAATAAAGCATAGGATAAAACCACATAAACACAATTTAATAAAGCATAGAATAAAACAACATAGATGAATTTAATAAAGCATAGGATAAAACAACATAAATACAATTTAATAAAGCATAGGATAAAACAACATAAATACAATTTAATAAAGCATAAGTTAAAACAATATAAATACAATTTAATAAAGCATAGGATAAAACAACATAAAAACAATTTAATAAAGCATAGGATAAAACAACATAAATACAATTTAATAAAGCATAGGTTAAAGCAACATAAATACAATTTAATAAAGCATAGGATAAAACAACATAAATACAATTTAATAAAGCATAGGATAAAACAACATAAATACAATTTAATAAAGCATAGGATAAAACAACATAAATACAATTTAATAAAGCATAGGTTAAAACAACATAAATATAATTTAATAAAGCATAGGACAAAACAAGATAAATACAATTTAATAAAGCATAGGATAAAACAACATATATACAATTTAATAAAGCATAGGATAAAACAACATAAATACAATTTAATAAAACATGGGTTAAAACAACATAAATACAATTTAATAAAGCATAGGATAAAACAACATAAACACAATTTAATAAAGCATAGGATAAAACAACATAAATACAATTTAATAAAGCATAGGATAAAACAACATAAATACAATTTAATAAAGCATAGGATAAAACAACATAAATACAATTTAATAAAGCATAGGATAAAACAACATAAATACAATTTAATAAAGCATAGGATAAAACAACATAAATACAATTTAATAAAGCATAGGATAAAAAAACATAAATGCAATTTAATAAAGCAAAGGTTAAAACAACATAAATGCAATTTAATAAAGCAAAGGTTAAAGCAACATAATTGCAATTTAATAAAGCATAGGATAAAACAACACAAATACAATTTAATAAAGCATAGGATAAAACAACATATATACAATTTAATAAAGCATCGGATAAAACAACATAAATACAATTTAATAAAACATGGGTTAAAACAACATAAATACAATTTAATAAAGCATAGGATAAAACAACATAAACACAATTTAATAAAGCATAGGATAAAACAACATAAATACAATTTAATAAAGCATAGGATAAAACAACATAAATACTATTTAATAAAACAACATAAATACAATTTAATAAAGCATAGGATAAAACAACATGAAAACAATTTAATAAAGCATAGGATAAAACAACATAAGTACAATTTAATAAAGCATAGGATAAAACAACATGAATACAATTTAATAAAGCATAGGATAAAACATCATAAATACAATTTAATAAAGCATAGGATAAAACAACATAAATACAATTTAATAATGCATGGGTTAAAACAACATAAATACAATTTAATAAAGCATAGGACAAAACAACATAAATACAATTTAATAAAGCATAGGATAAAAAACATAAATACAATCTAATAAAGCATAGGATAAAACAACATAAATACAATTTAATAAAGCATAGGATAAAACCACATAAATACAATTTAATAAAGCATGGGTTAAAACAACATAAATACAATTTAATAAAGCATAGGATAAAACAACATAAATGCAATTTAATAAAGCAAAGGTTAAAGCAACATAAATGCAATTTAATAAAGCATAGGATAAAACAACATAAATATAATTTAATAAAGCATAGGTTAAAATGACATAAATTCAATTTAATAAAGCATACGTTAAAACAACATTAATACAATTTAATAAAGCATAGGATAAAACAACATAAATACAATTTAATAAAGCATAGGATAAAACAACATAAATACAATTTAATAAAGCACAGGACAAAACAAGATAAATACAATTTAATAAAGCATAGGATAAAACAACATAAATACAATTTAATAAAGCACAGCACAATACAAGATAAATACAATTTAATAAAGCATAGGATAAAACAACATAAATACAATTTAATAAAGCACAGGACAAAACAAGATAAATACAATTTAATAAAGCATAGGATAAAACAACATATATACAATTTAATAAAGCATAGGATAAACAAGATAAATACAATTTAATAAAACATGGGTTAAAACAACATAAATACAATTTAATAAAGCATAGGATAAAACAAAATAAACACAATTTAATAAAGCATAGGATAAAACAACATAAATACAATTTAATAAAGCATAGGATAAAACAACATAAATACAATTTCATAAAGCAAAGGATAAAAAACAACATAAATACAATTTAATAAAGCATAGGATAAAACAACATAAATACAATTTAATAAAGCATAGGATAAAACAACATAAACACAATTTAATAAAGCATAGGATAAAACAACATAAATACAATTTAATAAAGCATATGATTAAACAACATAAATACAATTTAATAAAGCATAGGATAAAACAACATAAATACAATTTAATAAAGCATAGGATAAAACAACATAAATGCAAATTAATAAAGCACAGGAGAAAACAACATAAATACAATTTAAAAAAGCATGGGTTAAAACAACATAAATACAATTTAATAAAGCATAGGACAAAACAACATAAATACAATTTATTAAAGCATAGGATAAAACAACATAAATACAATTTAATAAAGCATAGGATAAAACAACATAAATACAATTTAATAAAGCATAGGATAAAGCCACATAAATACAATTTAACAAAGCATAGGATAAAACAACATAAATACAATGTAATAAATCATAGGATAAAACCACATTAATACAATTTAATAAAGCATAGAATAAAACAACATAAATACAATTTAATTAAGCATAGGATAAAACAACATAAATACAATTTAATAAAGCATGGGTTAAAACAACATAAATGCAATTTAATAAAGCATATGACAAAACAACATAAATACAATTTAATAAAGCATGGGTTAAAACAACATAAATACAATTTAATAAAGCATACGACAAAACAACATAAATACAATTTAATAAAGCATAGTATAAAACAACATAATTACAATTTAATAAAGCATAGGATAAAACAACATAAATACAATTTAATAAAGCAAAGGATAAAACCACATGAATACAATTTAATAAAGCATGGGTTAAAACAACATTAATACAATTTAATAAAGCATAGGATAAAACAACATAAACACAATTTAATAAAGCATAGGATAAAACAACATAAATACAATTTAATAAAGCATAGGATAAAACAACATAAATACAATTTAATAAAGCATAGGATAAAACAACATAAATACAATTTAATAAAGCATAGGATAAAACAACATAAATCCAATTTAATAAAGCATAGGATAAAACCACATAAATACAATTTAATAAAGCATGGGTTAAAACAACATAAATACAATTTAATAAAGCATAGGATAAAACAACATAAATACAATTTAATAAAGCATAGGATAAAACAACATAAATACAATTTAATAAAGCATAGGATAAAACCACATAAATACAATTTAATAAAGCATGGGTTAAAACTACATTAATACAATTTAATAAAGCATAGGATAAAACAACATAAACACAATTTAATAAAGCATAGACTAAAACAACATAAATACAATTTAATAAAGCATACGATAAAACAACATAATACAATTTAATAAAGCATAGGATAAAACAACATAAATACAATTTAATAAAGCATAGGATAAAAGAACATAAATACAATTTAATAAAGCATAGGATAAAAGAACATAAATACAATTTAATAAAGCATAGGATAAAACAACATAAATACAATTTAATAAAGCATAGGATAAAACCACATAAATACAATTTAATAAAGCATGGGTTAAAACAACATAAATACAATTTAATAAAGCATAGGATAAGACAACATAAATACAATTTAATAAAGCATGCGTTAAAACAACATAAATACAATTTAATAAAGCATAGGACAAAACTACATAAATACAATTTATTAAAGCATAGGATAAAACAAAATAAATACAATTTAGTAAAGCATAGGATAAAACAACATAAATACAATTTAATAAAGCATAGGATAAAACAACATAAATACAATTTAATAAAGCACAGGAGAAAACAACATAAATACAATTTAATAAAGCATGGGTTAAAACAACATAAATACAATTTAATAAAGCATAGGACAAAACAACATAAATACAATTTATTAAAGCATAGGATAAAACAACATAAATACAATTTAATAAAGCATAGGATAAAACAACATAAATACAATTTAATAAAGCATAGGATACAGCCACATAAATACAATTTAACAAAGCATAGGATAAAACAACATAAATACAATTTAATAAATCATAGGATAAAACCACATAAATACAATTTAATAAAGCATAGAATAAAACAACATAAATACAATTTAATAAAGCATAGGATAAAACAACATAAATACAATTTAATAAAGCATGGGTTAAAACAACATAAATACAATTTAATAAAGCATACGACAAAACAACATAAATACAATTTAATAAAGCATGGGTTAAAACAACATAAATACAATTTAATAAAGCATACGACAAAACAACATAAATACAATTTAATAAAGCATAGTATAAAACAACATAATTACAATTTAATAAAGCATAGGATAAAACAACATAAATGCAATTTAATAAAGCATAGGATAAAACTACATGAATACAATTTAATAAAGCATGGGTTAAAACAACATTAATACAATTTAATAAAGCATAGGATAAAACAACATAAACACAATTTAATAAAGCATAGACTAAAACAACATAAATACAATTTAATAAAGCATACGATAAAACAACATAATACAATTTATTAAAGCATAGGATAAAACAACATAAATACAATTTAATAAAGCATAGGATAAAAGAACATAAATACAATTTAATAAAGCATAGGATAAAAGAACATAAATACAATTTAATAAAGCATAGGATAAAACAACATAAATACAATTTAATAAAGCATAGGATAAAACCACATAAATACAATTTAATAAAGCATGGGTTAAAACAACATAAATACAATTTAATAAAGCATAGGATAAAACAACATAAATACAATTTAATAAAGCATAGGATAAGACAACAAAAATACAATTTAATAAAGCATAGGTTAAAACAACATAAATATAATTTAATAAACCATAGGTTAAAACAACATAAATACAATTTAATAAAGCATAGGATAAAACAACATAAATACAATTTAATAAAGCATAGGATAAAACAACATAAATACAATTTAATAAAGCATAGGATAAAACAACATGAATACAATTTAATAAAGCATAGGATAAAAGAACATAAATACAATTTAATAAAGCATGGGTTAAAACAAGATAAATACAATTTAATAAAGCATAGGATAAAACAACATAAATACAATTTAATAAAGCATAGGATAAAACAACATAGATGCAATTTAATAAAGCATAGGATAAACAACATAAATACAATTTAATAAAGCATAAAATAAAACAACATAAATACAATTTAATAAATCATAGGATAAAACCACATAAATACAATTTAATAAAGCATAGAATAAAACAACATAAATACAATTTAATAAAGCATAGGATAAAACAACATAAATACAATTTAAAAAAGCATGGGTTAAAACAACATAAATACAATTTAATAAAGCATACGACAAAACAACATAAATACAATTTAATAAAGCATGGGTTAAAACAACATAAATCCAATTTAATAAAGCATAGGATAAAACAACATAAATACAATTTAATAAAGCATAGGATAAAACAACATAAATACAATTTAATAAAGCATAGGATAAAACCACATAAATACAATTTAATAAAGCATGGGTTAAAACAACATTAATACAATTTAATAAAGCATAGGATAAAACAACATAAACACAATTTAATAAAGCATCGACTAAAACAACATAAATACAATTTAATAAAGCATACGATAAAACAACATAATACAATTTAATAAAGCATAGGATAAAACAACATAAATACAATTTAATAAAGCATAGGATAAAAGAACATAAATACAATTTAATAAAGCATAGGATAAAAGAACATAAATACAATTTAATAAAGCATAGGATAAAACAACATAAATACAATTTAATAAAGCATAGGATAAAACAACATAAATACAATTTAATAAAGCATGGGTTAAAACAACATAAATACAATTTAATAAAGCATAGGATAAAACAACATAAATACAATTTAATAAAGCATAGGATAAGACAACATAAATACAATTTAATAAAGCATAGGTTAAAACAACATAAATATAATTTAA
The DNA here is from genome assembly GCF_046119375.1 of Phyllobates terribilis. Lineage (NCBI taxonomy): Eukaryota > Metazoa > Chordata > Amphibia > Anura > Dendrobatidae > Phyllobates > Phyllobates terribilis. Next base: position 207,488 of record NW_027363323.1, read on the forward strand.
TAAACCATAGGTTAAAACAACATAAATACAATTTAATAAAGCATAGGATAAAACAACATAAATACAATTTAATAAAGCATAGGATAAAACAACATAAATACAATTTAATAAAGCATAGGATAAAACAACATGAATACAATTTAATAAAGCATAGGATAAAACAACATAAATACAATTTAATAAAGCATGGGTTAAAACAAGATAAATACAATTTAATAAAGCATAGGATAAAACAACATAAATACAATTTAATAAAGCATAGGATAAAACAACATAGATGCAATTTAATAAAGCATAGGATAAACAACATAAATACAATTTAATAAAGCATAAAATAAAACAACATAAATACAATTTAATAAATCATAGGATAAAACCACATAAATACAATTTAATAAAGCATAGAATAAAACAACATAAATACAATTTAATAAAGCATAGGATAAAACAACATAAATACAATTTAAAAAAGCATGGGTTAAAACAACATAAATACAATTTAATAAAGCATACGACAAAACAACATAAATACAATTTAATAAAGCATGTGTTAAAACAACATAAATACAATTTAATAAAGCATAGTATAAAACAACATAATTACAATTTAATAAAGCATAGGATAAAACCACATAAATACAATTTAATAAAGCATGGGTTAAAACAACATTAATACAATTTAATAAAGCATAGGATAAAACAACATAAACACAATTTAATAAAGCATAGGATAAAACAACATAAATACAATTTAATAAAGCATAGGATAAAACAACATAAATACAATTTAATAAAACAAAGGATAAAACAACATAAATACAATTTAATAAAGCATAGGTTAAAACAACATAAATATAATTTAATAAACCATAGGTTAAAACAACATAAATACAATTTAATAAAGCATAGGATAAAACAACATAAATACAATTTAATAAAGCATAGGATAAAACAACATAAATACAATTTAATAAAGCATAGGATAAAACAACATAAATACAATTTAATAAAGCATAGGATAAAACAACATGAATGCAATTTAATAAAGCATAGGATAAAACAACATAAATACAATTTAATAAAGCATAGGATAAAACAACATAAATACAGTTTAAGAAAGCATAGGATAAAACAACATGAATAAAATTTAATAAAGCATAGGATAAAACAACATAAATACAATTTAATAAAGCATAGGATAAAACAACATAAATACAATTTAATAAAGCATAGGATAAAACAACATAAATACAATTTAATAAAGCATGGGTTAAAACAACATAAATACAATTTAATAAAGCATAGGATAAAACAACATAAATACAATTTAATAAAGCATAGGATAAAACAACATAAATGCAATTTAATAAAGCATAGGATAAAACAACATAAATACAATTTAATAAAGCATAGGATAAAACCACACAAATACAATTTAATAAAGCATACGATAAAACAACATAATACAATTTAATAAAGCATAGGATAAAACAACATAAATACAATTTAATAAAGCATAGGATAAAAGAACATAAATACAATTTAATAAAGCATAGGATAAAAGAACATAAATACAATTTAATAAAGCATAGGATAAAACAACATAAATACAATTTAATAAAGCATAGGATAAAACCACATAAATACAATTTAATAAAGCATGGGTTAAAACAACATAAATACAATTTAATAAAGCATAGTATAAAACAACATAAATACAATTTAATAAAGCATAGGATAAGACAACATAAATACAATTTAATAAAGCATAGGTTAAAACAACATAAATATAATTTAATAAACCATAGGTTAAAACAACATAAATACAATTTAATAAAGCATAGGATAAAACAACATAAATACAATTTAATAAAGCATAGGATAAAACAACATAAATACAATTTAATAAAGCATAGGATAAAACAACATAAATACAATTTAATAAAGCATAGGATAAAACAACATAAATGCAATTTAATAAAGCATAGGATAAAACAACATAAATACAATTTAATAAAGCATAGGATAAAACCACACAAATACAATTTAATAAAGCATACGATAAAACAACATAATACAATTTAATAAAGCATAGGATAAAACAACATAAATACAATTTAATAAAGCATAGGATAAAAGAACATAAATACAATTTAATAAAGCATAGGATAAAAGAACATAAATACAATTTAATAAAGCATAGGATAAAACAACATAAATACAATTTAATAAAGCATAGGATAAAACCACATAAATACAATTTAATAAAGCATGGGTTAAAACAACATAAATACAATTTAATAAAGCATAGTATAAAACAACATAAATACAATTTAATAAAGCATAGGATAAGACAACATAAATACAATTTAATAAAGCATAGGTTAAAACAACATAAATATAATTTAATAAACCATAGGTTAAAACAACATAAATACAATTTAATAAAGCATAGGATAAAACAACATAAATACAATTTAATAAAGCATAGGATAAAACAACATAAATACAATTTAATAAAGCATAGGATAAAACAACATAAATACAATTTAATAAAGCATAGGATAAAACAACATAAATACAGTTTAAGAAAGCATAGGATAAAACAACATGAATACAATTTAATAAAGCATAGGATAAAACAACATAAATACAATTTAAAAAGCACAGGATAAAACAACATAAATACAATTTAATAAAGCATAGGATAAAACAACATAAATACAATTTAATAAAGCATGGGTTAAAACAAGATAAGTACAATTTAATAAAGCATAGGATAAAACAACATAAATACAATTTAATAAAGCATAGGATAAAACAACATAGATGCAATTTAATAAAGCATAGGATAAAACAACATAAATACAATTTAATAAAGCATAGGATAAAACAACATAAATACAATATAATAAATCATAGGATAAAACCACATAAATACAATTTAATAAAGCATAGAATAAAACAACATAAATACAATTTAATAAAGCATAGGATAAAACAACATAAATACAATTTAAAAAAGCATGGGTTAAAACAACATAAATACAATTTAATAAAGCATACGACAAAACAACATAAATACAATTTAATAAAGCATGTGTTAAAACAACATAAATACAATTTAATAAAGCATACGACAAAACAACATAAATACAATTTAATAAAGCATAGTATAAAACAACATAATTACAATTTAATAAAGCATAGGATAAAACAACATAAATACAATTTAATAAAGCATAGGATAAAACCACATAAATACAATTTAATAAAGCATGGGTTAAAACAACATTAATACAATTTAATAAAGCATAGGATAAAACAACATAAACACAATTTGATAAAGCATAGGATAAAACATCATAAATACAATTTAATAAAGCATAGGATAAAACAACATAAATACAATTTAATAAAGCATAGGATAAAACAACATAAATACAATTTAATAAAGCATAGGATAAGACAACATAAATACAATTTAATAAAGCATAGGTTAAAACAACATAAATATAATTTAATAAACAATAGGTTAAAACAACATAAATACAATTTAATAAAGCATAGGATAAAACAACATAAATACAATTTAATAAAGCATAGGATAAAACAACATAAATACAATTTAATAAAGCATAGGATAAGACAACATAAATACAATTTAATAAAGCATAGGTTAAAACAACATAAATATAATTTAATAAACCATAGGTTAAAACAACATAAATACAATTTAATAAAGCATAGGATAAAACAACATAAATACAATTTAATAAAGCATAGGATAAAACAACATAAATACAATTTAATAAAGCATAGGATAAAACAACATGAATACAATTTAATAAAGCATAGGATAAAACAACATAAATACAATTTAATAAAGCATGGGTTAAAACAAGATAAATACAATTTAATAAAGCATAGGATAAAACAACATAAATACAATTTAATAAAGCATAGGATAAAACAACATAGATGCAATTTAATAAAGCATAGGATAAACAACATAAATACAATTTAATAAAGCATAAAATAAAACAACATAAATACAATTTAATAAATCATAGGATAAAACCACATAAATACAATTTAATAAAGCATAGAATAAAACAACATAAATACAATTTAATAAAGCATAGGATAAAACAACATAAATACAATTTAAAAAAGCATGGGTTAAAACAACATAAATACAATTTAATAAAGCATACGACAAAACAACATAAATACAATTTAATAAAGCATGTGTTAAAACAACATAAATACAATTTAATAAAGCATAGTATAAAACAACATAATTACAATTTAATAAAGCATAGGATAAAACAACATAAATACAATTTAATAAAGCATAGGATAAAACCACATAAATACAATTTAATAAAGCATGGGTTAAAACAACATTAATACAATTTAATAAAGCATAGGATAAAACAACATAAACACAATTTAATAAAGCATAGGATAAAACAACATAAATACAATTTAATAAAGCATAGGATAAAACAACATAAATACAATTTAATAAAACATAGGATAAAACAACATAAATACAATTTAATAAAGCATAGGTTAAAACAACATAAATATAATTTAATAAACCATAGGTTAAAACAACATAAATACAATTTAATAAAGCATAGGATAAAACAACATAAATACAATTTAATAAAGCATAGGATAAAACAACATAAATACAATTTAATAAAGCATAGGATAAAACAACATAAATACAATTTAATAAAGCATAGGATAAAACAACATGAATGCAATTTAATAAAGCATAGGATAAAACAACATAAATACAATTTAATAAAGCATAGGATAAAACAACATAAATACAGTTTAAGAAAGCATAGGATAAAACAACATGAATAAAATTTAATAAAGCATAGGATAAAACAACATAAATACAATTTAATAAAGCATAGGATAAAACAACATAAATACAATTTAATAAAGCATAGGATAAAACAACATAAATACAATTTAATAAAGCATGGGTTAAAACAACATAAATACAATTTAATAAAGCATAGGATAAAACAACATAAATACAATTTAATAAAGCATAGGATAAAACAACATAAATGCAATTTAATAAAGCATAGGATAAAACAACATAAATACAATTTAATAAAGCATAGGATAAAACCACACAAATACAATTTAATAAAGCATACGATAAAACAACATAATACAATTTAATAAAGCATAGGATAAAACAACATAAATACAATTTAATAAAGCATAGGATAAAAGAACATAAATACAATTTAATAAAGCATAGGATAAAAGAACATAAATACAATTTAATAAAGCATAGGATAAAACAACATAAATACAATTTAATAAAGCATAGGATAAAACCACATAAATACAATTTAATAAAGCATGGGTTAAAACAACATAAATACAATTTAATAAAGCATAGTATAAAACAACATAAATACAATTTAATAAAGCATAGGATAAGACAACATAAATACAATTTAATAAAGCATAGGTTAAAACAACATAAATATAATTTAATAAACCATAGGTTAAAACAACATAAATACAATTTAATAAAGCATAGGATAAAACAACATAAATACAATTTAATAAAGCATAGGATAAAACAACATAAATACAATTTAATAAAGCATAGGATAAAACAACATAAATACAATTTAATAAAGCATAGGATAAAACAACATAAATACAGTTTAAGAAAGCATAGGATAAAACAACATGAATACAATTTAATAAAGCATAGGATAAAACAACATAAATACAATTTAAAAAGCACAGGATAAAACAACATAAATACAATTTAATAAAGCATAGGATAAAACAACATAAATACAATTTAATAAAGCATGGGTTAAAACAAGATAAGTACAATTTAATAAAGCATAGGATAAAACAACATAAATACAATTTAATAAAGCATAGGATAAAACAACATAGATGCAATTTAATAAAGCATAGGATAAAACAACATAAATACAATTTAATAAAGCATAGGATAAAACAACATAAATACAATATAATAAATCATAGGATAAAACCACATAAATACAATTTAATAAAGCATAGAATAAAACAACATAAATACAATTTAATAAAGCATAGGATAAAACAACATAAATACAATTTAAAAAAGCATGGGTTAAAACAACATAAATACAATTTAATAAAGCATACGACAAAACAACATAAATACAATTTAATAAAGCATGTGTTAAAACAACATAAATACAATTTAATAAAGCATACGACAAAACAACATAAATACAATTTAATAAAGCATAGTATAAAACAACATAATTACAATTTAATAAAGCATAGGATAAAACAACATAAATACAATTTAATAAAGCATAGGATAAAACCACATAAATACAATTTAATAAAGCATGGGTTAAAACAACATTAATACAATTTAATAAAGCATAGGATAAAACAACATAAACACAATTTGATAAAGCATGGGATAAAACATCATAAATACAATTTAATAAAGCATAGGATAAAACAACATAAATACAATTTAATAAAGCATAGGATAAAACAACATAAATACAATTTAATAAAGCATAGGATAAGACAACATAAATACAATTTAATAAAGCATAGGTTAAAACAACATAAATATAATTTAATAAACAATAGGTTAAAACAACATAAATACAATTTAATAAAGCATAGGATAAAACAACATAAATACAATTTAATAAAGCATAGGATAAAACAACATAAATACAATTTAATAAAGCATAGGATAAAACAACATAAATACAATTTAATAAAGCATAGGATAAAACAACATGAATGCAATTTAATAAAGCATAGGATAAAACAACATAAATACAATTTAATAAAGCATAGGATAAAACAACATAAATACAGTTTAAGAAAGCATAGGATAAAACAACATGAATACAATTTAATAAAGCATAGGATAAAACAACATAAATACAATTTAATAAAGCATAGGATAAAACAACATAAATACGATTTAATAAAGCATGGGTTAAAACAACATAAATACAATTTAATAAAGCATAGGATAAAACAACATAAATACAATTTAATAAAGCATAGGATAAAACAACATAAATGCAATTTAATAAAGCATAGGATAAAACAACATAAATACAATTTAATAAAGCATAGGATAAAACCACACAAATACAATTTAATAAAGCATAGGATAAAACAACATAAATACAATTTAATAAATCATAGGATAAAACCACATAAACACAATTTAATGAAGCGTAGATTGAAACAACATAAATACAATTTAATAAAGCATAGGATAAAACAACATAGATGAATTTAATAAAGCATAGGATAAAACAACATAAATACTATTTAATAAAGCAAAGAATAAAACAACATAAATACAATTTAATAAAGCATAGGATAAAACAACATAAATACAATTTAATAAAGCATAGGATAAAACAACATAAATACAATTTAATAAAGCATAGGATAAAACAACATAAATACAATTTAATAAAGCATAGGATAAAACAACATAAATACAATTTAATAAAGCATAGATTAAAACAACATAAATACAATTTAATAAAGCATAGGATGAAAACACGTAAATACAATTTAATAAAATATAGGTTAAAACAACATAAATACAATTTCATAAAGCATAGGATGAAAACACGTAAATACAATTTAATAAAATATAGGTTAAAACAACATAAACACGATATAATAAAGCATGGGTTAAAACAACATAAATACATTTTAATAAAGCATAGGATAAAACAACATAAATACAATTTAATAAAGCATAGGATAAAACAACATAAATACAATTTAATAAAGCATAGATTAAAACAACATAAATACAATTTAATAAAGCATAGGATAAAACAACATAAATACAGTTTAATGAAGCATAGGATAAAACAACATGAATACAATTTAATAAAGCATAGGATAAAACAACATAAATACAATTTAATAAAGCATAGGATAAAACAACATAAATACAATTTAATAAAGCATAGGATAAAACAACATAAATACAATTTAATAAAGCATTGGTTAAAACAACATAAATACAATTTAATAAAGCATAGTATAAAACAACATAAATACAATTTAATAAAGCATAGGATAAAACAACATAGATGCAATTTAAAAAAGCATAGGATAAAACAACATAAATACAATTTAATAAAGCATAGGATAAAACCACATAAATACAATTTAATAAAGCATAGGATAAAACAACATAAATACAATTTAATAAATCATAGGATAAAACCACATAAACACAATTTAATAAAGCATAGAATAAAACAACATAAATACAATTTAATAAAGCATAGGATAAAACAACATAGATGAATTTAATAAAGCATAGGATAAAACAACATAAATACAATTTAATAAAGCATAGGATAAAACAACATAAATACAATTTAATAAAGCATAGGATAAAACAACATAAATACAATTTAATAAAGCATGGGTTAAAACAACATAAATACAATTTAATAAAGCATAGGATAAAACAACATAAATACAATTTAATAAAGCATAGGATAAAACAACATAAATACAATTTAATAAAGCATAGGATAAAACAACATAAATACAATTTAATAAAGCATAGGATAAAACAACATAAATACAGTTTAATGAAGCATAGGATAAAACAACATGAATACAATTTAATAAAGCATAGGATAAAACAACATAAATACAATTTAATAAAGCATAGGATAAAACAACATAAATACAATGTAATAAAGCATATGATAAAACAACATAAATACAATTTAATAAAGCATGGGTTAAAACAACATAAATACAATTTAATAAAGCATAGTATAAAACAACATAAATACAATTTAATAAAGCATAGGATAAAACAACATAAATACAATTTAATAAAGCATAGGATAAAACCACACAAATACAATTTAATAAAGCATAGGATAAAACAACATAAATACAATTTAATAAATCATAGGATAAAACCACATAAACACAATTTAATGAAGCATAGATTGAAACAACATAAATACAATTTAATAAAGCATAGGATAAAACAACATAGATGAATTTAATAAAGCATAGGATAAAACAACATAAATACAATTTAATAAAGCAAAGAATAAAACAACATAAATACAATTTAATAAAGCATAGGATAAAACAACATAAATACAATTTAATAAAGCATAGGATAAAACAACATAAATACAATTTAATAAAGCATAGGATAAAACAACATAAATACAATTTAATAAAGCATAGGATAAAACAACATAAATACAATTTAATAAAGCATAGATTAAAACAACATAAATACAATTTAATAAAGCATAGGATAAAACAACGAAAATACAATTTAATAAAGCATAGGTTAAAACAAAATAAATACAATTTAATAAAGCATAGGATGAAAACACGTAAATACAATTTAATAAAATATAGGTTAAAATAACATAAATACAATTTCATAAAGCATAGGATGAAAACACGTAAATACAATTTAATAAAATATAGGTTAAAACAACATAAACACGATATAATAAAGCATGGGTTAAAACAACATAAATACATTTTAATAAAGCATAGGATAAAACAACATAAATACAGTTTAATGAAGCATAGGATAAAACAACATGAATACAATTTAATAAAGCATAGGATAAAACAACATAAATACAATTTAATAAAGCATAGGATAAAACAACATAAATACAATTTAATAAAGCATAGGATAAAACAACATAAATACAATTTAATAAAGCATGGGTTAAAACAACATAAATACAATTTAATAAAGCATAGTATAAAACAACATAAATACAATTTAATAAAGCATAGGATAAAACAACATAGATGCAATTTAATAAAGCATAGGATAAAACAACATATATACAATTTAATAAATCATAGGATAAAACCACATAAATACAATTTAATAAATCATAGGATAAAACCACATAAACACAATTTAATAAAGCATAGAATAAAACAACATAAATACAATTTAATAAAGCATAGGATAAAACAACATAAATACAATTTAATAAAGCATAGGATAAAACAACATAAATGCAATTTAATAAAGCATAGGATAAAACAACATAAATACAATTTAATAAAGCATAGGATAAAACCACACAAATACAATTTAATAAAGCATAGGATAAAACAACATAAATACAATTTAATAAATCATAGGATAAAACCACATAAACACAATTTAATGAAGCATAGATTGAAACAACATAAATACAATTTAATAAAGCATAGGATAAAACAACATAGATGAATTTAATAAAGCATAGGATAAAACAACATAAATACAATTTAATAAAGCAAAGAATAAAACAACATAAATACAATTTAATAAAGCATAGGATAAAACAACATAAATACAATTTAATAAAGCATAGGATAAAACAACATAAATACAATTTAATAAAGCATAGGATAAAACAATATAAATACAATTTAATAAAGCATAGGATAAAACAACATAAATACAATTTAATAAAGCATAGATTAAAACAACATAAATACAATTTAATAAAGCATAGGATAAAACAACGAAAATACAATTTAATAAAGCATAGGTTAAAACAAAATAAATACAATTTAATAAAGCATAGGATGAAAACACGTAAATACAATTTAATAAAATATAGGTTAAAATAACATAAATACAATTTCATAAAGCATAGGATGAAAACACGTAAATACAATTTAATAAAATATAGGTTAAAACAACATAAACACGATATAATAAAGCATGGGTTAAAACAACATAAATACATTTTAATAAAGCATAGGATAAAACAACATAAATACAATTTAATAAAGCATAGGATAAAACAACATAAATACAATTTAATAAAGCATAGGATAAAACAACATAAATACAATTTAATAAAGCATAGGATAAAACAACATAAATACAATTTAATAAAGCATAGGATAAAACAACATAAATACAGTTTAATGAAGCATAGGATAAAACAACATGAATACAATTTAATAAAGCATAGGATAAAACAACATAAATACAATTTAATAAAGCATAGGATAAAACAACATAAATACAATTTAATAAAGCATAGGATAAAACAACATAAATACAATTTAATAAAGCATTGGTTAAAACAACATAAATACAATTTAATAAAGCATAGTATAAAACAACATAAATACAATTTAATAAAGCATAGGATAAAACAACATAGATGCAATTTAATAAAGCATAGCATAAAACAACATAAATACAATTTAATAAAGCATAGGATAAAACCACATAAATACAATTTAATAAAGCATAGGATAAAACAACATAAATACAATTTAATAAATCATAGGATAAAACCACATAAACACAATTTAATAAAGCATAGAATAAAACAACATAAATACAATTTAATAAAGCATAGGATAAAACAACATAGATGAATTTAATAAAGCATAGGATAAAACAACATAAATACAATTTAATAAAGCATAGGATAAAACAACATAAATACAATTTAATAAAGCATAGGATAAAACAACATAAATACAATTTAATAAAGCATAGGATAAGACAACATAAATACAATTTAATAAAGCATAGGTTAAAACAACATAAATATAATTTAATAAACAATAGGTTAAAACAACATAAATACAATTTAATAAAGCATAGGATAAAACAACATAAATACAATTTAATAAAGCATAGGATAAAACAACATAAATACAATTTAATAAAGCATAGGATAAGACAACATAAATACAATTTAATAAAGCATAGGTTAAAACAACATAAATATAATTTAATAAACCATAGGTTAAAACAACATAAATACAATTTAATAAAGCATAAGATAAAACAACATAAATACAATTTAATAAAGCATAGGATAAAACAACATAAATACAATTTAATAAAGCATAGGATAAAACAACATGAATACAATTTAATAAAGCATAGGATAAAACAACATAAATACAATTTAATAAAGCATGGGTTAAAACAAGATAAATACAATTTAATAAAGCATAGGATAAAACAACATAAATACAATTTAATAAAGCATAGGATAAAACAACATAGATGCAATTTAATAAAGCATAGGATAAACAACATAAATACAATTTAATAAAGCATAAAATAAAACAACATAAATACAATTTAATAAATCATAGGATAAAACCACATAAATACAATTTAATAAAGCATAGAATAAAACAACATAAATACAATTTAATAAAGCATAGGATAAAACAACATAAATACAATTTAAAAAAGCATGGGTTAAAACAACATAAATACAATTTAATAAAGCATACGACAAAACAACATAAATACAATTTAATAAAGCATGTGTTAAAACAACATAAATACAATTTAATAAAGCATAGTATAAAACAACATAATTACAATTTAATAAAGCATAGGATAAAACAACATAAATACAATTTAATAAAGCATAGGATAAAACCACATAAATACAATTTAATAAAGCATGGGTTAAAACAACATTAATACAATTTAATAAAGCATAGGATAAAACAACATAAACACAATTTAATAAAGCATAGGATAAAACAACATAAATACAATTTAATAAAGCATAGGATAAAACAACATAAATACAATTTAATAAAACATAGGATAAAACAACATAAATACAATTTAATAAAGCATAGGTTAAAACAACATAAATATAATTTAATAAACCATAGGTTAAAACAACATAAATACAATTTAATAAAGCATAGGATAAAACAACATAAATACAATTTAATAAAGCATAGGATAAAACAACATAAATACAATTTAATAAAGCATAGGATAAAACAACATAAATACAATTTAATAAAGCATAGGATAAAACAACATGAATGCAATTTAATAAAGCATAGGATAAAACAACATAAATACAATTTAATAAAGCATAGGATAAAACAACATAAATACAGTTTAAGAAAGCATAGGATAAAACAACATGAATAAAATTTAATAAAGCATAGGATAAAACAACATAAATACAATTTAATAAAGCATAGGATAAAACAACATAAATACAATTTAATAAAGCATAGGATAAAACAACATAAATACAATTTAATAAAGCATGGGTTAAAACAACATAAATACAATTTAATAAAGCATAGGATAAAACAACATAAATACAATTTAATAAAGCATAGGATAAAACAACATAAATGCAATTTAATAAAGCATAGGATAAAACAACATAAATACAATTTAATAAAGCATAGGATAAAACCACACAAATACAATTTAATAAAGCATACGATAAAACAACATAATACAATTTAATAAAGCATAGGATAAAACAACATAAATACAATTTAATAAAGCATAGGATAAAAGAACATAAATACAATTTAATAAAGCATAGGATAAAAGAACATAAATACAATTTAATAAAGCATAGGATAAAACAACATAAATACAATTTAATAAAGCATAGGATAAAACCACATAAATACAATTTAATAAAGCATGGGTTAAAACAACATAAATACAATTTAATAAAGCATAGTATAAAACAACATAAATACAATTTAATAAAGCATAGGATAAGACAACATAAATACAATTTAATAAAGCATAGGTTAAAACAACATAAATATAATTTAATAAACCATAGGTTAAAACAACATAAATACAATTTAATAAAGCATAGGATAAAACAACATAAATACAATTTAATAAAGCATAGGATAAAACAACATAAATACAATTTAATAAAGCATAGGATAAAACAACATAAATACAATTTAATAAAGCATAGGATAAAACAACATAAATACAGTTTAAGAAAGCATAGGATAAAACAACATGAATACAATTTAATAAAGCATAGGATAAAACAACATAAATACAATTTAAAAAGCACAGGATAAAACAACATAAATACAATTTAATAAAGCATAGGATAAAACAACATAAATACAATTTAATAAAGCATGGGTTAAAACAAGATAAGTACAATTTAATAAAGCATAGGATAAAACAACATAAATACAATTTAATAAAGCATAGGATAAAACAACATAGATGCAATTTAATAAAGCATAGGATAAAACAACATAAATACAATTTAATAAAGCATAGGATAAAACAACATAAATACAATATAATAAATCATAGGATAAAACCACATAAATACAATTTAATAAAGCATAGAATAAAACAACATAAATACAATTTAATAAAGCATAGGATAAAACAACATAAATACAATTTAAAAAAGCATGGGTTAAAACAACATAAATACAATTTAATAAAGCATACGACAAAACAACATAAATACAATTTAATAAAGCATGTGTTAAAACAACATAAATACAATTTAATAAAGCATACGACAAAACAACATAAATACAATTTAATAAAGCATAGTATAAAACAACATAATTACAATTTAATAAAGCATAGGATAAAACAACATAAATACAATTTAATAAAGCATAGGATAAAACCACATAAATACAATTTAATAAAGCATGGGTTAAAACAACATTAATACAATTTAATAAAGCATAGGATAAAACAACATAAACACAATTTGATAAAGCATGGGATAAAACATCATAAATACAATTTAATAAAGCATAGGATAAAACAACATAAATACAATTTAATAAAGCATAGGATAAAACAACATAAATACAATTTAATAAAGCATAGGATAAGACAACATAAATACAATTTAATAAAGCATAGGTTAAAACAACATAAATATAATTTAATAAACAATAGGTTAAAACAACATAAATACAATTTAATAAAGCATAGGATAAAACAACATAAATACAATTTAATAAAGCATAGGATAAAACAACATAAATACAATTTAATAAAGCATAGGATAAAACAACATAAATACAATTTAATAAAGCATAGGATAAAACAACATGAATGCAATTTAATAAAGCATAGGATAAACCAACATAAATACAATTTAATAAAGCATAGGATAAAACAACATAAATACAGTTTAAGAAAGCATAGGATAAAACAACATGAATACAATTTAATAAAGCATAGGATAAAACAACATAAATACAATTTAATAAAGCATAGGATAAAACAACATAAATACAATTTAATAAAGCATAGGATAAAACAACATAAATACGATTTAATAAAGCATGGGTTAAAACAACATAAATACAATTTAATAAAGCATAGGATAAAACAACATAAATACAATTTAATAAAGCATAGGATAAAACAACATAAATGCAATTTAATAAAGCATAGGATAAAACAACATAAATACAATTTAATAAAGCATAGGATAAAACCACACAAATACAATTTAATAAAGCATAGGATAAAACAACATAAATACAATTTAATAAATCATAGGATAAAACCACATAAACACAATTTAATGAAGCGTAGATTGAAACAACATAAATACAATTTAATAAAGCATAGGATAAAACAACATAGATGAATTTAATAAAGCATAGGATAAAACAACATAAATACTATTTAATAAAGCAAAGAATAAAACAACATAAATACAATTTAATAAAGCATAGGATAAAACAACATAAATACAATTTAATAAAGCATAGGATAAAACAACATAAATACAATTTAATAAAGCATAGGATAAAACAACATAAATACAATTTAATAAAGCATAGGATAAAACAACATAAATACAATTTAATAAAGCATAGATTAAAACAACATAAATACAATTTAATAAAGCATAGGATGAAAACACGTAAATACAATTTAATAAAATATAGGTTAAAACAACATAAATACAATTTCATAAAGCATAGGATGAAAACACGTAAATACAATTTAATAAAATATAGGTTAAAACAACATAAACACGATATAATAAAGCATGGGTTAAAACAACATAAATACATTTTAATAAAGCATAGGATAAAACAACATAAATACAATTTAATAAAGCATAGGATAAAACAACATAAATACAATTTAATAAAGCATAGATTAAAACAACATAAATACAATTTAATAAAGCATAGGATAAAACAACATAAATACAGTTTAATGAAGCATAGGATAAAACAACATGAATACAATTTAATAAAGCATAGGATAAAACAACATAAATACAATTTAATAAAGCATAGGATAAAACAACATAAATACAATTTAATAAAGCATAGGATAAAACAACATAAATACAATTTAATAAAGCATTGGTTAAAACAACATAAATACAATTTAATAAAGCATAGTATAAAACAACATAAATACAATTTAATAAAGCATAGGATAAAACAACATAGATGCAATTTAATAAAGCATAGGA
This sequence comes from Phyllobates terribilis, assembly GCF_046119375.1. NCBI lineage: Eukaryota > Metazoa > Chordata > Amphibia > Anura > Dendrobatidae > Phyllobates > Phyllobates terribilis. Next base: position 223,828 of record NW_027363323.1, read on the forward strand.
TAAAACAACATAAATACAATTTAATAAAGCATAGGATAAAACCACATAAATACAATTTAATAAAGCATAGGATAAAACAACATAAATACAATTTAATAAATCATAGGATAAAACCACATAAACACAATTTAATAAAGCATAGAATAAAACAACATAAATACAATTTAATAAAGCATAGGATAAAACAACATAGATGAATTTAATAAAGCATAGGATAAAACAACATAAATACAATTTAATAAAGCATAGGATAAAACAACATAAATACAATTTAATAAAGCATAGGATAAAACAACATAAATACAATTTAATAAAGCATGGGTTAAAACAACATAAATACAATTTAATAAAGCATAGGATAAAACAACATAAATACAATTTAATAAAGCATAGGATAAAACAACATAAATACAATTTAATAAAGCATAGGATAAAACAACATAAATACAATTTAATAAAGCATAGGATAAAACAACATAAATACAGTTTAATGAAGCATAGGATAAAACAACATGAATACAATTTAATAAAGCATAGGATAAAACAACATAAATACAATTTAATAAAGCATAGGATAAAACAACATAAATACAATTTAATAAAGCATATGATAAAACAACATAAATACAATTTAATAAAGCATGGGTTAAAACAACATAAATACAATTTAATAAAGCATAGTATAAAACAACATAAATACAATTTAATAAAGCATAGGATAAAACAACATAAATACAATTTAATAAAGCATAGGATAAAACCACACAAATACAATTTAATAAAGCATAGGATAAAACAACATAAATACAATTTAATAAATCATAGGATAAAACCACATAAACACAATTTAATGAAGCATAGATTGAAACAACATAAATACAATTTAATAAAGCATAGGATAAAACAACATAGATGAATTTAATAAAGCATAGGATAAAACAACATAAATACAATTTAATAAAGCAAAGAATAAAACAACATAAATACAATTTAATAAAGCATAGGATAAAACAACATAAATACAATTTAATAAAGCATAGGATAAAACAACATAAATACAATTTAATAAAGCATAGGATAAAACAACATAAATACAATTTAATAAAGCATAGGATAAAACAACATAAATACAATTTAATAAAGCATAGATTAAAACAACATAAATACAATTTAATAAAGCATAGGATAAAACAACGAAAATACAATTTAATAAAGCATAGGTTAAAACAAAATAAATACAATTTAATAAAGCATAGGATGAAAACACGTAAATACAATTTAATAAAATATAGGTTAAAATAACATAAATACAATTTCATAAAGCATAGGATGAAAACACGTAAATACAATTTAATAAAATATAGGTTAAAACAACATAAACACGATATAATAAAGCATGGGTTAAAACAACATAAATACATTTTAATAAAGCATAGGATAAAACAACATAAATACAGTTTAATGAAGCATAGGATAAAACAACATGAATACAATTTAATAAAGCATAGGATAAAACAACATAAATACAATTTAATAAAGCATAGGATAAAACAACATAAATACAGTTTAATGAAGCATAGGATAAAACAACATGAATACAATTTAATAAAGCATAGGATAAAACAACATAAATACAATTTAATAAAGCATAGGATAAAACAACATAAATACAATTTAATAAAGCATAGGATAAAACAACATAAATACAATTTAATAAAGCATTGGTTAAAACAACATAAATACAATTTAATAAAGCATAGTATAAAACAACATAAATACAATTTAATAAAGCATAGGATAAAACAACATAGATGCAATTTAATAAAGCATAGCATAAAACAACATAAATACAATTTAATAAAGCATAGGATAAAACCACATAAATACAATTTAATAAAGCATAGGATAAAACAACATAAATACAATTTAATAAATCATAGGATAAAACCACATAAACACAATTTAATAAAGCATAGAATAAAACAACATAAATACAATTTAATAAAGCATAGGATAAAACAACATAGATGAATTTAATAAAGCATAGGATAAAACAACATAAATACAATTTAATAAAGCATAGGATAAAACAACATAAATACAATTTAATAAAGCATAGGATAAAACAACATAAATACAATTTAATAAAGCATAGGATAAGACAACATAAATACAATTTAATAAAGCATAGGTTAAAACAACATAAATATAATTTAATAAACAATAGGTTAAAACAACATAAATACAATTTAATAAAGCATAGGATAAAACAACATAAATACAATTTAATAAAGCATAGGATAAAACAACATAAATACAATTTAATAAAGCATAGGATAAGACAACATAAATACAATTTAATAAAGCATAGGTTAAAACAACATAAATATAATTTAATAAACCATAGGTTAAAACAACATAAATACAATTTAATAAAGCATAAGATAAAACAACATAAATACAATTTAATAAAGCATAGGATAAAACAACATAAATACAATTTAATAAAGCATAGGATAAAACAACATGAATACAATTTAATAAAGCATAGGATAAAACAACATAAATACAATTTAATAAAGCATGGGTTAAAACAAGATAAATACAATTTAATAAAGCATAGGATAAAACAACATAAATACAATTTAATAAAGCATAGGATAAAACAACATAGATGCAATTTAATAAAGCATAGGATAAACAACATAAATACAATTTAATAAAGCATAAAATAAAACAACATAAATACAATTTAATAAATCATAGGATAAAACCACATAAATACAATTTAATAAAGCATAGAATAAAACAACATAAATACAATTTAATAAAGCATAGGATAAAACAACATAAATACAATTTAAAAAAGCATGGGTTAAAACAACATAAATACAATTTAATAAAGCATACGACAAAACAACATAAATACAATTTAATAAAGCATGTGTTAAAACAACATAAATACAATTTAATAAAGCATAGTATAAAACAACATAATTACAATTTAATAAAGCATAGGATAAAACAACATAAATACAATTTAATAAAGCATAGGATAAAACCACATAAATACAATTTAATAAAGCATGGGTTAAAACAACATTAATACAATTTAATAAAGCATAGGATAAAACAACATAAACACAATTTAATAAAGCATAGGATAAAACAACATAAATACAATTTAATAAAGCATAGGATAAAACAACATAAATACAATTTAATAAAACATAGGATAAAACAACATAAATACAATTTAATAAAGCATAGGTTAAAACAACATAAATATAATTTAATAAACCATAGGTTAAAACAACATAAATACAATTTAATAAAGCATAGGATAAAACAACATAAATACAATTTAATAAAGCATAGGATAAAACAACATAAATACAATTTAATAAAGCATAGGATAAAACAACATAAATACAATTTAATAAAGCATAGGATAAAACAACATGAATGCAATTTAATAAAGCATAGGATAAAACAACATAAATACAATTTAATAAAGCATAGGATAAAACAACATAAATACAGTTTAAGAAAGCATAGGATAAAACAACATGAATAAAATTTAATAAAGCATAGGATAAAACAACATAAATACAATTTAATAAAGCATAGGATAAAACAACATAAATACAATTTAATAAAGCATAGGATAAAACAACATAAATACAATTTAATAAAGCATGGGTTAAAACAACATAAATACAATTTAATAAAGCATAGGATAAAACAACATAAATACAATTTAATAAAGCATAGGATAAAACAACATAAATGCAATTTAATAAAGCATAGGATAAAACAACATAAATACAATTTAATAAAGCATAGGATAAAACCACACAAATACAATTTAATAAAGCATACGATAAAACAACATAATACAATTTAATAAAGCATAGGATAAAACAACATAAATACAATTTAATAAAGCATAGGATAAAAGAACATAAATACAATTTAATAAAGCATAGGATAAAAGAACATAAATACAATTTAATAAAGCATAGGATAAAACAACATAAATACAATTTAATAAAGCATAGGATAAAACCACATAAATACAATTTAATAAAGCATGGGTTAAAACAACATAAATACAATTTAATAAAGCATAGTATAAAACAACATAAATACAATTTAATAAAGCATAGGATAAGACAACATAAATACAATTTAATAAAGCATAGGTTAAAACAACATAAATATAATTTAATAAACCATAGGTTAAAACAACATAAATACAATTTAATAAAGCATAGGATAAAACAACATAAATACAATTTAATAAAGCATAGGATAAAACAACATAAATACAATTTAATAAAGCATAGGATAAAACAACATAAATACAATTTAATAAAGCATAGGATAAAACAACATAAATACAGTTTAAGAAAGCATAGGATAAAACAACATGAATACAATTTAATAAAGCATAGGATAAAACAACATAAATACAATTTAAAAAGCACAGGATAAAACAACATAAATACAATTTAATAAAGCATAGGATAAAACAACATAAATACAATTTAATAAAGCATGGGTTAAAACAAGATAAGTACAATTTAATAAAGCATAGGATAAAACAACATAAATACAATTTAATAAAGCATAGGATAAAACAACATAGATGCAATTTAATAAAGCATAGGATAAAACAACATAAATACAATTTAATAAAGCATAGGATAAAACAACATAAATACAATATAATAAATCATAGGATAAAACCACATAAATACAATTTAATAAAGCATAGAATAAAACAACATAAATACAATTTAATAAAGCATAGGATAAAACAACATAAATACAATTTAAAAAAGCATGGGTTAAAACAACATAAATACAATTTAATAAAGCATACGACAAAACAACATAAATACAATTTAATAAAGCATGTGTTAAAACAACATAAATACAATTTAATAAAGCATACGACAAAACAACATAAATACAATTTAATAAAGCATAGTATAAAACAACATAATTACAATTTAATAAAGCATAGGATAAAACAACATAAATACAATTTAATAAAGCATAGGATAAAACCACATAAATACAATTTAATAAAGCATGGGTTAAAACAACATTAATACAATTTAATAAAGCATAGGATAAAACAACATAAACACAATTTGATAAAGCATGGGATAAAACATCATAAATACAATTTAATAAAGCATAGGATAAAACAACATAAATACAATTTAATAAAGCATAGGATAAAACAACATAAATACAATTTAATAAAGCATAGGATAAGACAACATAAATACAATTTAATAAAGCATAGGTTAAAACAACATAAATATAATTTAATAAACAATAGGTTAAAACAACATAAATACAATTTAATAAAGCATAGGATAAAACAACATAAATACAATTTAATAAAGCATAGGATAAAACAACATAAATACAATTTAATAAAGCATAGGATAAAACAACATAAATACAATTTAATAAAGCATAGGATAAAACAACATGAATGCAATTTAATAAAGCATAGGATAAAACAACATAAATACAATTTAATAAAGCATAGGATAAAACAACATAAATACAGTTTAAGAAAGCATAGGATAAAACAACATGAATACAATTTAATAAAGCATAGGATAAAACAACATAAATACAATTTAATAAAGCATAGGATAAAACAACATAAATACAATTTAATAAAGCATAGGATAAAACAACATAAATACGATTTAATAAAGCATGGGTTAAAACAACATAAATACAATTTAATAAAGCATAGGATAAAACAACATAAATACAATTTAATAAAGCATAGGATAAAACAACATAAATGCAATTTAATAAAGCATAGGATAAAACAACATAAATACAATTTAATAAAGCATAGGATAAAACCACACAAATACAATTTAATAAAGCATAGGATAAAACAACATAAATACAATTTAATAAATCATAGGATAAAACCACATAAACACAATTTAATGAAGCGTAGATTGAAACAACATAAATACAATTTAATAAAGCATAGGATAAAACAACATAGATGAATTTAATAAAGCATAGGATAAAACAACATAAATACTATTTAATAAAGCAAAGAATAAAACAACATAAATACAATTTAATAAAGCATAGGATAAAACAACATAAATACAATTTAATAAAGCATAGGATAAAACAACATAAATACAATTTAATAAAGCATAGGATAAAACAACATAAATACAATTTAATAAAGCATAGGATAAAACAACATAAATACAATTTAATAAAGCATAGATTAAAACAACATAAATACAATTTAATAAAGCATAGGATGAAAACACGTAAATACAATTTAATAAAATATAGGTTAAAACAACATAAATACAATTTCATAAAGCATAGGATGAAAACACGTAAATACAATTTAATAAAATATAGGTTAAAACAACATAAACACGATATAATAAAGCATGGGTTAAAACAACATAAATACATTTTAATAAAGCATAGGATAAAACAACATAAATACAATTTAATAAAGCATAGGATAAAACAACATAAATACAATTTAATAAAGCATAGATTAAAACAACATAAATACAATTTAATAAAGCATAGGATAAAACAACATAAATACAGTTTAATGAAGCATAGGATAAAACAACATGAATACAATTTAATAAAGCATAGGATAAAACAACATAAATACAATTTAATAAAGCATAGGATAAAACAACATAAATACAATTTAATAAAGCATAGGATAAAACAACATAAATACAATTTAATAAAGCATTGGTTAAAACAACATAAATACAATTTAATAAAGCATAGTATAAAACAACATAAATACAATTTAATAAAGCATAGGATAAAACAACATAGATGCAATTTAATAAAGCATAGGATAAAACAACATAAATACAATTTAATAAAGCATAGGATAAAACCACATAAATACAATTTAATAAAGCATAGGATAAAACAACATAAATACAATTTAATAAATCATAGGATAAAACCACATAAACACAATTTAATAAAGCATAGAATAAAACAACATAAATACAATTTAATAAAGCATAGGATAAAACAACATAGATGAATTTAATAAAGCATAGGATAAAACAACATAAATACAATTTAATAAAGCATAGGATAAAACAACATAAATACAATTTAATAAAGCATAGGATAAAACAACATAAATACAATTTAATAAAGCATGGGTTAAAACAACATAAATACAATTTAATAAAGCATAGGATAAAACAACATAAATACAATTTAATAAAGCATAGGATAAAACAACATAAATACAATTTAATAAAGCATAGGATAAAACAACATAAATACAATTTAATAAAGCATAGGATAAAACAACATAAATACAGTTTAATGAAGCATAGGATAAAACAACATGAATACAATTTAATAAAGCATAGGATAAAACAACATAAATACAATTTAATAAAGCATAGGATAAAACAACATAAATACAATTTAATAAAGCATATGATAAAACAACATAAATACAATTTAATAAAGCATGGGTTAAAACAACATAAATACAATTTAATAAAGCATAGTATAAAACAACATAAATACAATTTAATAAAGCATAGGATAAAACAACATAAATACAATTTAATAAAGCATAGGATAAAACCACACAAATACAATTTAATAAAGCATAGGATAAAACAACATAAATACAATTTAATAAATCATAGGATAAAACCACATAAACACAATTTAATGAAGCATAGATTGAAACAACATAAATACAATTTAATAAAGCATAGGATAAAACAACATAGATGAATTTAATAAAGCATAGGATAAAACAACATAAATACAATTTAATAAAGCAAAGAATAAAACAACATAAATACAATTTAATAAAGCATAGGATAAAACAACATAAATACAATTTAATAAAGCATAGGATAAAACAACATAAATACAATTTAATAAAGCATAGGATAAAACAACATAAATACAATTTAATAAAGCATAGGATAAAACAACATAAATACAATTTAATAAAGCATAGATTAAAACAACATAAATACAATTTAATAAAGCATAGGATAAAACAACGAAAATACAATTTAATAAAGCATAGGTTAAAACAAAATAAATACAATTTAATAAAGCATAGGATGAAAACACGTAAATACAATTTAATAAAATATAGGTTAAAATAACATAAATACAATTTCATAAAGCATAGGATGAAAACACGTAAATACAATTTAATAAAATATAGGTTAAAACAACATAAACACGATATAATAAAGCATGGGTTAAAACAACATAAATACATTTTAATAAAGCATAGGATAAAACAACATAAATACAGTTTAATGAAGCATAGGATAAAACAACATGAATACAATTTAATAAAGCATAGGATAAAACAACATAAATACAATTTAATAAAGCATAGGATAAAACAACATAAATACAATTTAATAAAGCATAGGATAAAACAACATAAATACAATTTAATAAAGCATGGGTTAAAACAACATAAATACAATTTAATAAAGCATAGTATAAAACAACATAAATACAATTTAATAAAGCATAGGATAAAACAACATAGATGCAATTTAATAAAGCATAGGATAAAACAACATATATACAATTTAATAAATCATAGGATAAAACCACATAAATACAATTTAATAAATCATAGGATAAAACCACATAAACACAATTTAATAAAGCATAGAATAAAACAACATAAATACAATTTAATAAAGCATAGGATAAAACAACATAAATACAATTTAATAAAGCATAGGATAAAACAACATAAATGCAATTTAATAAAGCATAGGATAAAACAACATAAATACAATTTAATAAAGCATAGGATAAAACCACACAAATACAATTTAATAAAGCATAGGATAAAACAACATAAATACAATTTAATAAATCATAGGATAAAACCACATAAACACAATTTAATGAAGCATAGATTGAAACAACATAAATACAATTTAATAAAGCATAGGATAAAACAACATAGATGAATTTAATAAAGCATAGGATAAAACAACATAAATACAATTTAATAAAGCAAAGAATAAAACAACATAAATACAATTTAATAAAGCATAGGATAAAACAACATAAATACAATTTAATAAAGCATAGGATAAAACAACATAAATACAATTTAATAAAGCATAGGATAAAACAATATAAATACAATTTAATAAAGCATAGGATAAAACAACATAAATACAATTTAATAAAGCATAGATTAAAACAACATAAATACAATTTAATAAAGCATAGGATAAAACAACGAAAATACAATTTAATAAAGCATAGGTTAAAACAAAATAAATACAATTTAATAAAGCATAGGATGAAAACACGTAAATACAATTTAATAAAATATAGGTTAAAATAACATAAATACAATTTCATAAAGCATAGGATGAAAACACGTAAATACAATTTAATAAAATATAGGTTAAAACAACATAAACACGATATAATAAAGCATGGGTTAAAACAACATAAATACATTTTAATAAAGCATAGGATAAAACAACATAAATACAATTTAATAAAGCATAGGATAAAACAACATAAATACAATTTAATAAAGCATAGGATAAAACAACATAAATACAATTTAATAAAGCATAGGATAAAACAACATAAATACAATTTAATAAAGCATAGGATAAAACAACATAAATACAGTTTAATGAAGCATAGGATAAAACAACATGAATACAATTTAATAAAGCATAGGATAAAACAACATAAATACAATTTAATAAAGCATAGGATAAAACAACATAAATACAATTTAATAAAGCATAGGATAAAACAACATAAATACAATTTAATAAAGCATTGGTTAAAACAACATAAATACAATTTAATAAAGCATAGTATAAAACAACATAAATACAATTTAATAAAGCATAGGATAAAACAACATAGATGCAATTTAATAAAGCATAGCATAAAACAACATAAATACAATTTAATAAAGCATAGGATAAAACCACATAAATACAATTTAATAAAGCATAGGATAAAACAACATAAATACAATTTAATAAATCATAGGATAAAACCACATAAACACAATTTAATAAAGCATAGAATAAAACAACATAAATACAATTTAATAAAGCATAGGATAAAACAACATAGATGAATTTAATAAAGCATAGGATAAAACAACATAAATACAATTTAATAAAGCATAGGATAAAACAACATAAATACAATTTAATAAAGCATAGGATAAAACAACATAAATACAATTTAATAAAGCATAGGATAAGACAACATAAATACAATTTAATAAAGCATAGGTTAAAACAACATAAATATAATTTAATAAACAATAGGTTAAAACAACATAAATACAATTTAATAAAGCATAGGATAAAACAACATAAATACAATTTAATAAAGCATAGGATAAAACAACATAAATACAATTTAATAAAGCATAGGATAAAACAACATAAATACAATTTAATAAAGCATAGGATAAAACAACATGAATGCAATTTAATAAAGCATAGGATAAAACAACATAAATACAATTTAATAAAGCATAGGATAAAACAACATAAATACAGTTTAAGAAAGCATAGGATAAAACAACATGAATACAATTTAATAAAGCATAGGATAAAACAACATAAATACAATTTAATAAAGCATAGGATAAAACAACATAAATACAATTTAATAAAGCATAGGATAAAACAACATAAATACGATTTAATAAAGCATGGGTTAAAACAACATAAATACAATTTAATAAAGCATAGGATAAAACAACATAAATACAATTTAATAAAGCATAGGATAAAACAACATAAATGCAATTTAATAAAGCATAGGATAAAACAACATAAATACAATTTAATAAAGCATAGGATAAAACCACACAAATACAATTTAATAAAGCATAGGATAAAACAACATAAATACAATTTAATAAATCATAGGATAAAACCACATAAACACAATTTAATGAAGCGTAGATTGAAACAACATAAATACAATTTAATAAAGCATAGGATAAAACAACATAGATGAATTTAATAAAGCATAGGATAAAACAACATAAATACTATTTAATAAAGCAAAGAATAAAACAACATAAATACAATTTAATAAAGCATAGGATAAAACAACATAAATACAATTTAATAAAGCATAGGATAAAACAACATAAATACAATTTAATAAAGCATAGGATAAAACGACATAAATACAATTTAATAAAGCATAGGATAAAACAACATAAATACAATTTAATAAAGCATAGATTAAAACAACATAAATACAATTTAATAAAGCATAGGATGAAAACACGTAAATACAATTTAATAAAATATAGGTTAAAACAACATAAATACAATTTCATAAAGCATAGGATGAAAACACGTAAATACAATTTAATAAAATATAGGTTAAAACAACATAAACACGATATAATAAAGCATGGGTTAAAACAACATAAATACATTTTAATAAAGCATAGGATAAAACAACATAAATACAATTTAATAAAGCATAGGATAAAACAACATAAATACAATTTAATAAAGCATAGATTAAAACAACATAAATACAATTTAATAAAGCATAGGATAAAACAACATAAATACAGTTTAATGAAGCATAGGATAAAACAACATGAATACAATTTAATAAAGCATAGGATAAAACAACATAAATACAATTTAATAAAGCATAGGATAAAACAACATAAATACAATTTAATAAAGCATAGGATAAAACAACATAAATACAATTTAATAAAGCATTGGTTAAAACAACATAAATACAATTTAATAAAGCATAGTATAAAACAACATAAATACAATTTAATAAAGCATAGGATAAAACAACATAGATGCAATTTAATAAAGCATAGGATAAAACAACATAAATACAATTTAATAAAGCATAGGATAAAACCACATAAATACAATTTAATAAAGCATAGGATAAAACAACATAAATACAATTTAATAAATCATAGGATAAAACCACATAAACACAATTTAATAAAGCATAGAATAAAACAACATAAATACAATTTAATAAAGCATAGGATAAAACAACATAGATGAATTTAATAAAGCATAGGATAAAACAACATAAATACAATTTAATAAAGCATAGGATAAAACAACATAAATACAATTTAATAAAGCATAGGATAAAACAACATAAATACAATTTAATAAAGCATGGGTTAAAACAACATAAATACAATTTAATAAAGCATAGGATAAAACAACATAAATACAATTTAATAAAGCATAGGATAAAACAACATAAATACAATTTAATAAAGCATAGGATAAAACAACATAAATACAATTTAATAAAGCATAGGATAAAACAACATAAATACAGTTTAATGAAGCATAGGATAAAACAACATGAATACAATTTAATAAAGCATAGGATAAAACAACATAAATACAATTTAATAAAGCATAGGATAAAACAACATAAATACAATTTAATAAAGCATAGGATAAAACCACACAAATACAATTTAATAAAGCATAGGATAAAACAACATAAATACAATTTAATAAATCATAGGATAAAACCACATAAACACAATTTAATGAAGCGTAGATTGAAACAACATAAATACAATTTAATAAAGCATAGGATAAAACAACATAGATGAATTTAATAAAGCATAGGATAAAACAACATAAATACTATTTAATAAAGCAAAGAATAAAACAACATAAATACAATTTAATAAAGCATAGGATAAAACAACATAAATACAATTTAATAAAGCATAGGATAAAACAACATAAATACAATTTAATAAAGCATAGGATAAAACAACATAAATACAATTTAATAAAGCATAGGATAAAACAACATAAATACAATTTAATAAAGCATAGATTAAAACAACATAAATACAATTTAATAAAGCATAGGATGAAAACACGTAAATACAATTTAATAAAATATAGGTTAAAACAACATAAATACAATTTCATAAAGCATAGGATGAAAACACGTAAATACAATTTAATAAAATATAGGTTAAAACAACATAAACACGATATAATAAAGCATGGGTTAAAACAACATAAATACATTTTAATAAAGCATAGGATAAAACAACATAAATACAATTTAATAAAGCATAGGATAAAACAACATAAATACAATTTAATAAAGCATAGATTAAAACAACATAAATACAATTTAATAAAGCATAGGATAAAACAACATAAATACAGTTTAATGAAGCATAGGATAAAACAACATGAATACAATTTAATAAAGCATAGGATAAAACAACATAAATACAATTTAATAAAGCATAGGATAAAACAACATAAATACAATTTAATAAAGCATAGGATAAAACAACATAAATACAATTTAATAAAGCATTGGTTAAAACAACATAAATACAATTTAATAAAGCATAGTATAAAACAACATAAATACAATTTAATAAAGCATAGGATAAAACAACATAGATGCAATTTAATAAAGCATAGGATAAAACAACATAAATACAATTTAATAAAGCATAGGATAAAACCACATAAATACAATTTAATAAAGCATAGGATAAAACAACATAAATACAATTTAATAAATCATAGGATAAAACCACATAAACACAATTTAATAAAGCATAGAATAAAACAACATAAATACAATTTAATAAAGCATAGGATAAAACAACATAGATGAATTTAATAAAGCATAGGATAAAACAACATAAATACAATTTAATAAAGCATAGGATAAAACAACATAAATACAATTTAATAAAGCATAGGATAAAACAACATAAATACAATTTAATAAAGCATGGGTTAAAACAACATAAATACAATTTAATAAAGCATAGGATAAAACAACATAAATACAATTTAATAAAGCATAGGATAAAACAACATAAATACAATTTAATAAAGCATAGGATAAAACAACATAAATACAATTTAATAAAGCATAGGATAAAACAACATAAATACAGTTTAATGAAGCATAGGATAAAACAACATGAATACAATTTAATAAAGCATAGGATAAAACAACATAAATACAATTTAATAAAGCATAGGATAAAACAACATAAATACAATTTAATAAAGCATAGGATAAAACAACATAAATACAATTTAATAAAGCATGGGTTAAAACAACATAAATACAATTTAATAAAGCATAGTATAAAACAACATAAATACAATTTAATAAAGCATAGGATAAAACAACATAAATACAATTTAATAAAGCATAGGATAAAACCACACAAATACAATTTAATAAAGCATAGGATAAAACAACATAAATACAATTTAATAAATCATAGGATAAAACCACATAAACACAATTTAATGAAGCATAGATTGAAACAACATAAATACAATTTAATAAAGCATAGGATAAAACAACATAGATGAATTTAATAAAGCATAGGATAAAACAACATAAATACAATTTAATAAAGCAAAGAATAAAACAACATAAATACAATTTAATAAAGCATAGGATAAAACAACATAAATACAATTTAATAAAGCATAGGATAAAACAACATAAATACAATTTAATAAAGCATAGGATAAAACAACATAAATACAATTTAATAAAGCATAGGATAAAACAACATAAATACAATTTAATAAAGCATAGATTAAAACAACATAAATACAATTTAATAAAGCATAGGATAAAACAACGAAAATACAATTTAATAAAGCATAGGTTAAAACAAAATAAATACAATTTAATAAAGCATAGGATGAAAACACGTAAATACAATTTAATAAAATATAGGTTAAAATAACATAAATACAATTTCATAAAGCATAGGATGAAAACACGTAAATACAATTTAATAAAATATAGGTTAAAACAACATAAACACGATATAATAAAGCATGGGTTAAAACAACATAAATACATTTTAATAAAGCATAGGATAAAACAACATAAATACAGTTTAATGAAGCATAGGATAAAACAACATGAATACAATTTAATAAAGCATAGGATAAAACAACATAAATACAATTTAATAAAGCATAGGATAAAACAACATAAATACAATTTAATAAAGCATAGGATAAAACAACATAAATACAATTTAATAAAGCATGGGTTAAAACAACATAAATACAATTTAATAAAGCATAGTATAAAACAACATAAATACAATTTAATAAAGCATAGGATAAAACAACATAGATGCAATTTAATAAAGCATAGGATAAAACAACATATATACAATTTAATAAATCATAGGATAAAACCACATAAATACAATTTAATAAATCATAGGATAAAACCACATAAACACAATTTAATAAAGCATAGAATAAAACAACATAAATACAATTTAATAAAGCATAGGATAAAACAACATAAATACAATTTAATAAAGCATAGGATAAAACAACATAAATGCAATTTAATAAAGCATAGGATAAAACAACATAAATACAATTTAATAAAGCATAGGATAAAACCACACAAATACAATTTAATAAAGCATAGGATAAAACAACATAAATACAATTTAATAAATCATAGGATAAAACCACATAAACACAATTTAATGAAGCATAGATTGAAACAACATAAATACAATTTAATAAAGCATAGGATAAAACAACATAGATGAATTTAATAAAGCATAGGATAAAACAACATAAATACAATTTAATAAAGCAAAGAATAAAACAACATAAATACAATTTAATAAAGCATAGGATAAAACAACATAAATACAATTTAATAAAGCATAGGATAAAACAACATAAATACAATTTAATAAAGCATAGGATAAAACAATATAAATACAATTTAATAAAGCATAGGATAAAACAACATAAATACAATTTAATAAAGCATAGATTAAAACAACATAAATACAATTTAATAAAGCATAGGATAAAACAACGAAAATACAATTTAATAAAGCATAGGTTAAAACAAAATAAATACAATTTAATAAAGCATAGGATGAAAACACGTAAATACAATTTAATAAAATATAGGTTAAAATAACATAAATACAATTTCATAAAGCATAGGATGAAAACACGTAAATACAATTTAATAAAATATAGGTTAAAACAACATAAACACGATATAATAAAGCATGGGTTAAAACAACATAAATACATTTTAATAAAGCATAGGATAAAACAACATAAATACAATTTAATAAAGCATAGGATAAAACAACATAAATACAATTTAATAAAGCATAGGATAAAACAACATAAATACAATTTAATAAAGCATAGGATAAAACAACATAAATACAATTTAATAAAGCATAGGATAAAACAACATAAATACAGTTTAATGAAGCATAGGATAAAACAACATGAATACAATTTAATAAAGCATAGGATAAAACAACATAAATACAATTTAATAAAGCATAGGATAAAACAACATAAATACAATTTAATAAAGCATAGGATAAAACAACATAAATACAATTTAATAAAGCATTGGTTAAAACAACATAAATACAATTTAATAAAGCATAGTATAAAACAACATAAATACAATTTAATAAAGCATAGGATAAAACAACATAGATGCAATTTAATAAAGCATAGCATAAAACAACATAAATACAATTTAATAAAGCATAGGATAAAACCACATAAATACAATTTAATAAAGCATAGGATAAAACAACATAAATACAATTTAATAAATCATAGGATAAAACCACATAAACACAATTTAATAAAGCATAGAATAAAACAACATAAATACAATTTAATAAAGCATAGGATAAAACAACATAGATGAATTTAATAAAGCATAGGATAAAACAACATAAATACAATTTAATAAAGCATAGGATAAAACAACATAAATACAATTTAATAAAGCATAGGATAAAACAACATAAATACAATTTAATAAAGCATAGGATAAAACAACATAAATACAATTTAATAAAGCATAGGATAAAACAACATAAATACAATTTAATAAAGCATGGGTTAAAACAGCATAAATACAATTTAATAAAGCATAGGATAAAACAACATAAATACAATTTAATAAAGCATAGGATAAAACAACATAAATACAATTTAATAAAGCATAGGATAAAACAACATAAATACAATTTAATAAAGCATAGGATAAAACAACATAAATACAGTTTAATGAAGCATAGGATAAAACAACATGAATACAATTTAATAAAGCATAGGATAAAACAACATAAATACAATTTAATAAAGCATAGGATAAAACAACATAAATACAATTTAATAAAGCATAGGATAAAACATAAATACAATTTAATAAAGCATGGGTTAAAACAACATAAATACAATTTAATAAAGCATAGTATAAAACAACATAAATACAATTTAATAAAGCATAGGATAAAACAACATAGATGCAATTTAATAAAGCATAGGATAAAACAACATAAATACAATTTAATAAAGCATAGGATAAAACCACATAAATACAATTTAATAAATCATAGGATAAAACCACATAAATACAATTTAATAAATCATAGGATAAAACCACATAAACACAATTTAATAAAGCATAGAATAAAACAACATAAATACAATTTAATAAAGCATAGGATAAAACAACATAGATGAATTTAATAAAGCATAGGATAAAACAACATAAATACAATTTAATAAAGCATAGGATAAAACAACATAAATACAATTTAATAAAGCATAGGATAAAACAACATAAATACAATTTAATAAACCATAGGATAAAACAACATAAATACAATTTAATAAAGCATAGGATAAAACCACATAAATACAATTTAATAAATCATAGGATAAAACCACATAAACACAATTTAATAAAGCATAGACTGAAACAACATAAATACAATTTAATAAAGCATAGGATAAAACAACATAGATGAATTTAATAAAGCATAGGATAAAACAACATAAATACAATTTAATAAAGCATAGGATAAAACAACATAAATACAATTTAATAAAGCATGGGTTAAAACAACATAAATACAATTTAATAAAGCATAGGATAAAACAACATAAATACAATTTAATAAAGCATAGGATAAAACAACATGAATACAATTTAATAAAGCATAGGATAAAACAACATAAATACAATTTAATAAAACATAGGATAAAACAACATAAATACAGTTTAATGAAGCATAGGATAAAACAACATGAATACAATTTAATAAAGCATAGGATAAAACAACATAAATACAATTTAATAAAGCATAGGATAAAACAACATAAATAAAATTTAATAAAGCATAGGATAAAACAACATAAATACAATTTAATAAAGCATGGGTTAAAACAACATAAATACAATTTAATAAAGCATAGTATAAAACAACATAAATACAATTTAATAAAGCATAGGATAAAACAACATAGATGCAATTTAATAAAGCATAGGATAAAACAACATAAATACAATTTAATAAAGCATAGGATAAAACAACATAAATACAATTTAATAAAGCATAGGATAAAACAACATAAATACAATTTAATAAATCATAGGATAAAACCACATAAACACAATTTAATAAAGCATAGAATAAAACAACATAAATACAATTTAATAAAGCATAGGATAAAACAACATAGATGAATTTAATAAAGCATAGGATAAAACAACATAAATACAATTTAATAAAGCATAGGATAAAACAACATAAATACAATTTAATAAAGCATGGGTTAAAACAACATGAATACAATTTAATAAAGCATAGGATAAAACAACATAAATACAATTTAATAAAGCATAGGATAAAACAACATAGATGCAATTTAATAAAACATAGGATAAAACAACATAAATACAATTTAATAAAGCATAGGATAAAACAACATAAATACAATTTAATAAAGCATAGGATAAAACAACATAAATACAATTTAATAAAGCATAGGATAAAACAACATGAATACAATTTAATAAAGCATAGGATAAAACAACATAAATACAATTTAATAAAGCATAGGTTAAAAGAACATAAATACAATTTAATAAAGCATAGGATAAAACAACGAAAATACAATTTAATAAAGCATAGGTTAAAACAAAATAAATACAATTTAATAAAGCATAGGATGAAAACACGTAAATACAATTTAATAAAACATAGGTTAAAACAACATAAATACAATTTCATAAAGCATAGGATAAAACAACATAAATACAATTTAATAAAGCATACGATAAAACAACATAAATACAATTTAATAAAGCATGGGTTAAAACAACATAAATACAATTTAATAAAGCATAGTATAAAACAACATAAATACAATTTAATAAAGCATAGGATAAAACAACATAGATGCAATTTAATAAAGCATAGGATAAAACAACATAAATACAATTTAATAAAGCATAGGATAAAACCACATAAATACAATTTAATAAAGCATAGGATAAAACAACATAAATGCAATTTAATAAATCATAGGATAAAACCACATAAACACAATTTAATAAAGCATAGAATAAAACAACATAAATACAATTTAATAAAGCATAGGATAAAACAACATAGATGAATTTAATAAAGCATAGGATAAAACAACATAAATACAATTTAATAAAGCAAAGAATAAAACAACATAAATACAATTTAATAAAGCATAGAATAAAACAACATAAATACAATTTAATAAAGCATAGGATAAAACAACATAAATACAATTTAATAAAGCAAAGAATAAAACAACATAAATACAATTTAATAAAGCATAGAATAAAACAACATAAATACAATTTAATAAAGCATAGGATAAAACAACATAAATACAATTTAATAAAGCATAGGATAAAACAACATAAATACAATTTAATAAAGCATAGGATAAAACAACATAAATACAATTTAATAAAGCACAGGATAAAACAACATAAATACAATTTAATAAAGCATAGGTTAAAACAACATAAATACAATTTAATAAAGCATAGGATGAAACCACATAAATACAATTTAATAAAACATAGGTTAAAACAACATAAATACAATTTAATAAAGCATAGGATAAAACAACATAAACACGATATAATAAAGCATGGGTTAAAACAACATAAATACATTTTAATAAAGCATAGGATAAAACAACATAAATACAATTTAATAAAGCATAGGATAAAACAACATAAATACAATTTAATAAAGCATAGGATAAAACAACATAAATACAATTTAATAAAGCATAGGATAAAACAACATAAATACAATTTAATAAAGCATAGGATAAAACTACATAAATACAATTTAATAAAGCATAGGATAAAACAACATAAATACAATTTAATAAAGCATAGGATAAAACAACATAAATACAATTTAATAAAGCATAGGATAAAACAACATAAATACAATTTAATAAAGCATGGGTTAAAACAACATAAATACAATTTAATAAAGCATAGGACAAAACAACATAAATACAATTTAATAAAGCATAGGATAAAACAACATAAATACAATTTAATAAAGCATAGGATAAAACAACATAAATACAATTTAATAAAGCATAGGATAAAACCACATAAATACAATTTAATAAAGCATGGGTTAAAACAACATAAATACAATTTAATAAAGCATAGTATAAAACAACATAAACACAATTTAATAAAGCATAGGATAAAACAACAAATACAATTTAATAAAGCATACGATAAAACAACATAATACAATTTAATAAAGCATAGGATAAAACAACTTAAATACAATTTAATAAAGCATAGGATAAAACAACATAAATACAATTTAATAAAGCATAGGTTAAAGCAACATAAATACAATTTAATAAAGCATAGGATAAAACAACATAAACACAATTTAATAAAGCATAGGTTAAAACAACATAAATACAATTTAATAAAGCATAGGATAAAACAACATAAATACAATTTAATAAAGCATAGGATAAAACAACATAAATACAATTTAATAAAGCATAGGATAAAACAACATAAATACAATTTAATAAAGCATAGGTTATAACAACATAAATACAATTTAATAAAGCATAGGACAAAACAAGATAAATACAATTTAATAAACCATTGGATAAAACAGCATATATACAATTTAATAAAGCATAGGATAAAACAACATAAATACAATTTGATAAAACATGGGTTAAAACAACATAAATACAATTTAATAAAGCATAGGATAAAACAACTTAAATACAATTTAATAAAGCATAGGATAAAACAACATAAATACAATTTTATAAAGCATAGGTTAAAGCAACATAAATACAATTTAATAAAGCATAGGATAAATCAACATAAATACAATTTAATAAAGCATATGTTAAAACAGCATAAATACAATTTAATAAAGCATAGGATAAAACAACATAAATACAATTTAATAAAGCATAGGATAAAACAACATGAATACAATTTAATAAAGCATAGGATAAAACAACATAAATACAATTTAATAAAGCATAGGATAAAACAACATAAATACAGTTTAAGAAAGCATAGGATAAAACAACATGAATACAATTTAATAAAGCATAGGATAAAACAACATAAATACAATTTAATAAAGCATAGGATAAAACAACATAAATACAATTTAATAAAGCATAGGATAAAAGAACATAAATACAATTTAATAAAGCATAGGATAAAAGAACATAAATACAATTTAATAAAGCATAGGATAAAACAACATAAATACAATTTAATAAAGCATAGGATAAAACAACATAGATGCAATTTAATAAAGCATAGGATAAAACAACATAAATACAATTTAATAAAGCATAGGATAAAACCACATAAATACAATTTAATAAAGCATAGGATAAAACAACATAAATACAATTTAATAAATCATAGGATAAAACCACATAAACACAATTTAATAAAGCATAGAATGAAACAACATAAATACAATTTAATAAAGCATAGGATAAAACAACATAGATGAATTTAATAAAGCATAGGATAAAACAACATAAATACAATTTAATAAAGCAAAGAATAAAACAACATAAATACAATTTAATAAAGCATAGGATAAAACAACATAAATACAATTTAATAAAGCATAGGATAAAACAACATAAATACAATTTAATAAAGCATAGGATAAAACAACATAAATACAATTTAATAAAGCATAGATTAAAACAACATAAATACAATTTAATAAAGCATAGGATAAAACAACGAAAATACAATTTAATAAAGCATAGGTTAAAACAAAATAAATACAATTTAATAAAGCATAGGATGAAAACACGTAAATACAATTTAATAAAACATACGTTAAAACAACATAAATACAATTTCATAAAGCATAGGATAAAACAACATAAACACGATATAATAAAGCATGGGTTAAAACAACATAAATACATTTTAATAAAGCATAGGATAAAACAACATAAATACAATTTAATAAAGCATAGGATAAAACAACATAAATGCAATTTAATAAAGCATAGGATAAAACAACATAAATACAATTTAATAAAGCATAGGATAAATCAACATAAATACAGTTTAATAAAGCATAGGATAAAACAACATAAATACAATTTAATAAAGCATAGGATAAAACAACATAAATACAATTTAATAAAGCATAGGATAAAACAACATGAATACAATTTAATAAAGCATAGGATAAAACAACATAAATACAATTTAATAAAGCATAGGATAAAACAACATAAATACAGTTTAATGAAGCATAGGATAAAACAACATGAATACAATTTAATAAAGCATGGGTTAAAACAACATAAATACAATTTAATAAAGCATAGTATAAAACAACATAAATACAATTTAATAAAGCATAGGATAAAACAACATAGATGCAATTTAATAAAGCATAGGATAAAACAACATAAATACAACTTAATAAAGCATAGGATAAAACCACATAAATACAATTTAATAAAGCATAGGATAAAACAACATAAATACAATTTAATAAATCATAGGATAAAACCACATAAACACAATTTAATAAAGCATAGAATAAAACAACATAAATACAATTTAATAAAGCATAGGTTAAAGCAACATAAATACAATTTAATAAAGCATGGGTTAAAACAACATAAATACAATTTAATAAAGCATACGACAAAACAACATAAATACAATTTAATAAAGCATGGGTTAAAACAACATAAATACAATTTAATAAAGCATACAACAAAACAACATAAATACAATGTAATAAAGCATAGGATAAAACAACATAATTACAATTTAATAAAGCATAGGATAAAACAACATAAATACAATTTAATAAAGCATAGGATAAAACCATATAAATACAATTTAATAAAGCATGGGTTAAAACAACATTAATACAATTTAATAAAGCATAGGATAAAACAACATAAACACAATTTAATAAAGCATAGGATAAAACAACATAAATACAATTTAATAAAGCATACGATAAAACAACATAATACAATTTAATAAAGCATAGGATAAAACAACATAAATACAATTTAATAAAGCATAGGATAAAACAACATAAATACAATTTAATAAAGCATAGGATTAAACAACATAAATCCAATTTAATAAAGCATAGGATAAAACCACATAAATACAATTTAATAAAGCATGGGTTAAAACAACATAAATACAATTTAATAAAGCATAGGATAAAACAACATAAATACAATTTAATAAAGCATAGGATAAAACAACATAAATACAATTTAATAAAGCATAGGATAAAACCACATAAATACAATTTAATAAAGCATGGGTTAAAACAACATTAATACAATTTAATAAAGCATAGGATAAAACAACATAAACACAATTTAATAAAGCATAGACTAAAACAACATAAATACAATTTAATAAAGCATACGATAAAACAACATAATACAATTTAATAAAGCATAGGATAAAACAACATAAATACAATTTAATAAAGCATAGGATAAAAGAACATAAATACAATTTAATAAAGCATAGGATAAAACAACATAAATACAATTTAATAAAGCATAGGATAAAACAACATAAATACAATTTAATAAAGCATAGGATAAAACCACATAAATACAATTTAATAAAGCATGGGTTAAAACAACATAAATACAATTTAATAAAGCATAGGATAAAACAACATAAATACAATTTAATAAAGCATAGGATTAAACAACATAAATACAATTTAATAAAGCATAGATTAAAACAACATAAATATAATTTAATAAACCATAGGATAAAACAACATAAATACAATTTAATAGAGCATAGGATAAAACAACATAAATACAATTTAATAAATCGTAGGATAAAACAACATAAATACAATTTAATAAAGCATAGGATAAAACAACATGAATACAATTGAATAAAGCATAGGATAAAACAACATAAATACAATTTAGTAAAGCATAGGATAAAACAACATAAATACAGTTTAAGAAAGCATAGGATAAAACAACATGAATACAATTTAATAAAGCATAGGATAAAACAACATAAATACAATTTAATAAAGCATAGGATAAAACAACATAAATACAATTTAATAAAGCATGGGTTAAAACAACATAAATACAATTTAATAAAGCATAGGATAAAACAACATAAATACAATTTAATAAAGCATAGGATAAAACAACATAGATGCAATTTAATAAAGCATAGGATAAAACAAAATAAATACAATTTAATAAAGCATAGGATGAAAACACGTAAATACAATTTAATAAAACAGGTTAAAACAACATAAATACAATTTCATAAAGCATAGGATAAGACAACATAAACACGATATAATAAAGCATGGGTTAAAACAACATAAATACATTTTAATAAAGCATAGGATAAAACAACATAAATACAATTTAATAAAGCATAGGATAAAACAACATAAATACAATTTAATAAAGCATACGATAAAACAACATAAATACAATTTAATAAAGCATAGGATAAAACAACATAAATACAGATTAATAAAGCATAGGATAAAACAACATAAATACAATTTAATAAAGCATAGGATAAAACAACATAAATACAATTTAATAAAGCATAGGATAAAACAACATGAATACAATTTAATAAAGCATAGGATAAAACAACATAAATACAATTTATTAAAGCATAGGATAAAACAACATAAATACAGTTTAATAAAGCATAGGATAAAAGAACATGAATACAATTTAATAAAGCATAGGATAAAACCACATAAATACAATTTAATAAATCATGGGTTAAAACAACATAAATACAATTTAATAAAGCATAGTATAAAACAACATAAACACAATTTAATAAAGCATAGGATAAAACAACATAAATACAATTTAATAAAGCATACGATAAAACAACATAATACAATTTAATAAAGCATAGGATAAAACAACTTAAATACAATTTAATAAAGCATAGGATAAAACAACATAAATACAATTTAATAAAGCATAGGTTAAAGCAACATAAATACAATTTAATAAAGCATAGGATAAAACAACATAAACACAATTTAATAAAGCATAGGTTAAAACAACATAAATACAATTTAATAAAGCATAGGATAAAACAACATAAATCCAATTTAATAAAGCATAGGATAAAACCACATAAATACAATTTAATAAAGCATGGGTTAAAACAACATAAATACAATTTAATAAAGCATAGGATAAAACAACATAAATACAATTTAATAAAGCATAGGATAAAACAACATAAATACAATTTAATAAAGCATAGGATAAAACCACATAAATACAATTTAATAAAGCATGGGTTAAAACAACATTAATACAATTTAATAAAGCATAGGATAAAACAACATAAACACAATTTAATAAAGCATAGACTAAAACAACATAATACAATTTAATAAAGCATAGGATAAAACAACATAAATACAATTTAATAAAGCATAGGATAAAAGAACATAAATACAATTTAATAAAGCATAGGATAAAACAACATAAATACAATTTAATAAAGCATGGGTTAAAACAACATAAATACAATTTAATAAAGCATAGGATAAAACAACATAAATACAATTTAATAAAGCATAGGATTAAACAACATAAATACAATTTAATAAAGCATAGATTAAAACAACATAAATATAATTTAATAAACCATAGGATAAAACAACATAAATACAATTTAATAAAGCATAGGATAAAACAACATAAATACAATTTAATATATCATAGGATAAAACAACATAAATACAATTTAATAAAGCATAGGATAAAACAACATGAATACAATTTAATAAAGCATAGGATAAAACAACATAAATACAATTTAGTAAAGCATAGGATAAAACAACATAAATACAGTTTAAGAAAGCATAGGATAAAACAACATGAATACAATTTAATAAAGCATAGGATAAAACAACATAAATACAATTTAATAAAGCATAGGATAAAACAACATAAATACAATTTAATAAAGCATGGGTTAAAACAACATAAATACAATTTAATAAAGCATAGGATAAAACAACATAAATACAATTTAATAAAGCATAGGATAAAACAACATAGATGCAATTTAATAAAGCATAGGATAAAACAAAATAAATACAATTTAATAAAGCATAGGATGAAAACACGTAAATACAATTTAATAAAACAGGTTAAAACAACATAAAAACAATTTCATAAAGCATAGGATAAGACAACATAAACACGATATAATAAAGCATGGGTTAAAACAACATAAATACAATTTAATAAAGCATAGGATAAAACAACATAAATACAATTTAATAAAGCATACGATAAAACAACATAAATACAATTTAATAAAGCATACGATAAAACAACATAAATACAGTTTAATAAAGCATAGGATAAAACAACATAAATACAATTTAATAAAGCATAGGATAAAACAACATAAATACAATTTAATAAAGCATAGGATAAAACAACATGAATACAATTTAATAAAGCATAGGATAAAACAACATAAATACAATTTATTAAAGCATAGGATAAAACAACATAAATACAGTTTAATAAAGCATAGGATAAAAGAACATGAATACAATTTAATAAAGCATAGGATAAAACAACATAAATACAATTTAATAAAGCATAGGATAAAACAACATAAATACAATTTAATAAAGCATAGGTTAAAACAACATAAATACAATTTAATAAAGCATGGGTTAAAACAACATAAATACAATTTAATAAAGCATAGTATAAAACAACATAAATACAATTTAATAAAGCATAGGATAAAACAACATAGATGCAATTTAATAAAGCATAGGATAAAACAACATAAATACAATTTAATAAAGCATAGGATAAAACCACATAAATTCAATTTAATAAAACATAGGATAAAACAACATAAATACAATTTAATAAATCATAGGATAAAACCACATAAACACAATTTAATAAAGTATAGAATAAAACAACATAAATACAATTTAATAAAGCATAGGATAAAACAACATAGATGAATTTAATAAAGCATAGGATAAAACAACATAAATACAATTTAATAAAGCAAAGAATAAAACACCATAAATACAATTTAATAAAGCATAGAATAAAACAACATAAATACAATTTAATAAAGCATAGGATAAAACAACATAAATACAATTTAATAAAGCATAGGATAAAACAACATAAATACAATTTAATAAAGCATAGGTTAAAACAACATAAATTCAATTTAATAAAGCATACGATGAAACCACATAAATACAATTTAATAAAGCATAGGTTAAAACAACATAAATACAATTTAATAAAGCATAGGATAAAACAACATAAATACAGTTTAATAAAGCATAGGATAAAACAACATAAATACAATTTAATAAAGCATAGGATAAAACCACATAAATACAATTTAATAAATCATGGGTTAAAACAACATAAATACAATTTAATAAAGCATAGTATAAAACAACATAAACACAATTTAATAAAGCATAGGATAAAACAACATAAATACAATTTAATAAAGCATACGATAAAACAACATAATACAATTTAATAAAGCATAGGATAAAACCACATAAATTCAATTTAATAAAACATAGGATAAAACAACATAAATACAATTTAATAAATCATAGGATAAAACCACATAAACACAATTTAATAAAGCATAGAATAAAACAACATAAATACAATTTAATAAAGCATAGGATAAAACAACATAGATGAATTTAATAAAGCATAGGATAAAACAACATAAATACAATTTAATAAAGCAAAGAATAAAACAACATAAATACAATTTAATAAAGCATAGAATAAAACAACATAAATACAATTTAATAAAGCATAGGATAAAACAACATAAATACAATTTAATAAAGCATAGGATAAAACAACATAAATACAATTTAATAAAGCATAGGTTAAAACAACATAAATTCAATTTAATAAAGCATACGATGAAACCACATAAATACAATTTAATAAAGCATAGGATAAAACAACATAAATACAATTTAATAAAGCATAGGTTAAAACAACATAAATACAATTTAATAAAGCATAGGATAAAACAACATAAATACAATTTAATAAAGCATAGGATAAAACAACATAAATACAATTTAATAAAGCATAGGATAAAACCACATAAATACAATTTAATAAATCATGGGTTAAAACAACATAAATACAATTTAATAAAGCATAGTATAAAACAACATAAACACAATTTAATAAAGCATAGGATAAAACAACATAAATACAATTTAATAAAGCATAGGATAAAACAACATAATACAATTTAATAAAGCATAGGATAAAACAACTTAAATACAATTTAATAAAGCATAGGATAAAACAACATAAATACAATTTAATAAAGCATAGGTTAAAGCAACATAAATACAATTTAATAAAGCATAGGATAAAACAACATAAACACAATTTAATAAAGCATAGGTTAAAACAACATAAATACAATTTAATAAAGCATAGGATAAAACAACATAAATCCAATTTAATAAAGCATAGGATAAAACCACATAAATACAATTTAATAAAGCATGGGTTAAAACAACATAAATACAATTTAATAAAGCATAGGATAAAACAACATAAATACAATTTAATAAAGCATAGGATAAAACAACATAAATACAATTTAATAAAGCATAGGATAAAACCACATAAATACAATTTAATAAAGCATGGGTTAAAACAACATTAATACAATTTAATAAAGCATAGGATAAAACAACATAAACACAATTTAATAAAGCATAGGATAAAACAACATAATACAATTTAATAAAGCATAGGATAAAACAACATAAATACAATTTAATAAAGCATAGGATAAAAGAACATAAATACAATTTAATAAAGCATAGGATAAAACAACATAAATACAATTTAATAAAGCATAGGATAAAACAACATAAATACAATTTAATAAAGCATAGGATAAAACCACATAAATACAATTTAATAAAGCATGGGTTGCAACAACATAAATACAATTTAATAAAGCATAGGATAAAACAACATAAATACTATTTAATAAAGCATAGGATTAAACAACATAAATACAATTTAATAAAGCATAGATTAAAACAACATAAATATAATTTAATAAACCATAGGATAAAACAACATAAATACAATTTAATAAAGCATAGGATAAAACAACATGAATTCAATTTAATAAAGCATACGATGAAACCACATAAATACAATTTAATAAAGCATAGGATAAAACAACATAAATACAATTTAATAAAGCATAGGTTAAAACAACATAAATACAATTTAATAAAGCATAGGATAAAACAACATAAATACAATTTAATAAAGCATAGGATAAAA
Organism: Phyllobates terribilis; assembly: GCF_046119375.1. Taxonomy (NCBI): domain Eukaryota; kingdom Metazoa; phylum Chordata; class Amphibia; order Anura; family Dendrobatidae; genus Phyllobates; species Phyllobates terribilis. The sequence continues at coordinate 253,743 of NW_027363323.1, forward strand.
CAACATAAATACAATTTAATAAAGCATAGGATAAAACCACATAAATACAATTTAATAAATCATGGGTTAAAACAACATAAATACAATTTAATAAAGCATAGTATAAAACAACATAAACACAATTTAATAAAGCATAGGATAAAACAACATAAATACAATTTAATAAAGCATACGATAAAACAACATAATACAATTTAATAAAGCATAGGATAAAACCACATGAATTCAATTTAATAAAACATAGGATAAAACAACATAAATACAATTTAATAAATCATAGGATAAAACAACATAAATACAATTTAATAAAGCATAGGATAAAACAACATAAATACAATTTAATATATCATAGGATAAAACAACATAAATACAATTTAATAAAGCATAGGATAAAACAACATGAATACAATTTAATAAAGCATAGGATAAAACAACATAAATACAATTTAGTAAAGCATAGGATAAAACAACATAAATACAGTTTAAGAAAGCATAGGATAAAACAACATGAATACAATTTAATAAAGCATAGGATAAAACAACATAAATACAATTTAATAAAGCATAGGATAAAACAACATAAATACAATTTAATAAAGCATGGGTTAAAACAACATAAATACAATTTAATAAAGCATAGGATAAAACAACATAAATACAATTTAATAAAGCATAGGATAAAACAACATAGATGCAATTTAATAAAGCATAGGATAAAACAAAATAAATACAATTTAATAAAGCATAGGATGAAAACACGTAAATACAATTTAATAAAACAGGTTAAAACAACATAAATACAATTTCATAAAGCATAGGATAAGACAACATAAACACGATATAATAAAGCATGGGTTAAAACAACATAAATACATTTTAATAAAGCATAGGATAAAACAACATAAATACAATTTAATAAAACATAGGATAAAACAACATAAATACAATTTAATAAAGCATACGATAAAACAACATAAATACAATTTAATAAAGCATACGATAAAACAACATAAATACAGTTTAATAAAGCATAGGATAAAACAACATAAATACAATTTAATAAAGCATAGGATAAAACAACATAAATACAATTTAATAAAGCATAGGATAAAACAACATGAATACAATTTAATAAAGCATAGGATAAAACAACATAAATACAATTTATTAAAGCATAGGATAAAACAACATAAATACAGTTTAATAAAGCATAGGATAAAAGAACATGAATACAATTTAATAAAGCATAGGATAAAACAACATAAATACAATTTAATAAAGCATAGGATAAAACAACATAAATACAATTTAATAAAGCATAGGTTAAAACAACATAAATATAATTTAATAAAGCATGGGTTAAATCAACATAAATACAATTTAATAAAGCATAGTATAAAACAACATAAATACAATTTAATAAAGCATAGGATAAAACAACATAGATGCAATTTAATAAAGCATAGGATAAAACAACATAAATACAATTTAATAAAGCATAGGATAAAACCACATAAATTCAATTTAATAAAACATAGGATAAAACAACATAAATACAATTTAATAAATCATAGGATAAAACCACATAAACACAATTTAATAAAGCATAGAATAAAACAACATAAATACAATTTAATAAAGCATAGGATAAAACAACATAGATGAATTTAATAAAGCATAGGATAAAACAACATAAATACAATTTAATAAAGCAAAGAATAAAACAACATAAATACAATTTAATAAAGCATAGAATAAAACAACATAAATACAATTTAATAAAGCATAGGATAAAACAACATAAATACAATTTAATAAAGCATAGGATAAAACAACATAAATACAATTTAATAAAGCATAGGTTAAAACAACATAAATTCAATTTAATAAAGCATACGATGAAACCACATAAATACAATTTAATAAAGCATAGGATAAAACAACATAAATACAATTTAATAAAGCATAGGTTAAAACAACATAAATACAATTTAATAAAGCATACGATAAAACAACATAAATACAATTTAATAAAGCATAGGATAAAACAACATAAATACAATTTAATAAAGCATAGGAAAAAACCACATAAATACAATTTAATAAATCATGGGTTAAAACAACATAAATACAATTTAATAAAGCATAGTATAAAACAACATAAACACAATTTAATAAAGCATAGGATAAAACAACATAAATACAGTTTAATAAAGCATAGGATAAAAGAACATGAATACAATTTAATAAAGCATAGGATAAAACAACATAAATACAATTTAATAAAGCATAGGATAAAACAACATAAATACAATTTAATAAAGCATAGGTTAAAACAACATAAATATAATTTAATAAAGCATGGGTTAAATCAACATAAATACAATTTAATAAAGCATAGTATAAAACAACATAAATACAATTTAATAAAGCATAGGATAAAACAACATAGATGCAATTTAATAAAGCATAGGATAAAACAACATAAATACAATTTAATAAAGCATAGGATAAAACCACATAAATTCAATTTAATAAAACATAGGATAAAACAACATAAATACAATTTAATAAATCATAGGATAAAACCACATAAACACAATTTAATAAAGCATAGAATAAAACAACATAAATACAATTTAATAAAGCATAGGATAAAACAACATAGATGAATTTAATAAAGCATAGGATAAAACAACATAAATACAATTTAATAAAGCAAAGAATAAAACAACATAAATACAATTTAATAAAGCATAGAATAAAACAACATAAATACAATTTAATAAAGCATAGGATAAAACAACATAAATACAATTTAATAAAGCATAGGATAAAACAACATAAATACAATTTAATAAAGCATAGGTTAAAACAACATAAATTCAATTTAATAAAGCATACGATGAAACCACATAAATACAATTTAATAAAGCATAGGATAAAACAACATAAATACAATTTAATAAAGCATAGGTTAAAACAACATAAATACAATTTAATAAAGCATACGATAAAACAACATAAATACAATTTAATAAAGCATAGGATAAAACAACATAAATACAATTTAATAAAGCATAGGAAAAAACCACATAAATACAATTTAATAAATCATGGGTTAAAACAACATAAATACAATTTAATAAAGCATAGTATAAAACAACATAAACACAATTTAATAAAGCATAGGATAAAACAACATAAATACAATTTAATAAAGCATACGATAAAACAACATAATACAATTTAATAAAGCATAGGATAAAACCACATAAATTCAATTTAATAAAACATAGGATAAAACAACATAAATACAATTTAATAAATCATAGGATAAAACCACATAAACACAATTTAATAAAGCATAGAATAAAACAACATAAATACAATTTAATAAAGCATAGGATAAAACAACATAGATGAATTTAATAAAGCATAGGATAAAACAACATAAATACAATTTAATAAAGCAAAGAATAAAACAACATAAATACAATTTAATAAAGCATAGAATAAAACAACATAAATACAATTTAATAAAGCATAGGATAAAGCAACATAAATACAATTTAATAAAGCATAGGATAAAACAACATAAATACAATTTAATAAAGCATAGGTTAAAACAACATAAATTCAATTTAATAAAGCATACGATGAAACAACATAAATACAATTTAATAAAGCATAGGTTAAAACAACATAAATACAATTTAATAAAGCATAGGATAAAACAACATAAATACAATTTAATAAAGCATAGGATAAAACAACATAAATACAATTTAATAAAGCATAGGATAAAACCACATAAATACAATTTAATAAATCATGGGTTAAAACAACATAAATACAATTTAATAAAGCATAGTATAAAACAACATAAACACAATTTAATAAAGCATAGGATAAAACAACATAAATACAATTTAATAAAGCATACGATAAAACAACATAATACAATTTAATAAAGCATAGGATAAAACAACTTAAATACAATTTAATAAAGCATAGGATAAAACAACATAAATACAATTTAATAAAGCATAGGTTAAAGCAACATAAATACAATTTAATAAAGCATAGGATAAAACAACATAAACACAATTTAATAAAGCATAGGTTAAAACAGCATAAATACAATTTAATAAAGCATAGGATAAAACAACATAAATCCAATTTAATAAAGCATAGGATAAAACCACATAAATACAATTTAATAAAGCATGGGTTAAAACAACATAAATACAATTTAATAAAGCATAGGATAAAACAACATAAATACAATTTAATAAAGCATAGGATAAAACAACATAAATACAATTTAATAAAGCATAGGATAAAACAACATAAATACAATTTAATAAAGCATAGGATAAAACCACATAAATACAATTTAATAAAGCATGGGTTGAAACAACATAAATACAATTTAATAAAGCATAGGATAAAACAACATAAATACAATTTAATAAAGCATAGGATTAAACAACATAAATACAATTTAATAAAGCATAGATTAAAACAACATAAATATAATTTAATAAACCATAGGATAAAACAACATAAATACAATTTAATAAAGCATAGGATAAAACAACATAAATTCAATTTAATAAAGCATACGATGAAACCACATAAATACAATTTAATAAAGCATAGGATAAAACAACATAAATACAATTTAATAAAGCATAGGTTAAAACAACATAAATACAATTTAATAAAGCATAGGATAAAACAACATAAATACAATTTAATAAAGCATAGGATAAAACAACATAAATACAATTTAATAAAGCAAAGGATAAAACCACATAAATACAATTTAATAAATCATGGGTTAAAACAACATAAATACAATTTAATAAAGCATAGTATAAAACAACATAAACACAATTTAATAAAGCATAGGATAAAACAACATAAATACAATTTAATAAAGCATACGATAAAACAACATAATACAATTTAATAAAGCATAGGATAAAACCACATGAATTCAATTTAATAAAACATAGGATAAAACAACATAAATACAATTTAATAAATCATAGGATAAAACCACATAAACACAATTTAATAAAGCATAGAATAAAACAACATAAATACAATTTAATAAAGCATAGGATAAAACAACATAAATACAATTTAATAAAGCATAGGATAAAACAACATAAATACAATTTAATAAAGCATAGGATAAAACAACATAAATACAATTTAATAAAGCATAGGATAAAAGAACATGAATACAATTTAATAAAGCATAGGATAAAACAACATAAATACAATTTATTAAAGCATAGGATAAAACAACATAAATACAGTTTAATAAAGCATAGGATAAAAGAACATGAATACAATTTAATAAAGCATAGGATAAAACAACATAAATACAATTTAATAAAGCATAGGATAAAACAACATAAATACAATTTAATAAAGCATAGGTTAAAACAACATAAATACAATTTAATAAAGCATGGGTTAAAACAACATAAATACATTTTAATAAAGCATAGTATAAAACAACATAAATACAATTTAATAAAGCATAGGATAAAACAACATAGATGCAATTTAATAAAGCATAGGATAAAACAACATAAATACAATTTAATAAAGCATAGGATAAAACCACATAAATTCAATTTAATAAAACATAGGATAAAACAACATAAATACAATTTAATAAATCATAGGATAAAACCACATAAACACAATTTAATAAAGCATAGAATAAAACAACATAAATACAATTTAATAAAGCATAGGATAAAACAACATAGATGAATTTAATAAAGCATAGGATAAAACAACATAAATACAATTTAATAAAGCAAAGAATAAAACAACATAAATACAATTTAATAAAGCATAGAATAAAACAACATAAATACAATTTAATAAAGCATAGGATAAAACAACATAAATACAATTTAATAAAGCATAGGATAAAACAACATAAATACAATTTAATAAAGCATAGGTTAAAACAACATAAATTCAATTTAATAAAGCATACGATGAAACCACATAAATACAATTTAATAAAGCATAGGATAAAACAACATAAATACAATTTAATAAAGCATAGGTTAAAACAACATAAATACAATTTAATAAAGCATACGATAAAACAACATAAATACAATTTAATAAAGCATAGGATAAAACAACATAAATACAATTTAATAAAGCATAGGTTAAAACAACATAAATACAATTTAATAAAGCATAGGATAAAACAACATAAATACAATTTAATAAAGCATAGGATAAAACAACATAAATACAATTTAATAAAGCATAGGATAAAACCACATAAATACAATTTAATAAATCATGGGTTAAAACAACATAAATACAATTTAATAAAGCATAGTATAAAACAACATAAACACAATTTAATAAAGCATAGGATAAAACAACATAAATACAATTTAATAAAGCATACGATAAAACAACATAATACAATTTAATAAAGCATAGGATAAAACAACTTAAATACAATTTAATAAAGCATAGGATAAAACAACATAAATACAATTTAATAAAGCATAGGTTAAAGCAACATAAATACAATTTAATAAAGCATAGGATAAAACAACATAAACACAATTTAATAAAGCATAGGTTAAAACAACATAAATACAATTTAATAAAGCATAGGATAAAACAACATAAATCCAATTTAATAAAGCATAGGATAAAACCACATAAATACAATTTAATAAAGCATGGGTTAAAACAACATAAATACAATTTAATAAAGCATAGGATAAAACAACATAAATACAATTTAATAAAGCATAGGATAAAACAACATAAATACAATTTAATAAAGCATAGGATAAAACCACATAAATACAATTTAATAAAGCATGGGTTAAAACAACATTAATACAATTTAATAAAGCATAGGATAAAACAACATAAACACAATTTAATAAAGCATAGGATAAAACAACATAATACAATTTAATAAAGCATAGGATAAAACAACATAAATACAATTTAATAAAGCATAGGATAAAAGAACATAAATACAATTTAATAAAGCATAGGATAAAACAACATAAATACAATTTAATAAAGCATAGGATAAAACAACATAAATACAATTTAATAAAGCATAGGATAAAACCACATAAATACAATTTAATAAAGCATGGGTTGCAACAACATAAATACAATTTAATAAAGCATAGGATAAAACAACATAAATACTATTTAATAAAGCATAGGATTAAACAACATAAATACAATTTAATAAAGCATAGATTAAAACAACATAAATATAATTTAATAAACCATAGGATAAAACAACATAAATACAATTTAATAAAGCATAGGATAAAACAACATGAATTCAATTTAATAAAGCATACGATGAAACCACATAAATACAATTTAATAAAGCATAGGATAAAACAACATAAATACAATTTAATAAAGCATAGGTTAAAACAACATAAATACAATTTAATAAAGCATAGGATAAAACAACATAAATACAATTTAATAAAGCATAGGATAAAACAACATAAATACAATTTAATAAAGCATAGGATAAAACCACATAAATACAATTTAATAAATCATGGGTTAAAACAACATAAATACAATTTAATAAAGCATAGTATAAAACAACATAAACACAATTTAATAAAGCATAGGATAAAACAACATAAATACAATTTAATAAAGCATACGATAAAACAACATAATACAATTTAATAAAGCATAGGATAAAACCACATGAATTCAATTTAATAAAACATAGGATAAAACAACATAAATACAATTTAATAAATCATAGGATAAAACAACATAAATACAATTTAATAAAGCATAGGATAAAACAACATAAATACAATTTAATAAAGCATAGGATAAAACCACATGAATTCAATTTAATAAAACATAGGATAAAACAACATAAATACAATTTAATAAATCATAGGATAAAACAACATAAATACAATTTAATAAAGCATAGGATAAAACAACATAAATACAATTTAATAAAGCATAGGATAAAACAACATAAATACAATTTAATAAAGCATAGGTTAAAACAACATAAATTCAATTTAATAAAGCATACGATGAAACCACATAAATACAATTTAATAAAGCATAGGATAAAACAACATAAATACAATTTAATAAAGCATAGGTTAAAACAACATAAATACAATTTAATAAAGCATACGATAAAACAACATAAATACAATTTAATAAAGCATAGGATAAAACAACATAAATACAATTTAATAAAGCATAGGTTAAAACAACATAAATACAATTTAATAAAGCATAGGATAAAACAACATAAATACAATTTAATAAAGCATAGGATAAAACAACATAAATACAATTTAATAAAGCATAGGATAAAACCACATAAATACAATTTAATAAATCATGGGTTAAAACAACATAAATACAATTTAATAAAGCATAGTATAAAACAACATAAACACAATTTAATAAAGCATAGGATAAAACAACATAAATACAATTTAATAAAGCATACGATAAAACAACATAATACAATTTAATAAAGCATAGGATAAAACAACTTAAATACAATTTAATAAAGCATAGGATAAAACAACATAAATACAATTTAATAAAGCATAGGTTAAAGCAACATAAATACAATTTAATAAAGCATAGGATAAAACAACATAAACACAATTTAATAAAGCATAGGTTAAAACAACATAAATACAATTTAATAAAGCATAGGATAAAACAACATAAATCCAATTTAATAAAGCATAGGATAAAACCACATAAATACAATTTAATAAAGCATGGGTTAAAACAACATAAATACAATTTAATAAAGCATAGGATAAAACAACATAAATACAATTTAATAAAGCATAGGATAAAACAACATAAATACAATTTAATAAAGCATAGGATAAAACCACATAAATACAATTTAATAAAGCATGGGTTAAAACAACATTAATACAATTTAATAAAGCATAGGATAAAACAACATAAACACAATTTAATAAAGCATAGGATAAAACAACATAATACAATTTAATAAAGCATAGGATAAAACAAAATAAATACAATTTAATAAAGCATAGGATAAAAGAACATAAATACAATTTAATAAAGCATAGGATAAAACAACATAAATACAATTTAATAAAGCATAGGATAAAACAACATAAATACAATTTAATAAAGCATAGGATAAAACCACATAAATACAATTTAATAAAGCATGGGTTGCAACAACATAAATACAATTTAATAAAGCATAGGATAAAACAACATAAATACTATTTAATAAAGCATAGGATTAAACAACATAAATACAATTTAATAAAGCATAGATTAAAACAACATAAATATAATTTAATAAACCATAGGATAAAACAACATAAATACAATTTAATAAAGCATAGGATAAAACAACATGAATTCAATTTAATAAAGCATACGATGAAACCACATAAATACAATTTAATAAAGCATAGGATAAAACAACATAAATACAATTTAATAAAGCATAGGTTAAAACAACATAAATACAATTTAATAAAGCATAGGATAAAACAACATAAATACAATTTAATAAAGCATAGGATAAAACAACATAAATACAATTTAATAAAGCATAGGATAAAACCACATAAATACAATTTAATAAATCATGGGTTAAAACAACATAAATACAATTTAATAAAGCATAGTATAAAACAACATAAACACAATTTAATAAAGCATAGGATAAAACAACATAAATACAATTTAATAAAGCATACGATAAAACAACATAATACAATTTAATAAAGCATAGGATAAAACCACATGAATTCAATTTAATAAAACATAGGATAAAACAACATAAATACAATTTAATAAATCATAGGATAAAACAACATAAATACAATTTAATAAAGCATAGGATAAAACAACATAAATACAATTTAATATATCATAGGATAAAACAACATAAATACAATTTAATAAAGCATAGGATAAAACAACATGAATACAATTTAATAAAGCATAGGATAAAACAACATAAATACAATTTAGTAAAGCATAGGATAAAACAACATAAATACAGTTTAAGAAAGCATAGGATAAAACAACATGAATACAATTTAATAAAGCATAGGATAAAACAACATAAATACAATTTAATAAAGCATAGGATAAAACAACATAAATACAATTTAATAAAGCATGGGTTAAAACAACATAAATACAATTTAATAAAGCATAGGATAAAACAACATAAATACAATTTAATAAAGCATAGGATAAAACAACATAGATGCAATTTAATAAAGCATAGGATAAAACAAAATAAATACAATTTAATAAAGCATAGGATGAAAACACGTAAATACAATTTAATAAAACAGGTTAAAACAACATAAATACAATTTCATAAAGCATAGGATAAGACAACATAAACACGATATAATAAAGCATGGGTTAAAACAACATAAATACATTTTAATAAAGCATAGGATAAAACAACATAAATACAATTTAATAAAACATAGGATAAAACAACATAAATACAATTTAATAAAGCATACGATAAAACAACATAAATACAATTTAATAAAGCATACGATAAAACAACATAAATACAGTTTAATAAAGCATAGGATAAAACAACATAAATACAATTTAATAAAGCATAGGATAAAACAACATAAATACAATTTAATAAAGCATAGGATAAAACAACATGAATACAATTTAATAAAGCATAGGATAAAACAACATAAATACAATTTATTAAAGCATAGGATAAAACAACATAAATACAGTTTAATAAAGCATAGGATAAAAGAACATGAATACAATTTAATAAAGCATAGGATAAAACAACATAAATACAATTTAATAAAGCATAGGATAAAACAACATAAATACAATTTAATAAAGCATAGGTTAAAACAACATAAATATAATTTAATAAAGCATGGGTTAAATCAACATAAATACAATTTAATAAAGCATAGTATAAAACAACATAAATACAATTTAATAAAGCATAGGATAAAACAACATAGATGCAATTTAATAAAGCATAGGATAAAACAACATAAATACAATTTAATAAAGCATAGGATAAAACCACATAAATTCAATTTAATAAAACATAGGATAAAACAACATAAATACAATTTAATAAATCATAGGATAAAACCACATAAACACAATTTAATAAAGCATAGAATAAAACAACATAAATACAATTTAATAAAGCATAGGATAAAACAACATAGATGAATTTAATAAAGCATAGGATAAAACAACATAAATACAATTTAATAAAGCAAAGAATAAAACAACATAAATACAATTTAATAAAGCATAGAATAAAACAACATAAATACAATTTAATAAAGCATAGGATAAAACAACATAAATACAATTTAATAAAGCATAGGATAAAACAACATAAATACAATTTAATAAAGCATAGGTTAAAACAACATAAATTCAATTTAATAAAGCATACGATGAAACCACATAAATACAATTTAATAAAGCATAGGATAAAACAACATAAATACAATTTAATAAAGCATAGGTTAAAACAACATAAATACAATTTAATAAAGCATACGATAAAACAACATAAATACAATTTAATAAAGCATAGGATAAAACAACATAAATACAATTTAATAAAGCATAGGATAAAACCACATAAATACAATTTAATAAATCATGGGTTAAAACAACATAAATACAATTTAATAAAGCATAGTATAAAACAACATAAACACAATTTAATAAAGCATAGGATAAAACAACATAAATACAATTTAATAAAGCATACGATAAAACAACATAATACAATTTAATAAAGCATAGGATAAAACCACATAAATTCAATTTAATAAAACATAGGATAAAACAACATAAATACAATTTAATAAATCATAGGATAAAACCACATAAACACAATTTAATAAAGCATAGAATAAAACAACATAAATACAATTTAATAAAGCATAGGATAAAACAACATAGATGAATTTAATAAAGCATAGGATAAAACAACATAAATACAATTTAATAAAGCAAAGAATAAAACAACATAAATACAATTTAATAAAGCATAGAATAAAACAACATAAATACAATTTAATAAAGCATAGGATAAAGCAACATAAATACAATTTAATAAAGCATAGGATAAAACAACATAAATACAATTTAATAAAGCATAGGTTAAAACAACATAAATTCAATTTAATAAAGCATACGATGAAACAACATAAATACAATTTAATAAAGCATAGGTTAAAACAACATAAATACAATTTAATAAAGCATAGGATAAAACAACATAAATACAATTTAATAAAGCATAGGATAAAACAACATAAATACAATTTAATAAAGCATAGGATAAAACCACATAAATACAATTTAATAAATCATGGGTTAAAACAACATAAATACAATTTAATAAAGCATAGTATAAAACAACATAAACACAATTTAATAAAGCATAGGATAAAACAACATAAATACAATTTAATAAAGCATACGATAAAACAACATAATACAATTTAATAAAGCATAGGATAAAACAACTTAAATACAATTTAATAAAGCATAGGATAAAACAACATAAATACAATTTAATAAAGCATAGGTTAAAGCAACATAAATACAATTTAATAAAGCATAGGATAAAACAACATAAACACAATTTAATAAAGCATAGGTTAAAACAACATAAATACAATTTAATAAAGCATAGGATAAAACAACATAAATCCAATTTAATAAAGCATAGGATAAAACCACATAAATACAATTTAATAAAGCATGGGTTAAAACAACATAAATACAATTTAATAAAGCATAGGATAAAACAACATAAATACAATTTAATAAAGCATAGGATAAAACAACATAAATACAATTTAATAAAGCATAGGATAAAACAACATAAATACAATTTAATAAAGCATAGGATAAAACCACATAAATACAATTTAATAAAGCATGGGTTGAAACAACATAAATACAATTTAATAAAGCATAGGATAAAACAACATAAATACAATTTAATAAAGCATAGGATTAAACAACATAAATACAATTTAATAAAGCATAGATTAAAACAACATAAATATAATTTAATAAACCATAGGATAAAACAACATAAATACAATTTAATAAAGCATAGGATAAAACAACATAAATTCAATTTAATAAAGCATACGATGAAACCACATAAATACAATTTAATAAAGCATAGGATAAAACAACATAAATACAATTTAATAAAGCATAGGTTAAAACAACATAAATACAATTTAATAAAGCATAGGATAAAACAACATAAATACAATTTAATAAAGCATAGGATAAAACAACATAAATACAATTTAATAAAGCAAAGGATAAAACCACATAAATACAATTTAATAAATCATGGGTTAAAACAACATAAATACAATTTAATAAAGCATAGTATAAAACAACATAAACACAATTTAATAAAGCATAGGATAAAACAACATAAATACAATTTAATAAAGCATACGATAAAACAACATAATACAATTTAATAAAGCATAGGATAAAACCACATGAATTCAATTTAATAAAACATAGGATAAAACAACATAAATACAATTTAATAAATCATAGGATAAAACCACATAAACACAATTTAATAAAGCATAGAATAAAACAACATAAATACAATTTAATAAAGCATAGGATAAAACAACATAAATACAATTTAATAAAGCATAGGATAAAACAACATAAATACAATTTAATAAAGCATAGGATAAAACAACATAAATACAATTTAATAAAGCATAGGATAAAACAACATGAATACAATTTAATAAAGCATAGGATAAAACAACATAAATACAATTTATTAAAGCATAGGATAAAACAACATAAATACAGTTTAATAAAGCATAGGATAAAAGAACATGAATACAATTTAATAAAGCATAGGATAAAACAACATAAATACAATTTAATAAAGCATAGGATAAAACAACATAAATACAATTTAATAAAGCATAGGTTAAAACAACATAAATACAATTTAATAAAGCATGGGTTAAAACAACATAAATACATTTTAATAAAGCATAGTATAAAACAACATAAATACAATTTAATAAAGCATAGGATAAAACAACATAGATGCAATTTAATAAAGCATAGGATAAAACAACATAAATACAATTTAATAAAGCATAGGATAAAACCACATAAATTCAATTTAATAAAACATAGGATAAAACAACATAAATACAATTTAATAAATCATAGGATAAAACCACATAAACACAATTTAATAAAGCATAGAATAAAACAACATAAATACAATTTAATAAAGCATAGGATAAAACAACATAGATGAATTTAATAAAGCATAGGATAAAACAACATAAATACAATTTAATAAAGCAAAGAATAAAACAACATAAATACAATTTAATAAAGCATAGAATAAAACAACATAAATACAATTTAATAAAGCATAGGATAAAACAACATAAATACAATTTAATAAAGCATAGGATAAAACAACATAAATACAATTTAATAAAGCATAGGTTAAAACAACATAAATTCAATTTAATAAAGCATACGATGAAACCACATAAATACAATTTAATAAAGCATAGGATAAAACAACATAAATACAATTTAATAAAGCATAGGTTAAAACAACATAAATACAATTTAATAAAGCATACGATAAAACAACATAAATACAATTTAATAAAGCATAGGATAAAACAACATAAATACAATTTAATAAAGCATAGGATAAAACCACATAAATACAATTTAATAAATCATGGGTTAAAACAACATAAATACAATTTAATAAAGCATAGTATAAAACAACATAAACACAATTTAATAAAGCATAGGATAAAACAACATAAATACAATTTAATAAAGCATACGATAAAACAACATAATACAATTTAATAAAGCATAGGATAAAACCACATAAATTCAATTTAATAAAACATAGGATAAAACAACATAAATACAATTTAATAAATCATAGGATAAAACCACATAAACACAATTTAATAAAGCATAGAATAAAACAACATAAATACAATTTAATAAAGCATAGGATAAAACAACATAGATGAATTTAATAAAGCATAGGATAAAACAACATAAATACAATTTAATAAAGCAAAGAATAAAACAACATAAATACAATTTAATAAAGCATAGAATAAAACAACATAAATACAATTTAATAAAGCATAGGATAAAGCAACATAAATACAATTTAATAAAGCATAGGATAAAACAACATAAATACAATTTAATAAAGCATAGGTTAAAACAACATAAATTCAATTTAATAAAGCATACGATGAAACCACATAAATACAATTTAATAAAGCATAGGATAAAACAACATAAATACAATTTAATAAAGCATAGGTTAAAACAACATAAATACAATTTAATAAAGCATAGGATAAAACAACATAAATACAATTTAATAAAGCATAGGATAAAACAACATAAATACAATTTAATAAAGCATAGGATAAAACCACATAAATACAATTTAATAAATCATGGGTTAAAACAACATAAATACAATTTAATAAAGCATAGTATAAAACAACATAAACACAATTTAATAAAGCATAGGATAAAACAACATAAATACAATTTAATAAAGCATACGATAAAACAACATAATACAATTTAATAAAGCATAGGATAAAACAACTTAAATACAATTTAATAAAGCATAGGATAAAACAACATAAATACAATTTAATAAAGCATAGGTTAAAGCAACATAAATACAATTTAATAAAGCATAGGATAAAACAACATAAACACAATTTAATAAAGCATAGGTTAAAACAACATAAATACAATTTAATAAAGCATAGGATAAAACAACATAAATCCAATTTAATAAAGCATAGGATAAAACCACATAAATACAATTTAATAAAGCATGGGTTAAAACAACATAAATACAATTTAATAAAGCATAGGATAAAACAACATAAATACAATTTAATAAAGCATAGGATAAAACCACATAAATACAATTTAATAAAGCATGGGTTGAAACAACATAAATACAATTTAATAAAGCATAGGATAAAACAACATAAATACAATTTAATAAAGCATAGGATTAAACAACATAAATACAATTTAATAAAGCATAGATTAAAACAACATAAATATAATTTAATAAACCATAGGATAAAACAACATAAATACAATTTAATAAAGCATAGGATAAAACAACATAAATTCAATTTAATAAAGCATACGATGAAACCACATAAATACAATTTAATAAAGCATAGGATAAAACAACATAAATACAATTTAATAAAGCATAGGTTAAAACAACATAAATACAATTTAATAAAGCATAGGATAAAACAACATAAATACAATTTAATAAAGCATAGGATAAAACAACATAAATACAATTTAATAAAGCAAAGGATAAAACCACATAAATACAATTTAATAAATCATGGGTTAAAACAACATAAATACAATTTAATAAAGCATAGTATAAAACAACATAAACACAATTTAATAAAGCATAGGATAAAACAACATAAATACAATTTAATAAAGCATACGATAAAACAACATAATACAATTTAATAAAGCATAGGATAAAACCACATGAATTCAATTTAATAAAACATAGGATAAAACAACATAAATACAATTTAATAAATCATAGGATAAAACCACATAAACACAATTTAATAAAGCATAGAATAAAACAACATAAATACAATTTAATAAAGCATAGGATAAAACAACATAAATACAATTTAATAAAGCATAGGATAAAACAACATAAATACAATTTAATAAAGCATAGGATAAAACAACATAAATACAATTTAATAAAGCATAGGATAAAACAACATGAATACAATTTAATAAAGCATAGGATAAAACAACATAAATACAATTTATTAAAGCATAGGATAAAACAACATAAATACAGTTTAATAAAGCATAGGATAAAAGAACATGAATACAATTTAATAAAGCATAGGATAAAACAACATAAATACAATTTAATAAAGCATAGGATAAAACAACATAAATACAATTTAATAAAGCATAGGTTAAAACAACATAAATACAATTTAATAAAGCATGGGTTAAAACAACATAAATACATTTTAATAAAGCATAGTATAAAACAACATAAATACAATTTAATAAAGCATAGGATAAAACAACATAGATGCAATTTAATAAAGCATAGGATAAAACAACATAAATACAATTTAATAAAGCATAGGATAAAACCACATAAATTCAATTTAATAAAACATAGGATAAAACAACATAAATACAATTTAATAAATCATAGGATAAAACCACATAAACACAATTTAATAAAGCATAGAATAAAACAACATAAATACAATTTAATAAAGCATAGGATAAAACAACATAAATACAATTTAATAAAGCATAGGATAAAACAACATAAATACAATTTAATAAAGCATAGGATAAAACAACATAAATACAATTTAATAAAGCATAGGTTAAAACAACATAAATTCAATTTAATAAAGCATACGATGAAACCACATAAATACAATTTAATAAAGCATAGGATAAAACAACATAAATACAATTTAATAAAGCATAGGTTAAAACAACATAAATACAATTTAATAAAGCAAAGAATAAAACAACATAAATACAATTTAATAAAGCATAGAATAAAACAACATAAATACAATTTAATAAAGCATAGGATAAAACAACATAAATACAATTTAATAAAGCATAGGATAAAACAACATAAATACAATTTAATAAAGCATAGGTTAAAACAACATAAATTCAATTTAATAAAGCATACGATGAAACCACATAAATACAATTTAATAAAGCATAGGATAAAACAACATAAATACAATTTAATAAAGCATAGGTTAAAACAACATAAATACAATTTAATAAAGCATAGGATAAAACAACATAAATACAATTTAATAAAGCATAGGATAAAACAACATAAATACAATTTAATAAAGCATAGGATAAAACCACATAAATACAATTTAATAAATCATGGGTTAAAACAACATAAATACAATTTAATAAAGCATAGTATAAAACAACATAAACACAATTTAATAAAGCATAGGATAAAACAACATAAATACAATTTAATAAAGCATACGATAAAACAACATAATACAATTTAATAAAGCATAGGATAAAACCACATAAATTCAATTTAATAAAACATAGGATAAAACAACATAAATACAATTTAATAAATCATAGGATAAAACCACATAAACACAATTTAATAAAGCATAGAATAAAACAACATAAATACAATTTAATAAAGCATAGGATAAAACAACATAGATGAATTTAATAAAGCATAGGATAAAACAATATAAATACAATTTAATAAAGCAAAGAATAAAACAACATAAATACAATTTAATAATGCATAGAATAAAACAACATAAATACAACTTAATAAAGCATAGGATAAAACAACATAAATACAATTTAATAAAGCATAGGATAAAACAACATAAATACAATTTAATAAAGCATAGGTTAAAACAACATAAATTCAATTTAATAAAGCATACGATGAAACCACATAAATACAATTTAATAAAGCATAGGATAAAACAACATAAATACAATTTAATAAAGCATAGGTTAAAACAACATAAATACAATTTAATAAAGCATAGGATAAAACAACATAAATACAATTTAATAAAGCATAGGATAAAACAACATAAATACAATTTAATAAAGCATAGGATAAAACCACATAAATACAATTTAATAAATCATGGGTTAAAACAACATAAATACAATTTAATAAAGCATAGTATAAAACAACATAAACACAATTTAATAAAGCATAGGATAAAACAACATAAATACAGTTTAATAAAGCATACGATAAAACAACATAATACAATTTAATAAAGCATAGGATAAAACAACTTAAATACAATTTAATAAAGCATAGGATAAAACAACATAAATACAATTTAATAAAGCATAGGTTAAAGCAACATAAATACAATTTAATAAAGCATAGGATAAAACAACATAAACATAATTTAATAAAGCATAGGTTAAAACAACATAAATACAATTTAACAAAGCATAGGATAAAACAACATAAATCCAATTTAATAAAGCATAGGATAAAACCACATAAATACAATTTAATAAAGCATGGGTTAAAACAACATAAATACAATTTAATAAAGTATAGGATAAAACAACATAAATACAATTTAATAAAGCATAGGATAAAACAACATAAATACAATTTAATAAAGCATAGGATAAAACCACATAAATACAATTTAATAAAGCATGGGTTAAAACAACATTAATACAATTTAATAAAGCATAGGATAAAACAACATAAACACAATTTAATAAAGCATAGGATAAAACAACATAATACAATTTAATAAAGCATAGGATAAAACAACATAAATACAATTTAATAAAGCATAGGATAAAAGAACATAAATACAATTTAATAAAGCATAGGATAAAACAACATAAATACAATTTAATAAAGCATAGGATAAAACCACATAAATACAATTTAATAAAGCATGGGTTAAAACAACATAAATACAATTTAATAAAGCATAGGATAAAACAACATAAATACAATTTAATAAAGCATAGGATTAAACAACATAAATACAATTTAATAAAGCATAGATTAAAACAACATAAATATAATTTAATAAACCATAGGATAAAACAACATAAATACAATTTAATAAAGCATAGGATAAAACAACATAAATTCAATTTAATAAAGCATACGATGAAACCACATAAATACAATTTAATAAAGCATAGGATAAAACAACATAAATACAATTTAATAAAGCATAGGTTAAAACAACATAAATACAATTTAATAAAGCATAGGATAAAACAACATAATTACAATTTAATAAAGCATAGGATAAAACAACATAAATACAATTTAATAAAGCATAGGATAAAACCACATAAATACAATTTAATAAATCATGGGTTAAAACAACATAAATACAATTTAATAAAGCATAGTATAAAACAACATAAACACAATTTAATAAAGCATAGGATAAAACAACATAAATACAATTTAATAAAGCATACGATAAAACAACACAATACAATTTAATAAAGCATAGGATAAAACCACATGAATTCAATTTAATAAAACATAGGATAAAACAACATAAATACAATTTAATAAATCATAGGATAAAACCACATAAACACAATTTAATAAAGCATAGAATAAAACAACATAAATACAATTTAATAAAGCATAGGATGAAACAACATAGATGAATTTAATAAAGCATAGGATAAAACAACATAAATACAATTTAATAAAGCAAAGAATAAAACAACATAAATACAATTTAATAAAGCATAGAATAAAACAACATAAATACAATTTAATAAAGCATAGGATAAAACAACATAAATACAATTTAATAAAGCATAGGATAAAACAACATAAATACAATTTAATAAAGCATAGGTTAAAACAACATAAATTCAATTTAATAAAGCATACGATGAAACCACATAAATACAATTTAATAAAGCATAGGATAAAACAACATAAATACAATTTAATAAAGCATAGGTTAAAACAACATAAATACAATTTAATAAAGCATAGGATAAAACAACATAAATACAATTTAATAAAGCATAGGATAAAACAACATAAATACAATTTAATAAAGCATAGGATAAAACTACATAAATACAATTTAATAAATCATGGGTTAAAACAGCATAAATACAATTTAATAAAGCATAGTATAAAACAACATAAACACAATTTAATAAAGCATAGGATAAAACAACATAAATACAATTTAATAAAGCATACGATAAAACAACATAATACAATTTAATAAAGCATAGGATAAAACAACTTAAATACAATTTAATAAAGCATAGGATAAAACAACATAAATACAATTTAATAAAGCATAGGTTAAAGCAACATAAATACAATTTAATAAAGCATAGGATAAAACAACATAAACACAATTTAATAAAGCATAGGTTAAAACAACATAAATACAATTTAATAAAGCATAGGATAAAACAACATAAATCCAATTTAATAAAGCATAGGATAAAACCACATAAATACAATTTAATAAAGCATGGGTTAAAACAACATAAATACAATTTAATAAAGCATAGGATAAAACAACATAAATACAATTTAATAAAGCATAGGATAAAACAACATAAATACAATTTAATAAAGCATAGGATAAAACCACATAAATACAATTTAATAAAGCATGGGTTAAAACAACATTAATACAATTTAATAAAGCATAGGATAAAACAACATAAACACAATTTAATAAAGCATAGACTAAAACAACATAATACAATTTAATAAAGCATAGGATAAAACAACATAAATACAATTTAATAAAGCATAGGATAAAAGAACATAAATACAATTTAATAAAGCATAGGATAAAACAACATAAATACAATTTAATAAAGCATAGGATAAAACAACATAAATACAATTTAATAAAGCATAGGATAAAACCACATAAATACAATTTAATAAAGCATGGGTTAAAACAACATAAATACAATTTAATAAAGCATAGGTTAAAACAACATAAATACAATTTAATAAAGCATAGGATAAAACAACATAAATCCAATTTAATAAAGCATAGGATAAAACAACTTAAATACAATTTAATAAAGCATAGGACAAAACAACATAAATACAATTTAATAAAGCATAGGTTAAAGCAACATAAATACAATTTAATAAAGCATAGGATAAAACAACATAAACACAATTTAATAAAGCATAGGTTAAAACAACATAAATACAATTTAATAAAGCATAGGATAAAACAACATAAATCCAATTTAATAAAGCATAGGATAAAACCATATAAATACAATTTAATAAAGCATGGGTTAAAACAACATAAATACAATTTAATAAAGCATAGGATAAAACAACATAAATACAATTTAATAAAGCATAGATTAAAACAACATAAATATAATTTAATAAACCATAGGATAAAACAACATAAATACAATTTAATAAAGCATAGGATAAAACAACATAAATACAATTTAATAAATCATAGGATAAAACAACATAAATACAATTTAATAAAGCATAGGATAAAACAACATGAATACAATTTAATAAAGCATAGGATAAAACAACATAAATACAATTTAGTAAAGCATAGGATAAAACAACATAAATACAGTTTAAGAAAGCATAGGATAAAACAACATGAATACAATTTAATAAAGCATAGGATAAAACAACATAAATACAATTTAATAAAGCATAGGATAAAACAACATAAATACAATTTAATAAAGCATGGGTTAAAACAACATAAATACAATTTAATAAAGCATAGGATAAAACAACATAAATACAATTTAATAAAGCATAGGATAAAACAACATAGATGCAATTTAATAAAGCATAGGATAAAACAAAATAAATACAATTTAATAAAGCATAGGATGAAAACACGTAAATACAATTTAATAAAACAGGTTAAAACAACATAAATACAATTTCATAAAGCATAGGATAAGACAACATAAACACGATATAATAAAGTATGGGTTAAAACAACATAAATACATTTTAATAAAGCATAGGATAAAACAACATAAATACAATTTAATAAAGCATAGGATAAAACAACATAAATACAATTTAATAAAGCATACGATAAAACAACATAAATACAATTTAATAAAGCATACGATAAAACAACATAAATACAGTTTAATAAAGCATAGGATAAAACAACATAAATACAATTTAATAAAGCATAGGATAAAACAACATAAATACAATTTAATAAAGCATAGGATAAAACAACATGAATACAATTTAATAAAGCATAGGATAAAACAACATAAATACAATTTATTAAAGCATAGGATAAAACAACATAAATACAGTTTAATAAAGCATAGGATAAAAGAACATGAATACAATTTAATAAAGCATAGGATAAAACAACATAAATACAATTTAATAAAGCATAGGATAAAACAACATAAATACAATTTAATAAAGCATAGGTTAAAACAACATAAATACAATTTAATAAAGCATGGGTTAAAACAACATAAATACATTTTAATAAAGCATAGTATAAAACAACATAAATACAATTTAATAAAGCATAGGATAAAACAACATAGATGCAATTTAATAAAGCATAGGATAAAACAACATAAATACAATTTAATAAAGCATAGGATAAAACCACATAAATTCAATTTAATAAAACATAGGATAAAACAACATAAATACAATTTAATAAATCATAGGATAAAACCACATAAACACAATTTAATAAAGCATAGAATAAAACAACATAAATACAATTTAATAAAGCATAGGATAAAACAACATAAATACAATTTAATAAAGCATAGGATAAAACAACATAAATACAATTTAATAAAGCATAGGATAAAACAACATAAATACAATTTAATAAAGCATAGGTTAAAACAACATAAATTCAATTTAATAAAGCATACGATGAAACCACATAAATACAATTTAATAAAGCATAGGATAAAACAACATAAATACAATTTAATAAAGCATAGGTTAAAACAACATAAAAACAATTTAATAAAGCAAAGAATAAAACAACATAAATACAATTTAATAAAGCATAGAATAAAACAACATAAATACAATTTAATAAAGCATAGGATAAAACAACATAAATACAATTTAATAAAGCATAGGATAAAACAACATAAATACAATTTAATAAAGCATAGGTTAAAACAACATAAATTCAATTTAATAAAGCATACGATGAAACCACATAAATACAATTTAATAAAGCATAGGATAAAACAACATAAATACAATTTAATAAAGCATAGGTTAAAACAACATAAATACAATTTAATAAAGCATAGGATAAAACAACATAAATACAATTTAATAAAGCATAGGATAAAACAACATAAATACAATTTAATAAAGCATAGGATAAAACCACATAAATACAATTTAATAAATCATGGGTTAAAACAACATAAATACAATTTAATAAAGCATAGTATAAAACAACATAAACACAATTTAATAAAGCATAGGATAAAACAACATAAATACAATTTAATAAAGCATACGATAAAACAACATAATACAATTTAATAAAGCATAGGATAAAACCACATAAATTCAATTTAATAAAACATAGGATAAAACAACATAAATACAATTTAATAAATCATAGGATAAAACCACATAAACACAATTTAATAAAGCATAGAATAAAACAACATAAATACAATTTAATAAAGCATAGGATAAAACAACATAGATGAATTTAATAAAGCATAGGATAAAACAACATAAATACAATTTAATAAAGCAAAGAATAAAACAACATAAATACAATTTAATAATGCATAGAATAAAACAACATAAATACAATTTAATAAAGCATAGGATAAAACAACATAAATACAATTTAATAAAGCATAGGATAAAACAACATAAATACAATTTAATAAAGCATAGGTTAAAACAACATAAATTCAATTTAATAAAGCATACGATGAAACCACATAAATACAATTTAATAAAGCATAGGATAAAACAACATAAATACAATTTAATAAAGCATAGGTTAAAACAACATAAATACAATTTAATAAAGCATAGGATAAAACAACATAAATACAATTTAATAAAGCATAGGATAAAACAACATAAATACAATTTAATAAAGCATAGGATAAAACCACATAAATACAATTTAATAAATCATGGGTTAAAACAACATAAATACAATTTAATAAAGCATAGTATAAAACAACATAAACACAATTTAATAAAGCATAGGATAAAACAACATAAATACAGTTTAATAAAGCATACGATAAAACAACATAATACAATTTAATAAAGCATAGGATAAAACAACTTAAATACAATTTAATAAAGCATAGGATAAAACAACATAAATACAATTTAATAAAGCATAGGTTAAAGCAACATAAATACAATTTAATAAAGCATAGGATAAAACAACATAAACACAATTTAATAAAGCATAGGTTAAAACAACATAAATACAATTTAACAAAGCATAGGATAAAACAACATAAATCCAATTTAATAAAGCATAGGATAAAACCACATAAATACAATTTAATAAAGCATGGGTTAAAACAACATAAATACAATTTAATAAAGTATAGGATAAAACAACATAAATACAATTTAATAAAGCATAGGATAAAACAACATAAATACAATTTAATAAAGCATAGGATAAAACCACATAAATACAATTTAATAAAGCATGGGTTAAAACAACATTAATACAATTTAATAAAGCATAGGATAAAACAACATAAACACAATTTAATAAAGCATAGGATAAAACAACATAATACAATTTAATAAAGCATAGGATAAAACAACATAAATACAATTTAATAAAGCATAGGATAAAAGAACATAAATACAATTTAATAAAGCATAGGATAAAACAACATAAATACAATTTAATAAAGCATAGGATAAAACCACATAAATACAATTTAATAAAGCATGGGTTAAAACAACATAAATACAATTTAATAAAGCATAGGATAAAACAACATAAATACAATTTAATAAAGCATAGGATTAAACAACATAAATACAATTTAATAAAGCATAGATTAAAACAACATAAATATAATTTAATAAACCATAGGATAAAACAAAATAAATACAATTTAATAAAGCATAGGATAAAACAACATAAATTCAATTTAATAAAGCATACGATGAAACCACATAAATACAATTTAATAAAGCATAGGATAAAACAACATAAATACAATTTAATAAAGCATAGGTTAAAACAACATAAATACAATTTAATAAAGCATAGGATAAAACAACATAATTACAATTTAATAAAGCATAGGATAAAACAACATAAATACAATTTAATAAAGCATAGGATAAAACCACATAAATACAATTTAATAAATCATGGGTTAAAACAACATAAATACAATTTAATAAAGCATAGTATAAAACAACATAAACACAATTTAATAAAGCATAGGATAAAACAACATAAATACAATTTAATAAAGCATACGATAAAACAACATAATACAATTTAATAAAGCATAGGATAAAACCACATGAATTCAATTTAATAAAACATAGGATAAAACAACATAAATACAATTTAATAAATCATAGGATAAAACCACATAAACACAATTTAATAAAGCATAGAATAAAACAACATAAATACAATTTAATAAAGCATAGGATAAAACAACATAGATGAATTTAATAAAGCATAGGATAAAACAACATAAATACAATTTAATAAAGCAAAGAATAAAACAACATAAATACAATTTAATAAAGCATAGAATAAAACAACATAAATACAATTTAATAAAGCATAGGATAAAACAACATAAATACAATTTAATAAAGCATAGGATAAAACAACATAAATACAATTTAATAAAGCATAGGTTAAAACAACATAAATTCAATTTAATAAAGCATACGATGAAACCACATAAATACAATTTAATAAAGCATAGGATAAAACAACATAAATACAATTTAATAAAGCATAGGTTAAAACAACATAAATACAATTTAATAAAGCATAGGATAAAACAACATAAATACAATTTAATAAAGCATAGGATAAAACAACATAAATACAATTTAATAAAGCATAGGATAAAACCACATAAATACAATTTAATAAATCATGGGTTAAAACAACATAAATACAATTTAATAAAGCATAGTATAAAACAACATAAACACAATTTAATAAAGCATAGGATAAAACAACATAAATACAATTTAATAAAGCATACGATAAAACAACATAATACAATTTAATAAAGCATAGGATAAAACAACTTAAATACAATTTAATAAAGCATAGGATAAAACAACATAAATACAATTTAATAAAGCATAGGTTAAAGCAACATAAATACAATTTAATAAAGCATAGGATAAAACAACATAAACACAATTTAATAAAGCATAGGTTAAAACAACATAAATACAATTTAATAAAGCATAGGATAAAACAACATAAATCCAATTTAATAAAGCATAGGATAAAACCACATAAATACAATTTAATAAAGCATGGGTTAAAACAACATAAATACAATTTAATAAAGCATAGCATAAAACAACATAAATACAATTTAATAAAGCATAGGATAAAACAACATAAATACAATTTAATAAAGCATAGGATAAAACCACATAAATACAATTTAATAAAGCATGGGTTAAAACAACATTAATACAATTTAATAAAGCATAGGATAAAACAACATAAACACAATTTAATAAAGCATAGACTAAAACAACATAATACAATTTAATAAAGCATAGGATAAAACAACATAAATACAATTTAATAAAGCATAGGATAAAAGAACATAAATACAATTTAATAAAGCATAGGATAAAACAACATAAATACAATTTAATAAAGCATAGGATAAAACAACATAAATACAATTTAATAAAGCATA
The DNA here is from genome assembly GCF_046119375.1 of Phyllobates terribilis. NCBI lineage: Eukaryota > Metazoa > Chordata > Amphibia > Anura > Dendrobatidae > Phyllobates > Phyllobates terribilis. The sequence goes on from NW_027363323.1 coordinate 281,445, forward strand.
GGATAAAACCACATAAATACAATTTAATAAAGCATGGGTTAAAACAACATAAATACAATTTAATAAAGCATAGGATAAAACAACATAAATACAATTTAATAAAGCATAGGATTAAACAACATAAATACAATTTAATAAAGCATAGATTAAAACAACATAAATATAATTTAATAAACCATAGGATAAAACAACATAAATACAATTTAATAAAGCATAGGATAAAACAACATAAATACAATTTAATAAATCATAGGATAAAACAACATAAATACAATTTAATAAAGCATAGGATAAAACAACATGAATACAATTTCATAAAGCATAGGATAAAACAACATAAATACAATTTAGTAAAGCATAGGATAAAACAACATAAATACAGTTTAAGAAAGCATAGGATAAAACAACATGAATACAATTTAATAAAGCATAGGATAAAACAACATAAATACAATTTAATAAAGCATAGGATAAAACAACATAAATACAATTTAATAAAGCATGGGTTAAAACAACATAAATACAATTTAATAAAGCATAGGATAAAACAACATAAATACAATTTAATAAAGCATAGGATAAAACAACATAGATGCAATTTAATAAAGCATAGGATAAAACAAAATAAATACAATTTAATAAAGCATAGGATGAAAACACGTAAATACAATTTAATAAAACAGGTTAAAACAACATAAATACAATTTCATAAAGCATAGGATAAGACAACATAAACACGATATAATAAAGCATGGGTTAAAACAACATAAATACATTTTAATAAAGCATAGGATAAAACAACATAAATACAATTTAATAAAGCATAGGATAAAACAACATAAATACAATTTAATAAAGCATACGATAAAACAACATAAATACAATTTAATAAAGCATAGGATAAAACAACATAAATACAGTTTAATAAAGCATAGGATAAAACAACATAAATACAATTTAATAAAGCATAGGATAAAACAACATAAATACAATTTTATAAAGCATAGGATAAAACAACATGAATACAATTTAATAAAGCATAGGATAAAACAACATAAATACAATTTATTAAAGCATAGGATAAAACAACATAAATACAGTTTAATAAAGCATAGGATAAAAGAACATGAATACAATTTAATAAAGCATAGGATAAAACAACATAAATACAATTTAATAAAGCATAGGATAAAACAACATAAATACAATTTAATAAAGCATAGGTTAAAACAACATAAATACAATTTAATAAAGCATGGGTTAAAACAACGTAAATACAATTTAATAAAGCATAGTATAAAACAACATAAATACAATTTAATAAAGCATAGGATAAAACAACATAGATGCAATTTAATAAAGCATAGGATAAAACAACATAAATACAATTTAATAAAGCATAGGATAAAACCACATAAATTCAATTTAATAAAACATAGGATAAAACAACAAAAATACAATTTAATAAATCATAGGATAAAACCACATAAACACAATTTAATAAAGCATAGAATAAAACAACATAAATACAATTTAATAAAGCATAGGATAAAACAACATAGATGAATTTAATAAAGCATAGGATAAAACAACATAAATACAATTTAATAAAGCAAAGAATAAAACAACATAAATACAATTTAATAAAGCATAGAATAAAACAACATAAATACAATTTAATAAAGCATAGGATAAAACAACATAAATACAATTTAATAAAGCATAGGATAAAACAACATAAATACAATTTAATAAAGCATAGGTTAAAACAACATAAATTCAATTTAATAAAGCATACGATGAAACCACATAAATACAATTTAATAAAGCATAGGATAAAACAACATAAATAGAATTTAATAAAGCATAGGTTAAAACAACATAAATACAATTTAATAAAGCATAGGATAAAACAACATAAATACAATTTAATAAAGCATAGGATAAAACAACATAAATACAATTTAATAAAGCATAGGATAAAACCACATAAATACAATTTAATAAATCATGGGTTAAAACAACATAAATACAATTTAATAAAGCATAGTATAAAACAACATAAACACAATTTAATAAAGCATAGGATAAAACAACATAAATACAATTTAATAAAGCATACGATAAAACAACATAATACAATTTAATAAAGCATAGGATAAAACAACTTAAATACAATTTAATAAAGCATAGGATAAAACAACATAAATACAATTTAATAAAGCATAGGTTAAAGCAACATAAATACAATTTAATAAAGCATAGGATAAAACAACATAAACACAATTTAATAAAGCATAGGTTAAAACAACATAAATACAATTTAATAAAGCATAGGATAAAACAACATAAATACAATTTATTAAATCATAGGATAAAACAACATAAATACAATTTAATAAAGCATAGGATAAAAAAACATAAATAAAATTTAATAAAGCATAGGTTAAAACAACATAAATACAATTTAATAAAGCATAGGACAAAACAAGATAAATACAATTTAATAAACCATTGGATAAAACAACATATATACAATTTAATAAAGCATAGGATAAAACAACATAAATACAATTTAATAAAACATAGGTTAAAACAACATAAATACAATTTAATAAAGCATAGGATAAAACAACATAAACACAATTTAATAAAGCATAGGATAAAACAACATAAATACAATTTAATAAAGCATACGATAAAACAACATAAATACAATTTAATTCAGCAGGATAAAACAACATAAATACAATTTAATAAAGCATAGGATAAAACAACATAAATGCAGTTTAATAAAGCATACGATAAAACAACATAAATACAATTTAATAAAGCATAAGATAAAACAACATAAATACAATTTAATGAAGCATGGGTTAAAACAACATAAATACAATTTAATAAAGCATAGGACAAAACAACATAAATACAATTTAATAAAGCATAGGATAAAACAACATAAATACAATTTAATAAAGCATAGGATAAAACAACATAAATACAGTTTAAGAAAGCATAGGATAAAACAACATGAATACAATTTAATAAAGCATAGGATAAAACAACATAAATACAATTTAATAAAGCATAGGATAAAACAACATAAATACAATTTAATAAAGCATAGGATAAAACAACATAAATACAATTTAATAAAGCATGGGTTAAAACAACATAAATACAATTTAATAAAGCATAGGATAAAACAACATAAATACAATTTAATAAAGCATAGGATAAAACAACATAGATGCAATTTAATAAAGCATAGGATAAAACAACATAAATACAATTTAATAAAGCATAGGATAAAACCACATAAATACAATTTAATAAAGCATAGGATAAAACAACATAAATACAATTTAATAAATCATAGGATAAAACCACATAAACACAATTTAATAAAGCATAGAATGAAACAACATAAATACAATTTAATAAAGCATAGGATAAAACAACACAGATGAATTTAATAAAGCATAGGATAAAACAACATAAATACAATTTAATAAAGCAAAGAATAAAACAACATAAATACAATTTAATAAAGCATAGGCTAAAACAACATACATACAATTTAATAAAGCATAGGATAAAACAACATAAATACAATTTAATAAAGCATAGGATAAAACAACATAAATACAATTTAATAAAGCATAGGATAAAACAACATAAATACAATTTAATAAAGCATAGGTTAAAACAACATAAATACAATTTAATAAAGCATAGGATAAAACAACATATATGCAATTTAATAAACCATAGGATAAAACAACATAAATACAATTTAATAACTCATAGGATAAAACCACATAAACACAATTTAATAAAGCATAGAATAAAACAACATAAATACAATTTAATAAAGCATAGGATAAAACAACATAGATGTATTTAATAAAGCATAGGATAAAACAACATAAATACAATTTAATAAAGCATAGGATAAAACAACATAAATACAATTTAATAAAGCATGGGTTAAAACAACATAAATACAATTTAATAAAGCATAGGATAAAACAACATAAATACAATTTAATAAAGCATAGGATAAAACAACATATATGCAATTTAATAAACCATAGGATAAAACAACATAAATACAATTTAATAAAGCATAGGATAAAACCACATAAATACAATTTAATAAAGCATAGGATAAAACAACATAAATACAATTTAATAAATCATAGGATAAAACCACATAAACACAATTTAATAAAGCATAGAATGAAACAACATAAATACAATTTAATAAAGCATAGGATAAAACAACATAGATAAATTTAATAAAGCATAGGATAAAACAACATAAATACAATTTAATAAAGCAAAGAATAAAACAACATAAATACAATTTAATAAAGCATAGGATAAAACAACATAAATACAATTTAATAAAGCATAGGATAAAACAACATAAATACAATTTAATAAAGCATAGGATAAAACAACATAAATACAATTTAATAAAGCATAGGTTAAAAGAACATAAATACAATTTAATAAAGCATAGGATAAAGCAACGAAAATACAATTTAATAAAGCATAGGTTAAAACAAAATAAATACAATTTAATAAAGCATAGGATGAAAACACGTAAATACAATTTAATAAAACATAGGTTAAAACAACATAAATACAATTTCATAAAGCATAGGATAAAACAACATAAACACGATATAATAAAGCATGGGTTAAAACAACATAAATACATTTTAATAAAGCATAGGATAAAACAACATAAATACAATTTAATAAAGCATAGGATAAAACAACATAAATACAATTTAATAAAGCATACGATAAAACAACATAAATACAATTTAATAAAACATAGGATAAAACAACATAAATACAGTTTAATAAAGCATAGGATAAAACAACATAAATACAATTTAATAAAGCATAGGATAAAACAACATAAATACAATTTAATAAAGCATAGGATAAAACAACATGAATACAATTTAATAAAGCATAGGATAAAACAACATAAATACAATTTAATAAAGCATAGGATAAAACAACATAAATACAGTTTAATAAAGCATAGGATAAAACAACATGAATACAATTTAATAAAGCATAGGATAAAACAACATAAATACAATTTAATAAAGCATAGGATAAAACAACATAAATACAATTTAATAAAGCATAGGATAAAACAACGTAAATACAATTTAATAAAGCATGGGTTAAAACAACATAAATACAATTTAATAAAGCATAGTATAAAACAACATAAATACAATTTAATAAAGCATAGGAGAAAACAACATAGATGCAATTTAATAAAGCATAGGATAAAACAACATAAATACAACTTAATAAAGCATAGGATAAAACCACATAAATACAATTTAATAAAGCATAGGATAAAACAACATAAATACAATTTAATAAATCATAGGATAAAATCACATAAACACAATTTAATAAAGCATAGAATAAAACAACATAAATACAATTTAATAAAGCAAAGAATAAAACAACATAAATACAATTTAATAAAGCATAGAATAAAACAACATAAATACAATTTAATAAAGCATAGGATAAAACAACATAAATACAATTTAATAAAGCATAGGATAAAACAACATAAATACAATTTAATAAAGCATAGGATAAATCAACATAAATACAATTTAATAAAGCATAGGTTAAAACAACATAAATACAATTTAATAAAGCATACGATGAAACCACGTAAATACAATTTAATAAAGCATAGGATAAAACAACATAAATACAATTTAATAGAGCATAGGTTAAAACAACATAAATACAATTTAATAAAGCATAGGATAAAACAACATAAATACAATTTAATAAAGCATTAGTTAAAACAAAATAAATACAATTTAATAAAGCATAGGATGAAACCACGTAAATACAATTTAATAAAACATAGGTTAAAACAACATAAATACAATTTAATAAAGCATAGGATAAAACAACATAAATACAATTTAATAAAGCATAGGATAAAACCACATAAATACAATTTAATAAAGCATAGGATAAAACAACATAAATACAATTTATTAAAGCATAGGATAAAACTACATAAATACAATTTAATAAAGCATAGGATAAAACAACATAAATACAATTTAATAAAGCATAGGATAAAACAACATAAATACAATTTAATAAAGCATAGGATAAAACAACATAAATACAATTTAATAAAGCATAGGATAAAACAACATAAATACAATTTATTAAAGCATAGGTTAAAACAACATAAATACAATTTAATAAAGCATAGGACAAAACAAGATAAATACAATTTAATAAACCATTGGATAAAACAACATATATACAATTTAATAAAGCATAGGATAAAACAACATAAATAAAATTTAATAAAACATGGGTTAAAACAACATAAATACAATTTAATAAAGCATAGGATAAAACAACATAAACACAATTTAATAAAGCATAGGATAAAACAACATAAATACAATTTAATAAAGCATACGATAAAACAACATAAATACAATTTAATAAAGCATAGGATAAAACAACATAAAAACAATTTAATAAAGCATAGGATAAAACAACATAAATGCAGTTTAATAAAGCATACGATAAAACAACATAAATACAATTTAATAAAGCATAGGATAAAACAACATAAATACAATTTAATAAAACATGGGTTAAAACAACATAAATACAATTTAATAAAGCATAGGATAAAACAACATAAACACAATTTAATAAAGCATAGGATAAAACAACATAAATACAATTTAATAAAGCATACGATAAAACAACATAAATACAATTTAATAAAGCATAGGATAAAACAACATAAAAACAATTTAATAAAGCATAGGATAAAACAACATAAATACAATTTAATAAAGCATAGGATAAAACAACATAAATACAATTTAATAGAGCATAGGATAAAACAACATAAATGCAGTTTAATAAAGCATACGATAAAACAACATAAATACAATTTAATTAAGCATAGGATAAAACAACATAAATACAATTTAATAAAGCATAAGTTAAAACAACATAAATACAATTTAATAAAGCATAGGATAAAACAACTTAAATACAATTTAATAAAGCATAGGATAAAACAACATAAATACAATTTAATAAAGCATAGGTTAAAGCAACATAAATACAATTTAATAAAGCATAGGATAAATCAACATAAATACAATTTAATAAAGCATAGGTTAAAACAACATAAATACAATTTAATAAAGCATAGGTTAAAACAACATAAATACAATTTAATAAAGCATAGGATAAAACAACATAAATACAATTTAATAAAGCTTAGGATAAAACAACATAAATACAATTTAATAAAGCATGGGTTAAAACAACATAAATACAATTTATTAAAGCATAGGACAAAACAACATAAATACAATTTATTAAAGCATAGGATAAAACAACATAAATACAATTTAATAAAGCATAGGATAAAACCACATAAATACAATTTAATAAAGCATAGGATAAAACAACATAAATACAATTTATTAAAGCATAGTATAAAACTACATAAATACAATTTAATAAAGCATAGGATAAAACAACATAAATACAATTTAATAAAGCATAGGATAAAACAACATAAATACAATTTAATAAAGCATAGGATAAAACAACATAAATACAATTTAATAAAGCATAGGATAAAACAACATAAATACAATTTAATAAAGCATAGGTTAAAACAACATAAATACAATTTAATAAAGCATAGGATAAAACAACATAAATACAATTTAATAAAGCATAGGATAAAACAACATAAATACAATTTAATAAAGCATAGGATAAAACAACATAAATACAATTTAATAAAGCATAGGTTAAAAGAACATAAATACAATTTAATAAAGCATAGGATAAAGCAACGAAAATACAATTTAATAAAGCATAGGTTAAAACAAAATAAATACAATTTAATAAAGCATAGGATGAAAACACGTAAATACAATTTAATAAAACATAGGTTAAAACAACATAAATACAATTTCATAAAGCATAGGATAAAACAACATAAACACGATATAATAAAGCATGGGTTAAAACAACATAAATACATTTTAATAAAGCATAGGATAAAACAACATAAATACAATTTAATAAAGCATAGGATAAATCAACATAAATACAATTTAATAAAGCATAGGTTAAAACAACATAAATACAATTTAATAAAGCATACGATGAAACCACGTAAATACAATTTAATAAAGCATAGGATAAAACAACATAAATACAATTTAATAGAGCATAGGTTAAAACAACATAAATACAATTTAATAAAGCATAGGATAAAACAACATAAATACAATTTAATAAAGCATTAGTTAAAACAAAATAAATACAATTTAATAAAGCATAGGATGAAACCACGTAAATACAATTTAATAAAACATAGGTTAAAACAACATAAATACAATTTAATAAAGCAGAGGATAAAACAACATAAATACAATTTAATAAAGCATAGGATAAAACCACATAAATACAATTTAATAAAGCATAGGATAAAACAACATAAATACAATTTATTAAAGCATAGGATAAAACTACATAAATACAATTTAATAAAGCATAGGATAAAACAACATAAATACAATTTAATAAAGCATAGGATAAAACAACATAAATACAATTTAATAAAGCATAGGATAAAACAACATAAATACAATTTAATAAAGCATAGGATAAAACAACATAAATACAATTTAATAAAGCATAGGTTAAAACAACATAAATACAATTTAATAAAGCATAGGACAAAACAAGATAAATACAATTTAATAAACCATTGGATAAAACAACATATATACAATTTAATAAAGCATAGGATAAAACAACATAAATACAATTTAATAAAACATGGGTTAAAACAACATAAATACAATTTAATAAAGCATAGGATAAAACAACATAAACACAATTTAATAAAGCATAGGATAAAACAACATAAATACAATTTAATAAAGCATACGATAAAACAACATAAATACAATTTAATAAAGCATAGGATAAAACAACATAAAAACAATTTAATAAAGCATAGGATAAAACAACATAAATGCAGTTTAATAAAGCATACGATAAAACAACATAAATACAATTTAATAAAGCATAGGATAAAACAACATAAATACAATTTAATAAAACATGGGTTAAAACAACATAAATACAATTTAATAAAGCATAGGATAAAACAACATAAACACAATTTAATAAAGCATAGGATAAAACAACATAAATACAATTTAATAAAGCATACGATAAAACAACATAAATACAATTTAATAAAGCATAGGATAAAACAACATAAAAACAATTTAATAAAGCATAGGATAAAACAACATAAATACAATTTAATAAAGCATAGGATAAAACAACATAAATACAATTTAATAGAGCATAGGATAAAACAACATAAATGCAGTTTAATAAAGCATACGATAAAACAACATAAATACAATTTAATTAAGCATAGGATAAAACAACATAAATACAATTTAATAAAGCATAAGTTAAAACAAAATAAATACAATTTAATAAAGCATAGGATAAAACAACTTAAATACAATTTAATAAAGCATAGGATAAAACAACATAAATACAATTTAATAAAGCATAGGTTAAAGCAACATAAATACAATTTAATAAAGCATAGGATAAATCAACATAAATACAATTTAATAAAGCATAGGTTAAAACAACATAAATACAATTTAATAAAGCATAGGTTAAAACAACATAAATACAATTTAATAAAGCATAGGATAAAACAACATAAATACAATTTAATAAAGCTTAGGATAAAACAACATAAATACAATTTAATAAAGCATGGGTTAAAACAACATAAATACAATTTATTAAAGCATAGGACAAAACAACATAAATACAATTTATTAAAGCATAGGATAAAACAACATAAATACAATTTAATAAAGCATAGGATAAAACCACATAAATACAATTTAATAAAGCATAGGATAAAACAACATAAATACAATTTATTAAAGCATAGGATAAAACTACATAAATACAATTTAATAAAGCATAGGATAAAACAACATAAATACAATTTAATAAAGCATAGGATAAAACAACATAAATACAATTTAATAAAGCATAGGATAAAACAACATAAATACAATTTAATAAAGCATAGGATAAAACAACATAAATACAATTTAATAAAGCATAGGTTAAAACAACATAAATACAATTTAATAAAGCATAGGATAAAACAACATAAATACAATTTAATAAAGCATAGGATAAAACAACATAAATACAATTTAATAAAGCATAGGATAAAACAACATAAATACAATTTAATAAAGCATAGGTTAAAAGAACATAAATACAATTTAATAAAGCATAGGATAAAGCAACGAAAATACAATTTAATAAAGCATAGGTTAAAACAAAATAAATACAATTTAATAAAGCATAGGATGAAAACACGTAAATACAATTTAATAAAACATAGGTTAAAACAACATAAATACAATTTCATAAAGCATAGGATAAAACAACATAAACACGATATAATAAAGCATGGGTTAAAACAACATAAATACATTTTAATAAAGCATAGGATAAAACAACATAAATACAATTTAATAAAGCATAGGATAAAACAACATAAATACAATTTAATAAAACATAGGATAAAACAACATAAATACAGTTTAATAAAGCATAGGATAAAACAACATAAATACAATTTAATAAAGCATAGGATAAAACAACATAAATACAATTTAATAAAGCATAGGATAAAACAACATGAATACAATTTAATAAAGCATAGGATAAAACAACATAAATACAATTTAATAAAGCATAGGATAAAACAACATAAATACAGTTTAATAAAGCATAGGATAAAACAACATGAATACAATTTAATAAAGCATAGGATAAAACAACATAAATACAATTTAATAAAGCATAGGATAAAACAACATAAATACAATTTAATAAAGCATAGGATAAAACAACGTAAATACAATTTAATAAAGCATGGGTTAAAACAACATAAATACAATTTAATAAAGCATAGTATAAAATAACATAAATACAATTTAATAAAGCATAGGATAAAACAACATAGATGCAATTTAATAAAGCATAGGATAAAACAACATAAATACAACTTAATAAAGCATAGGATAAAACCACATAAATACAATTTAATAAAGCATAGGATAAAACCACATAAATACAATTTAATAAAGCATAGAATAAAACAACATAAATACAATTTAATAAAGCAAAGAATAAAACAACATAAATACAATTTAATAAAGCATAGAATAAAACAACATAAATACAATTTAATAAAGCATAGGATAAAACAACATAAATACAATTTAATAAAGCATAGGATAAAACAACATAAATACAATTTAATAAAGCATAGGATAAATCAACATAAATACAATTTAATAAAGCATAGGTTAAAACAACATAAATACAATTTAATAAAGCATACGATGAAACCACGTAAATACAATTTAATAAAGCATAGGATAAAACAACATAAATACAATTTAATAAAGCATAGGTTAAAACAACATAAATACAATTTAATAAAGCATAGGATAAAACAACATAAATACAATTTAATAAAGCATAGGTTAAAACAAAATAAATACAATTTAATAAAGCATAGGATGAAACCACGTAAATACAATTTAATAAAACATAGGTTAAAACAACATAAATACAATTTAATAAAGCATAGGATAAAACAACATAAATACAATTTAATAAAGCATAGGATAAAACCACATAAATACAATTTAATAAAGCATAGGATAAAACAACATAAATACAATTTATTAAAGCATAGGATAAAACTACATAAATACAATTTAATAAAGCATAGGATAAAACAACATAAATACAATTTAATAAAGCATAGGATAAAACAACATAAATACAATTTAATAAAGCATAGGATAAAACAACATAAATACAATTTAATAAAGCATAGGATAAAACAACATAAATACAATTTAATAAAGCATAGGTTAAAACAACATAAATACAATTTAATAAAGCATAGGACAAAACAAGATAAATACAATTTAATAAACCATTGGATAAAACAACATATATACAATTTAATAAAGCATAGGATAAAACAACATAAATACAATTTAATAAAACATGGGTTAAAACAACATAAATACAATTTAATAAAGCATAGGATAAAACAACATAAACACAATTTAATAAAGCATAGGATAAAACAACATAAATACAATTTAATAAAGCATACGATAAAACAACATAAATACAATTTAATAAAGCATAGGATAAAACAACATAAAAACAATTTAATAAAGCATAGGATAAAACAACATAAATGCAGTTTAATAAAGCATACGATAAAACAACATAAATACAATTTAATAAAGCATAGGATAAAACAACATAAATACAATTTAATAAAACATGGGTTAAAACAACATAAATACAATTTAATAAAGCATAGGATAAAACAACATAAACACAATTTAATAAAGCATAGGATAAAACAACATAAATACAATTTAATAAAGCATACGATAAAACAACATAAATACAATTTAATAAAGCATAGGATAAAACAACATAAAAACAATTTAATAAAGCATAGGATAAAACAACATAAATACAATTTAATAAAGCATAGGATAAAACAACATAAATACAATTTAATAGAGCATAGGATAAAACAACATAAATGCAGTTTAATAAAGCATACGATAAAACAACATAAATACAATTTAATTAAGCATAGGATAAAACAACATAAATACAATTTAATAAAGCATAAGTTAAAACAACATAAATACAATTTAATAAAGCATAGGATAAAACAACTTAAATACAATTTAATAAAGCATAGGATAAAACAACATAAATACAATTTAATAAAGCATAGGTTAAAGCAACATAAATACAATTTAATAAAGCATAGGATAAATCAACATAAATACAATTTAATAAAGCATAGGTTAAAACAACATAAATACAATTTAATAAAGCATAGGTTAAAACAACATAAATACAATTTAATAAAGCATAGGATAAAACAACATAAATACAATTTAATAAAGCTTAGGATAAAACAACATAAATACAATTTAATAAAGCATGGGTTAAAACAACATAAATACAATTTATTAAAGCATAGGACAAAACAACATAAATACAATTTATTAAAGCATAGGATAAAACAACATAAATACAATTTAATAAAGCATAGGATAAAACCACATAAATACAATTTAATAAAGCATAGGATAAAACAACATAAATACAATTTATTAAAGCATAGGATAAAACTACATAAATACAATTTAATAAAGCATAGGATAAAACAACATAAATACAATTTAATAAAGCATAGGATAAAACAACATAAATACAATTTAATAAAGCATAGGATAAAACAACATAAATACAATTTAATAAAGCATAGGATAAAACAACATAAATACAATTTAATAAAGCATAGGTTAAAACAACATAAATACAATTTAATAAAGCATAGGATAAAACAACATAAATACAATTTAATAAAGCATAGGATAAAACAACATAAATACAATTTAATAAAGCATAGGATAAAACAACATAAATACAATTTAATAAAGCATAGGTTAAAAGAACATAAATACAATTTAATAAAGCATAGGATAAAGCAACGAAAATACAATTTAATAAAGCATAGGTTAAAACAAAATAAATACAATTTAATAAAGCATAGGATGAAAACACGTAAATACAATTTAATAAAACATAGGTTAAAACAACATAAATACAATTTCATAAAGCATAGGATAAAACAACATAAACACGATATAATAAAGCATGGGTTAAAACAACATAAATACATTTTAATAAAGCATAGGATAAAACAACATAAATACAATTTAATAAAGCATAGGATAAAACAACATAAATACAATTTAATAAAGCATACGATAAAACAACATAAATACAATTTAATAAAACATAGAATAAAACAACATAAATACAGTTTAATAAAGCATAGGATAAAACAACATAAATACAATTTAATAAAGCATAGGATAAAACAACATAAATACAATTTAATAAAGCATAGGATAAAACAACATGAATACAATTTAATAAAGCATAGGATAAAACAACATAAATACAATTTAATAAAGCATAGGATAAAACAACATAAATACAGTTTAATAAAGCATAGGATAAAACAACATGAATACAATTTAATAAAGCATAGGATAAAACAACATAAATACAATTTAATAAAGCATAGGATAAAACAACATAAATACAATTTAATAAAGCATAGGATAAAACAATGTAAATACAATTTAATAAAGCATGGGTTAAAACAACATAAATACAATTTAATAAAGCATAGTATAAAATAACATAAATACAATTTAATAAAGCATAGGATAAAACAACATAGATGCAATTTAATAAAGCATAGGATAAAACAACATAAATACAACTTAATAAAGCATAGGATAAAACCACATAAATACAATTTAATAAAGCATAGGATAAAACCACATAAATACAATTTAATAAAGCATAGAATAAAACAACATAAATACAATTTAATAAAGCAAAGAATAAAACAACATAAATACAATTTAATAAAGCATAGAATAAAACAACATAAATACAATTTAATAAAGCATAGGATAAAACAAAATAAATACAATTTAATAAAGCATAGGATAAAACAACATAAATACAATTTAATAAAGCATAGGATAAATCAACATAAATACAATTTAATAAAGCATAGGTTAAAACAACATAAATACAATTTAATAAAGCATACGATGAAACCACGTAAATACAATTTAATAAAGCATAGGATAAAACAACATAAATACAATTTAATAAAGCATAGGTTAAGACAACATAAATACAATTTAATAAAGCATAGGATAAAACAACATAAATACAATTTAATAAAGCATAGGATAAAACCACATAAATACAATTTAATAAAGCATAGGATAAAACAACATAAATACAATTTATTAAAGCATAGGATAAAACTACATAAATACAATTTAATAAAGCATAGGATAAAACAACATAAATACAATTTAATAAAGCATAGGATAAAACAAGATAAATACAATTTAATAAAGCATAGGATAAAACAACATAAATACAATTTAATAAAGCATAGGATAAAACAACATAAATACAATTTAATAAAGCATAGGTTAAAACAACATAAATACAATTTAATAAAGCATAGGACAAAACAAGATAAATACAATTTAATAAACCATTGGATAAAACAACATATATACAATTTAATAAAGCATAGGATAAAACAACATAAATACAATTTAATAAAACATGGGTTAAAACAACATAAATACAATTTAATAAAGCATAGGATAAAACAACATAAACACAATTTAATAAAGCATAGGATAAAACAACATAAATACAATTTAATAAAGCATACGATAAAACAACATAAATACAATTTAATAAAGCATAGGATAAAACAACATAAAAACAATTTAATAAAGCATAGGATAAAACAACATAAATGCAGTTTAATAAAGCATACGATAAAACAACATAAATACAATTTAATAAAGCATAGGATAAAACAACATAAATACAATTTAATAAAACATGGGTTAAAACAACATAAATACAATTTAATAAAGCATAGGATAAAACAACATAAACACAATTTAATAAAGCATAGGATAAAACAACATAAATACAATTTAATAAAGCATACGATAAAACAACATAAATACAATTTAATAAAGCATAGGATAAAACAACATAAAAACAATTTAATAAAGCATAGGATAAAACAACATAAATACAATTTAATAAAGCATAGGATAAAACAACATAAATACAATTTAATAGAGCATAGGATAAAACAACATAAATGCAGTTTAATAAAGCATACGATAAAACAACATAAATACAATTTAATTAAGCATAGGATAAAACAACATAAATACAATTTAATAAAGCATAAGTTAAAACAACATAAATACAATTTAATAAAGCATAGGATAAAACAACTTAAATACAATTTAATAAAGCATAGGATAAAACAACATAAATACAATTTAATAAAGCATAGGTTAAAGCAACATAAATACAATTTAATAAAGCATAGGATAAATCAACATAAATACAATTTAATAAAGCATAGGTTAAAACAACATAAATACAATTTAATAAAGCATAGGTTAAAACAACATAAATACAATTTAATAAAGCATAGGATAAAACAACATAAATACAATTTAATAAAGCTTAGGATAAAACAACATAAATACAATTTAATAAAGCATGGGTTAAAACAACATAAATACAATTTATTAAAGCATAGGACAAAACAACATAAATACAATTTATTAAAGCATAGGATAAAACAACATAAATACAATTTAATAAAGCATAGGATAAAACCACATAAATACAATTTAATAAAGCATAGGATAAAACAACATAAATACAATTTATTAAAGCATAGGATAAAACTACATAAATACAATTTAATAAAGCATAGGATAAAACAACATAAATACAATTTAATAAAGCATAGGATAAAACAACATAAATACAATTTAATAAAGCATAGGATAAAACAACATAAATACAATTTAATAAAGCATAGGATAAAACAACATAAATACAATTTAATAAAGCATAGGTTAAAACAACATAAATACAATTTAATAAAGCATAGGACAAAACAAGATAAATACAATTTAATAAACCATTGGATAAAACAACATATATACAATTTAATAAAGCATAGGATAAAACAACATAAATACAATTTAATAAAACATGGGTTAAAACAACATAAATACAATTTAATAAAGCATAGGATAAAACAACATAAACACAATTTAATAAAGCATAGGATAAAACAACATAAGTACAATTTAATAAAGCATACGATAAAACAACATAAATACAATTTAATAAAGCATAGGATAAAACAACATAAAAACAATTTAATAAAGCATAGGATAAAACAACATAAATGCAGTTTAATAAAGCATACGATAAAACAACATAAATACAATTTAATAAAGCATAGGATAAAACAACATAAATACAATTTAATAAAACATGGGTTAAAACAACATAAATACAATTTAATAAAGCATAGGATAAAACAACAAAAACACAATTTAATAAAGCATAGGATAAAACAACATAAATACAATTTAATAAAGCATACGATAAAACACCATAAATACAATTTAATAAAGCATAGGATAAAACAACATAAATACAATTTAATAGAGCATAGGATAAAACAACATAAATGCAGTTTAATAAAGCATACGATAAAACAACATAAATACAATTTAATTAAGCATAGGATAAAACAACATAAATACAATTTAATAAAGCATAAGTTAAAACAACATAAATACAATTTAATAAAGCATAGGATAAAACAACTTAAATACAATTTAATAAAGCATAGGATAAAACAACATAAATACAGTTTAATAAAGCATAGGATAAAAGAACATGAATACAATTTAATAAAGCATAGGATAAAACAACATAAATACAATTTAATAAAGCATAGGATAAAACAACATAAATACAATTTAATAAAGCATAGGTTAAAACAACATAAATACAATTTAATAAAGCATGGGTTAAAACAACATAAATACAATTTAATAAAGCATAGTATAAAACAACATAAATACAATTTAATAAAGCATAGGATAAAACAACATAGATGCAATTTAATAAAGCATAGCATAAAACAACATAAATACAATTTAATAAAGCATAGGATAAAACCACATAAATTCAATTTAATAAAGCATAGGATAAAACAACATGAATACAATTTAATAAATCATAGGATAAAACCACATAAACACAATTTAATAAAGCATAGAATAAAACAACATAAATACAATTTAATAAAGCATAGGATAAAACAACATAGATGAATTTAATAAAGCATAGGATAAAACAACATAAATACAATTTAATAAAGCAAAGAATAAAACAACATAAATACAATTTAATAAAGCATAGAATAAAACAACATAAATACAATTTAATAAAGCATAGGATAAAACAACATAAATACAATTTAATAAAGCATAGGATAAAACAACATAAATACAATTTAATAAAGCATAGGTTAAAACAACATAAATACAATTTAATAAAGCATACGATGAAACCACATAAATACAATTTAATAAAGCATAGGATAAAACAACATAAATACAATTTAATAAAGCATAGGTTAAAACAACATAAATACAATTTAATAAAGCATAGGATAAAACAACATAAATACAATTTAATAAAGCATAGGATAAAACAACATAAATACAATTTAATAAAGCATAGGATAAAACCACATAAATACAATTTAATAAATCATGGGTTAAAACAACATAAATACAATTTAATAAAGCATAGTATAAAACAACATAAACACAATTTAATAAAGCATAGGATAAAACAACATAAATACAATTTAATAAAGCATACGATAAAACAACATAATACAATTTAATAAAGCATAGGATAAAACAACTTAAATACAATTTAATAAAGCATAGGATAAAACAACATAAATACAATTTAAAAAAGCATAGGTTAAAGCAACATAAATACAATTTAATAAAGCATAGGATAAAACAACATAAACACAATTTAATAAAGCATAGGTTAAAACAACATAAATACAATTTAATAAAGCATAGATTAAAACAACATAAATACAATTTAATAAAGCATAGGATAAAACAACATAAATACAATTTAATAAAGCATAGGATAAAACAACATAAATACAATTTAATAAAGCATAGGTTAAAACAACATAAATACAATTTAATAAAGCATAGGACAAAACAAGATAAATACAATTTAATAAACCATTGGATAAAACAACATATATACAATTTAATAAAGCATAGGATAAAACAACATAAATACAATTTAATAAAACATAGGTTAAAACAACATAAATACAATTTAATAAAGAATAGGATAAAACAACATAAACACAATTTAATAAAGCATAGGATAAAACAACATAAATACAATTTAATAAAGCATACGATAAAACAACATAAATACAATTTAATAAAGCATAGGATAAAACAACATAAATACAATTTAAAAAAGCATAGGATAAAACAACATAAATACAATTTAATAAAGCATAGGATAAAACAACATAAATACAATTTAATAAAGCATAGGATAAAACAACATAAATGCAGTTTAATAAAGCATACGATAAAACAACATAAATACAATTTAATAAAGCATAAGATAAAACAACATAAATACAATTTAATGAAGCATGGGTTAAAACAACATAAATACAATTTAATAAAGTATAGGACAAAACAACATAAATACAATTTAATAAAGCATAGGATAAAACAACATAAATACAATTTCATAAAGCATAGGATAAAACAACATAAATACAATTTAATAAAGCATAGGATAAAACAACATAAATACAATTTAATAAAGCATAGGATAAAACAACATAAATACAGTTTAAGAAAGCATAGGATAAAACAACATGAATACAATTTAATAAAGCATAGGATAAAACAACATAAATACAATTTAATAAAGCATAGGATAAAACAACATAAATACAATTTAATAAAGCATAGGATAAAACAACATAAATACAATTTAATAAAGCATGGGTTAAAACAACATAAATACAATTTAATAAAGCATAGGATAAAACAACATAAATACAATTTAATAAAGCATAGGATAAAACAACATAGATGCAATTTAATAAAGCATAGGATAAAACAACATAAATACAATTTAATAAAGCATAGGATAAAACCACATAAATGCAATTTAATAAAGCATAGGATAAAACAACATAAATACAATTTAATAAATCATAGGATAAAACCACATAAACACAATTTAATAAAGCATAGAATGAAACAACATAAATACAATTTAATAAAGCATAGGATAAAACAACATAGATGAATTTAATAAAGCATAGGATAAAACAACATAAATACAATTTAATAAAGCAAAGAATAAAACAACATGAATACAATTTAATAAAGCATAGGATAAAACAACATAAATACAATTTAATAAAGCATAGGATAAAACAACATAAATACAATTTAATAAAGCATAGGATAAAACAACATAAATACAATTTAATAAAGCATAGGATAAAACAACATAAATACAATTTAATAAAGCATAGGTTAAAACAACATAAATACAATTTAATAAAGCATAGGATAAAAAAACATAAATACAATTTAATAAAGCTTAGGATAAAACAACATAAATACAATTTAATAAAGCATAGGATAAAACAACATAAATACAATTTAATAAAGCATAGGTTAAAACAACATAAATACAATTTAATAAAGCATAGGATAAAACAACATAAATACAATTTAATAAAGCATAGGATAAAGCAACATAAATACAGTTTAATAAAGCATAGGATAAAACAACATAAATACAATTTAATAAAGCATAGGATAAAACAACATAAATACAATTTAATAAAGCATAGGATAAAACAACATAAATGCAGATTAATAAAGCATACAATAAAACAACATAAATACAATTTAATAAAGCATAGGATAAAACAACTTAAATACAATTTAATAAAGCATAGGATAAAACAACATAAATACAATTTAATAAAGCATAGGATAAAACAACATAAATACAATTTAATAAAGCATAGGATAAAACAACATAAACACAATTTAATAAAGCATAGGATAAAACAACATAAATTCAATTTAATAAAGCATATGATTAAACAACATAAATACAATTTATTAAAGCACAGGATAAAACAACTTAAATACAATTTAATAAAGCATAGGATAAAACAACATGAAAACAGTTTAGTAAAGCATAGGATAAAACAACATGAATACAATTTAATAAAGCATAGGATAAAACAACAAAAATACAATTTAATAAAGCATAGGATAAAACAACATAAATACAATTTAATAAAGCATAGGATAAAACAACATAAATACAATTTAATAAAGCATGGGTTAAAACAACATAAATACAATTTAATAAAGCATAGGACAAAACAACATAAATACAATTTAATAAAGCATAGGAGAAAACAACATAAATACAATTTAATAAAGCATAGGATAAAACAACATAAATAAAATTTAATAAAGCATAGGATAAAACAACATAAATACAATTTAATAAAGCACAGGATAAAACAACATAAATACAATTTAATAAAGCATGGGTTAAAACAACATAAATACAATTTAATAAAGCATAGGACAAAACAACATAAATACAATTTAATAAAGCATATGACAAAACAACATAAATACAATTTAATAAAGCATAGGATAAAACAACATAAATACAATTTAATAAAGCATAGGATAAAATAACATAAATACAATTTAATAAAGCATAGGATAAAACAACATAAATACAATTTAATAAAGCATAGTATAAAACAACATAGATGCAATGTAATAAAGCATAGGATAAAACAACATAAATACAATTTAATAAAGCATAGGATAAAACCACATAAATACAATTTAATAAAGCATAGGATAAAACAACATAAATACAATTTAATAAATCATAGGATAAAACCACATAAATACAATTTAATAAAGCATAGAATAAAACAACATAAATACAATTTAATAAAGCATAGGTTAAAACAACATAAATACAATTTAATAAAGCATAGGATAAAACAACATAAATACAATTTAATAAAGCATAGGATAAAACAACATAAATACAATTTAATAAAGCATAGGATAAAACAACATAAATACAATTTAATAAAGCATAGGTTAAAACAACATAAATACAATTTAATAAAGCATAGGATAAAACAACATATATGCAATTTAATAAACCATAGGATAAAACAACATAAATACAATTTAATAAATCATAGGATAAAACCACATAAACACAATTTAATAAAGCATAGAATAAAACAACATAAATACAATTTAATAAAGCATAGGATAAAACAACATAGATGTATTTAATAAAGCATAGGATAAAACAACATAAATACAATTTAATAAAGCATAGGATAAAACAACATAAATACAATTTAATAAAGCATGGGTTAAAACAACATAAATACAATTTAATAAAGCATAGGATAAAACAACATAAATACAATTTAATAAAGCATAGGATAAAACAACATATATACAATTTAATAAACCATAGGATGAAACAACATAAATACAATTTAATAAAGCATAGGATAAA
The DNA here is from genome assembly GCF_046119375.1 of Phyllobates terribilis. NCBI lineage: Eukaryota > Metazoa > Chordata > Amphibia > Anura > Dendrobatidae > Phyllobates > Phyllobates terribilis. Next base: position 303,831 of record NW_027363323.1, read on the forward strand.
ACCACATGAATACAATTTAATAAAGCATAGGATAAAACAACATAAATACAATTTAATAAATCATAGGATAAAACCACATAAACACAATTTAATGAAGCATAGAATGAAACAACATAAATACAATTTAATAAAGCATAGGATAAAACAACATAGATGAATTTAATAAAGCATAGGATAAAACAACATCAATACAATTTAATAAAGCAAAGAATAAAACAACATAAATACAATTTAATAAAGCATAGGATAAAACAACATAAATACAATTTAATAAAGCATAGGATAAAACAACATAAATACAATTTAATAAAGCATAGGATAAAACAACATAAATACAATTTAATAAAGCATAGGTTAAAAGAACATAAATACAATTTAATAAAGCATAGGATAAAACAACGAAAATACAATTTAATAAAGCATAGGTTAAAACAAAATAAATACAATTTAATAAAGCATAGGATGAAAACACGTAAATACAATTTAATAAAACATAGGTTAAAACAACATAAATACAATTTCATAAAGCATAGGATAAAACAACATAAACACGATATAATAAAGCATGGGTTAAAACAACATAAATACATTTTAATAACGCATAGGATAAAACAACATAAATACAATTTAATAAAGCATAGGATAAAACAACATAAATACAATTTAATAAAGCATACGATAAAACAACATAAATACAATTTAATAAAACATAGGATATAACAACATAAATACAGTTTAATAAAGCATGGGATAAAACAACATAAATACAATTTAATAAAGCATAGGATAAAACAACATAAATTCAATTTAATAAAGCATAGGATAAAACAACATAAATACAATTTAATAAAGCATAGGATAAAACAACATAAATACAGTTTAATAAAGCATAGGATAAAACAACATGAATACAATTTAATAAAGCATAGGATAAAACAACATAAATACAATTTAATAAAGCATAGGATAAAACAACATAAATACAATTTAATAAAGCATAGGATAAAACAACATAAATACAATTTAATAAAGCATGGGTTAAAACAACATAAATACAATTTAATAAAGCATAGTATAAAACAACATAAATACAATTTAATAAAGCATAGGATAAAACAACATAGATGCAATTTAATAAAGCATAGGATAAAACAACATAAATACAACTTAATAAAGCATAGGATAAAACCACATAAATACAATTTAATAAAGCATAGGATAAAACAACATAAATACAATTTAATAAATCATAGGATAAAATCACATAAACACAATTTAATAAAGCATAGAATAAAACAACATAAATACAATTTAATAAAGCAAAGAATAAAACAACATAAATACAATTTAATAAAGCATAGAATAAAACAACATAAATACAATTTAATAAAGCATAGGATAAAACAACATAAATACAATTTAATAAAGCATAGGATAAATCAACATAAATACAATTTAATAAAGCATAGGTTAAAACAACATAAATACAATTTAATAAAGCATACGATGAAACCACGTAAATACAATTTAATAAAGCATAGGATAAAACAACATAAATACAATTTAATAAAGCATAGGTTAAAACAACATAAATACAATTTAATAAAGCATAGGAAAAAACAACATAAATACAATTTAATAAAGCATAGGTTAAAACAAAATAAATACAATTTAATAAAGCATAGGATGAAACCACGTAAATACAATTTAATAAAACATAGGTTAAAACAACATAAATACAATTTAATAAAGCATAGGATAAAACAACATAAATACAATTTAATAAAGCATAGGATAAAACCACATAAATACAATTTAATAAAGCATAGGATAAAACAACATAAATACAATTTAATAAAGCATAGGATAAAACTACATAAATACAATTTAATAAAGCATAGGATAAAACAACATAAATACAATTTAATAAAGCATAGGATAAAACAACATAAATACAATTTAATAAAGCATAGGATAAAACAACATAAATACAATTTAATAAAGCATGGGTTAAAACAACATAAATACAATTTAATAAAGCATAGGACAAAACAACATAAATACAATTTAATAAAGCATAGGATAAAACAACATAAATACAATTTAATAAAGCATAGGATAAAACAACATAAATACAATTTAATAAAGCATAGGATAAAACCACATAAATACAATTTCATAAAGCATGGGTTAAAACAACATAAATACAATTTAATAAAGCATAGTATAAAACAACATAAACACAATTTAATAAAGCATAGGATAAAACAACAAATACAATTTAATAAAGCATACGATAAAACAACATACTACAATTTAATAAAGCATAGGATAAAACAACTTAAATACAATTTAATAAAGCATAGGATAAAACAACATAAATACAATTTAATAAAGCATAGGATAAAACAACATAAATACAATTTAATAAAGCATAGGATAAAACAACATAAACACAATTTAATAAAGCATAGGATAAAACAACATAAATACAATTTAATAAAGCATAGGATAAAACAACATAAATACAATTTAATAAAGCATAGGTTACAACAACATAAATACAATTTAATAAAGCATAGGACAAAACAAGATAAATACAATTTAATAAACCATTGGATAAAACAACATATATACAATTTAATAAAGCATAAAATAAAACAACATAAATACAATTTAATAAAACATGGGTTAAAATAACATAAATACAATTTAATAAAGCATAGGATAAAACAACATAAATACAATTTAATAAAGCATAGGATAAAACAACATAAATACAATTTAATAAAGCATAGGATAAAACAACATAAATACAATTTAATAAAGCATAGGATAAAACAACATAAAAACAATTTAATAAAGCATAGGATAAAACAACATAAATACAATTTAATAAAGCATAGGATAAAACAACATAAATACAATTTAATAGAGCATAGGATAAAACAACATAAATGCAGTTTAATAAAGCATACGATAAAACAACATAAATACAATTTAATAAAGCATAGGATAAAACAACATAAATACAATTTAATAAAGCATAAGTTAAAACAACATAAATACAATTTAATAAAGCATAGGATAAAACAACTTAAATACAATTTAATAAAGCATAGGATAAAACAACATAAATACAATTTAATAAAGCATAGGTTAAAGCAACATAAATACAATTTAATAAAGCATAGGATAAATCAACATAAATACAATTTAATAAAGCATATGTTAAAACAACATAAATACAATTTAATAAAGCATAGGTTAAAACAACATAAATACAATTTAATAAAGCATAGGATAAAACAACATAAATACAATTTAATAAAGCTTAGGATAAAACAACATAAATACAATTTAATAAAGCATGGGTTAAAACAACATAAATACAATTTATTAAAGCATAGGACAAAATAACATAAATACAATTTATTAAAGCATAGGATAAAACAACATAAATACAATTTAATAAAGCATAGGATAAAACAACATAAATACAATTTAATAAAGCATAGAATAAAACAACATAAATACAATTTAATAAAGCATAGGATAAAACAACATAAATACAATTTAATAAAGCATGGGTTAAAACAACATAAATACAATTTAATAAAGCATACGACAAAACAACATAAATACAATTTAATAAAGCATGGGTTAAAACAACATAAATACAATTTAATAAAGCATACAACAAAACAACATAAATACAATTTAATAAAGCATAGGATAAAACAACATAATTACAATTTAATAAAGCATAGGATAAAACAACATAAATACAATTTAATAAAGCATAGGATAAAACCATATAAATACAATTTAATAAAGCATGGGTTAAAACAACATTAATACAATTTAATAAAGCATAGGATAAAACAACATAAACACAATTTAATAAAGCATAGGATAAAACAACATAAATACAATTTAATAAAGCATACGATAAAACAACATAATACAATTTAATAAAGCATAGGATAAAACAACATAAATACAATTTAATAAAGCATAGGATAAAACAACATAAATACAATTTAATAAAGCATAGGATAAAACAACATAAATACAATTTAATAAAGCATAGGATTAAACAACATAAATCAAATTTAATAAAGCATAGGATAAAACCACATAAATACAATTTAATAAAGCATGGGTTAAAACAACATAAATACAATTTAATAAAGCATAGGATAAAACAACATAAATACAATTTAATAAAGCATAGGATAAAACAACATAAACACAATTTAATAAAGCATAGGATAAAACCACATAAATACAATTTAATAAAGCATGGGTTAAAACAACATTAATACAATTTAATAAAGCATAGGATAAAAAAACATAAACACAATTTAATAAAGCATAGACTAAAATAACATAAATACAATTTAATAAAGCATACGATAAAACAACATAATACAATTTAATAAAGCATAGGATAAAACAACATAAATACAATTTAATAAAGCATAGGATAAAAGAACATAAATACAATTTAATAAAGCATAGGATAAAACAACATAAATACAATTTAATAAAGCATAGGATAAAACAACATAAATACAATTTAATAAAGCATAGGATAAAACCACATAAATACAATTTAATAAAGCATGGGTTAAAACAACATAAATACAATATAATAAAGCATACGATAAAACAACATAAATACAATTTAATAAAACATGGGTTAAAACAACATAAATACAATTTAATAAAGCATAGGATAAAACAACATAAACACAATTTAATAAAGCATAGGATAAAACAACATAAATACAATTTAATAAAGCATACGATAAAACAACATAAATACAATTTAATAAAGCATAGGATAAAACAACATAAAAACAATTTAATAAAGCATAGGATAAAACAACATAAATACAATTTAATAAAGCATAGGATAAAACAACATAAATACAATTTAATAGAGCATAGGATAAAACAACATAAATGCAGTTTAATAAAGCATACGATAAAACAACATAAATACAATTTAATAAAGCATAGGATAAAACAACATAAATACAATTTAATAAAGCATAAGTTAGAACAACATAAATACAATTTAATAAAGCATAGGATAAAACAACTTAAATACAATTTAATAAAGCATAGGATAAAACAACATAAATACAATTTAATAAAGCATAGGTTAAAGCAACATAAATACAATTTAATAAAGCATAGGATAAATCAACATAAATACAATTTAATAAAGCATATGTTAAAACAACATAAATACAATTTAATAAAGCATAGGTTAAAACAACATAAATACAATTTAATAAAGCATAGGATAAAACAACATAAATACAATTTAATAAAGCTTAGGATAAAACAACATAAATACAATTTAATAAAGCATGGGTTAAAACAACATAAATACAATTTATTAAAGCATAGGGCAAAACAACATAAATACAATTTATTAAAGCATAGGATAAAACAAAATAAATACAATTTAATAAAGCATAGGATAAAACAACATAAATACAATTTAATAAAGCATAGAATAAAACAACATAAATACAATTTAATAAAGTATAGGATAAAACAACATAATTACAATTTAATAAAGCATACAACAAAACAACATAAATACAATTTAATAAAGCATAGGATAAAACAACATAATTACAATTTAATAAAGCATAGGATAAAACAACATAAATACAATTTAATAAAGCATAGGATAAAACCATATAAATACAATTTAATAAAGCATGGGTTAAAACAACATTAATACAATTTAATAAAGCATAGGATAAAACAACATAAACACAATTTAATAAAGCATAGGATAAAACAACATAAATACAATTTAATAAAGCATACGATAAAACAACATAATACAATTTAATAAAGCATAGGATAAAACAACATAAATACAATTTAATAAAGCATAGGATAAAACAACATAAATACAATTTAATAAAGCATAGGATAAAACAACATAAATACAATTTAATAAAGCATAGGATTAAACAACATAAATCCAATTTAATAAAGCATAGGATAAAACCACATAAATACAATTTAATAAAGCATGGGTTAAAACAACATAAATACAATTTAATAAAGCATAGGATAAAACAACATAAATACAATTTAATAAAGCATAGGATAAAACCACATAAATACAATTTAATAAAGCATGGGTTAAAACAACATTAATACAATTTAATAAAGCATAGGATAAAACAACATAAACACAATTTAATAAAGCATAGACTAAAACAACATAAATACAATTTAATAAAGCATACGATAAAACAACATAATACAATTTAATAAAGCATAGGATAAAACAACATAAATACAATTTAATAAAGCATAGGATAAAAGAACATAAATACAATTTAATAAAGCATAGGATAAAACAACATAAATACAATTTAATAAAGCATAGGATAAAACAACATAAATACAATTTAATAAAGCATATGATAAAACCACATAAATACAATTTAATAAAGCATGTGTTAAAACAACATAAATACAATTTAATAAAGCATAGGATAAAACAACATAAATACAATTTAATAAAGCATAGGATTAAACAACATAAATACAATTTAATAAAGCATAGATTAAAACAACATAAATATAATTTAATAAACCATAGGATAAAACAACATAAATACAATTTAATAAAGCATAGGATAAAACAACATAAATACAATTTAATAAATCATAGGATAAAACAACATAAATACAATTTAATAAAGCATAGGATAAAACAACATGAATACAATTTAATAAAGCATAGGATAAAACAACATAAATACAATTTAGTAAAGCATAGGATAAAACAACATAAATACAGTTTAAGAAAGCATAGGATAAAACAACATGAATACAATTTAATAAAGCATAGGATAAAACAACATAAATACAATTTAATAAAGCATAGGATAAAACAACATAAATACAATTTAATAAAGCATGGGTTAAAACAACATAAATACAATTTAATAAAGCATAGGATAAAACAACATAAATACAATGTAACAAAGCATAGGATAAAACAACATAGATGCAATTTAATAAAGCATAGGATAAAACAAAATAAATACAATTTAATAAAGCATAGGATGAAAACACGTAAATACATTTTAATAAAACAGGTTAAAACAACATAAATACAATTTCATAAAGCATAGGATAAAACAACATAAACGCGATATAATAAAGCATGGGTTAAAACAACATAAATACATTTTAATAAAGCATAGGATAAAACAACATAAATACAATTTAATAAAGCATAGGATAAAACCACATAAATACAATTTAATAAAGCATGGGTTAAAACAACATTAATACAATTTAATAAAGCATAGGATAAAACAACATAAACACAGTTTAATAAAGCATAGACTAAAACAACATAAATACAATTTAATAAAGCATACGATAAAACAACATAATACAATTTAATAAAGCATAGGATAAAACAACATAAATACAATTTAATAAAGCATAGGATAAAAGAACATAAATACAATTTAATAAAGCATAGGATAAAACAACATAAATACAATTTAATAAAGCATAGGATAAAACAACATAAATACAATTTAATAAAGCATAGGATAAAACCACATAAATACAATTTAATAAAGCATGGGTTAAAACAACATAAATACAATTTAATAAAGCATAGGATAAAACAACATAAATACAATTTAATAAAGCATAGGATTAAACAACATAAATACAATTTAATAAAGCATAGATTAAAACAACATAAATATAATTTAATAAACCATAGGATAAAACAACATAAATACAATTTAATAAAGCATAGGATAAAACAACATAAATACAATTTAATAAATCATAGGATAAAACAACATAAATACAATTTAATAAAGCATAGGATAAAACAACATGAATACAATTTAATAAAGCATAGGATAAAACAACATAAATACAATTTAGTAAAGCATAGGATAAAACAACATAAATACAGTTTAAGAAAGCATAGGATAAAACAACATGAATACAATTTAATAAAGCATAGGATAAAACAACATAAATACAATTTAATAAAGCATAGGATAAAACAACATAAATACAATTTAATAAAGCATAGGATAAAACAACATAAATACAATTTAATAAAGCATAGGATAAAACAACATAAATACAATTTAATAAAGCATGGGTTAAAACAACATAAATACAATTTAATAAAGCATAGGATAAAACAACATAAATACAATTTAACAAAGCATAGGATAAAACAACATAGATGCAATTTAATAAAGCATAGGATAAAACAAAATAAATACAATTTAATAAAGCATAGGATGAAAACACGTAAATACAATTTAATAAAACAGGTTAAAACAACATAAATACAATTTCATAAAGCATAGGATAAAACAACATAAACGCGATATAATAAAGCATGGGTTAAAACAACATAAATACATTTTAATAAAGCATAGGATAAAACAACATAAATACAATTTAATAAAGCATAGGATAAAACCACATAAATACAATTTAATAAAGCATGGGTTAAAACAACATTAATACAATTTAATAAAGCATAGGATAAAACAACATAAACACAATTTAATAAAGCATAGACTAAAACAACATAAATACAATTTAATAAAGCATACGATAAAACAACATAATACAATTTAATAAAGCATAGGATAAAACAACATAAATACAATTTAATAAAGCATAGGATAAAAGAACATAAATACAATTTAATAAAGCATAGGATAAAACAACATAAATACAATTTAATAAAGCATAGGATAAAACAACATAAATACAATTTAATAAAGCATAGGATAAAACCACATAAATACAATTTAATAAAGCATGGGTTAAAACAACATAAATACAATTTAATAAAGCATAGGATAAAACAACATAAATACAATTTAATAAAGCATAGGATTAAACAACATAAATACAATTTAATAAAGCATAGATTAAAACAACATAAATATAATTTAATAAACCATAGGATAAAACAACATAAATACAATTTAATAAAGCATAGGATAAAACAACATAAATACAATTTAATAAATCATAGGATAAAACAACATAAATACAATTTAATAAAGCATAGGATAAAACAACATGAATACAATTTAATAAAGCATAGGATAAAACAACATAAATACAATTTAGTAAAGCATAGGATAAAACAACATAAATACAGTTTAAGAAAGCATAGGATAAAACAACATGAATACAATTTAATAAAGCATAGGATAAAACAACATAAATACAATTTAATAAAGCATAGGATAAAACAACATAAATACAATTTAATAAAGCATAGGATAAAACAACATAGATGCAATTTAATAAAGCATAGGATAAAACAAAATAAATACAATTTAATAAAGCATAGGATGAAAACACGTAAATACAATTTAATAAAACAGGTTAAAACAACATAAATACAATTTCATAAAGCATAGGATAAAACAACATAAACGCGATATAATAAAGCATGGGTTAAAACAACATAAATACATTTTAATAAAGCATAGGATAAAACAACATAAATACAATTTAATAAAGCATAGGATAAAACCACATAAATACAATTTAATAAAGCATGGGTTAAAACAACATTAATACAATTTAATAAAGCATAGGATAAAACAACATAAACACAATTTAATAAAGCATAGACTAAAACAACATAAATACAATTTAATAAAGCATACGATAAAACAACATAATACAATTTAATAAAGCATAGGATAAAACAACATAAATACAATTTAATAAAGCATAGGATAAAAGAACATAAATACAATTTAATAAAGCATAGGATAAAACAACATAAATACAATTTAATAAAGCATAGGATAAAACAACATAAATACAATTTAATAAAGCATAGGATAAAACCACATAAATACAATTTAATAAAGCATGGGTTAAAACAACATAAATACAATTTAATAAAGCATAGGATAAAACAACATAAATACAATTTAATAAAGCATAGGATTAAACAACATAAATACAATTTAATAAAGCATAGATTAAAACAACATAAATATAATTTAATAAACCATAGGATAAAACAACATAAATACAATTTAATAAAGCATAGGATAAAACAACATAAATACAATTTAATAAATCATAGGATAAAACAACATAAATACAATTTAATAAAGCATAGGATAAAACAACATGAATACAATTTAATAAAGCATAGGATAAAACAACATAAATACAATTTAGTAAAGCATAGGATAAAACAACATAAATACAGTTTAAGAAAGCATAGGATAAAACAACATGAATACAATTTAATAAAGCATAGGATAAAACAACATAAATACAATTTAATAAAGCATAGGATAAAACAACATAAATACAATTTAATAAAGCATGGGTTAAAACAACATAAATACAATTTAATAAAGCATAGGATAAAACAACATAAATACAATTTAATAAAGCATAGGATAAAACAACATAGATGCAATTTAATAAAGCATAGGATAAAACAAAATAAATACAATTTAATAAAGCATGGGATGAAAACACGTACATACAATTTAATAAAACAGGTTAAAACAACATAAATACAATTTCATAAAGCATAGGATAAAACAACATAAACACAATATAATAAAGCATGGGTTAAAACAACATAAATACATTTTAATAAAGCATAGGATAAAACAACATAAATACAATTTAATAAAGCATAGGATAAAACAACATAAATACAATTTAATAAAGCATACGATAAAACAACATAAATACAATTTAATAAAGCATAGGATAAAACAACATAAATACAGTTTAATAAAGCATAGGATAAAACAACATAAATACAATTTAATAAAGCATAGGATAAAACAACATAAATACAATTTAATAAAGCATAGGATAAAACAACATGAATACAATTTAATAAAGCATAGGATAAAACAACATAAATACAATTTAATAAAGCATAGGATAAAACAACATAAATACAGTTTAATAAAGCATAGGATAAAAGAACATGAATACAATTTAATAAAGCATAGGATAAAACAACATAAATACAATTTAATAAAGCATAGGATAAAACAACATAAATACAATTTAATAAAGCATAGGTTAAAACAACATAAATACAATTTAATAAAGCATGGGTTAAAACAACATAAATACAATTTAATAAAGCATAGGATAAAACAACATAAATACAATTTAATAAAGCATAGGATAAAACAACATAGATGCAATTTAATAAAGCATAGGATAAAACAAAATAAATACAATTTAATAAAGCATAGGATGAAAACACGTAAATACAATTTAATAAAACAGGTTAAAACAACATAAATACAATTTCATAAAGCATAGGATAAAACAACATAAACGCGATATAATAAAGCATGGGTTAAAACAACATAAATACATTTTAATAAAGCATAGGATAAAACAACATAAATACAATTTAATAAAGCATAGGATAAAACCACATAAATACAATTTAATAAAGCATGGGTTAAAACAACATTAATACAATTTAATAAAGCATAGGATAAAACAACATAAACACAATTTAATAAAGCATAGACTAAAACAACATAAATACAATTTAATAAAGCATACGATAAAACAACATAATACAATTTAATAAAGCATAGGATAAAACAACATAAATACAATTTAATAAAGCATAGGATAAAAGAACATAAATACAATTTAATAAAGCATAGGATAAAACAACATAAATACAATTTAATAAAGCATAGGATAAAACAACATAAATACAATTTAATAAAGCATAGGATAAAACCACATAAATACAATTTAATAAAGCATGGGTTAAAACAACATAAATACAATTTAATAAAGCATAGGATAAAACAACATAAATACAATTTAATAAAGCATAGGATTAAACAACATAAATACAATTTAATAAAGCATAGATTAAAACAACATAAATATAATTTAATAAACCATAGGATAAAACAACATAAATACAATTTAATAAAGCATAGGATAAAACAACATAAATACAATTTAATAAATCATAGGATAAAACAACATAAATACAATTTAATAAAGCATAGGATAAAACAACATGAATACAATTTAATAAAGCATAGGATAAAACAACATAAATACAATTTAGTAAAGCATAGGATAAAACAACATAAATACAGTTTAAGAAAGCATAGGATAAAACAACATGAATACAATTTAATAAAGCATAGGATAAAACAACATAAATACAATTTAATAAAGCATAGGATAAAACAACATAAATACAATTTAATAAAGCATGGGTTAAAACAACATAAATACAATTTAATAAAGCATAGGATAAAACAACATAAATACAATTTAATAAAGCATAGGATAAAACAACATAGATGCAATTTAATAAAGCATAGGATAAAACAAAATAAATACAATTTAATAAAGCATGGGATGAAAACACGTACATACAATTTAATAAAACAGGTTAAAACAACATAAATACAATTTCATAAAGCATAGGATAAAACAACATAAACACAATATAATAAAGCATGGGTTAAAACAACATAAATACATTTTAATAAAGCATAGGATAAAACAACATAAATACAATTTAATAAAGCATAGGATAAAACAACATAAATACAATTTAATAAAGCATACGATAAAACAACATAAATACAATTTAATAAAGCATAGGATAAAACAACATAAATACAGTTTAATAAAGCATAGGATAAAACAACATAAATACAATTTAATAAAGCATAGGATAAAACAACATAAATACAATTTAATAAAGCATAGGATAAAACAACATGAATACAATTTAATAAAGCATAGGATAAAACAACATAAATACAATTTAATAAAGCATAGGATAAAACAACATAAATACAGTTTAATAAAGCATAGGATAAAAGAACATGAATACAATTTAATAAAGCATAGGATAAAACAACATAAATACAATTTAATAAAGCATAGGATAAAACAACATAAATACAATTTAATAAAGCATAGGTTAAAACAACATAAATACAATTTAATAAAGCATGGGTTAAAACAACATAAATACAATTTAATAAAGCATAGTATAAAACAACATAAATACAATTTAATAAAGCATAGGATAAAACAACATAGATGCAATTTAATAAAGCATAGGATAAAACAACATAAATACAATTTAATAAAGCATAGGATAAAACCACATAAATTCAATTTAATAAAGCATAGGATAAAACAACATAAATACAATTTAATAAATCATAGGATAAAACCACATAAACACAATTTAATAAAGCATAGAATAAAACAACATAAATACAATTTAATAAAGCATAGGATAAAACAACATAGATGAATTTAATAAAGCATAGGATAAAACAACATAAATACAATTTAATAAAGCAAAGAATAAAACAACATAAATACAATTTAATAAAGCATAGAATAAAACAACATAAATACAATTTAATAAAGCATAGGATAAAACAACATAAATACAATTTAATAAAGCATAGGATAAAACAACATAAATACAATTTAATAAAGCATAGGTTAAAACAACATAAATACAATTTAATAAAGCATACGATGAAACCACATAAATACAATTTAATAAAGCATAGGATAAAACAACATAAATACAATTTAATAAAGCATAGGTTAAAACAACATAAATACAATTTAATAAAGCATAGGATAAAACAACATAAATACAATTTAATAAAGCATAGGATAAAACAACATAAATACAATTTAATAAAGCATAGGATAAAACCACATAAATACAATTTAATAAATCATGGGTTAAAACAACATAAATACAATTTAATAAAGCATAGTATAAAACAACATAAACACAATTTAATAAAGCATAGGATAAAACAACATAAATACAATTTAATAAAGCATACGATAAAACAACATAATACAATTTAATAAAGCATAGGATAAAACAACTTAAATACAATTTAATAAAGCATAGGATAAAACAACATAAATACAATTTAATAAAGCATAGGTTAAAGCAACATAAATACAATTTAATAAAGCATAGGATAAAACAACATAAACACAATTTAATAAAGCATAGGTTAAAACAACATAAATACAATTTAATAAAGCATAGGATAAAACAACATAAATACAATTTAATAAAGCATAGGATAAAACAACATAAATACAATTTAATAAAGCATAGGATAAAACAACATAAATACAATTTAATAAAGCATAGGTTAAAACAACATAAATACAATTTAATAAAGCATAGGACAAAACAAGATAAATACAATTTAATAAACCATTGGATAAAACAACATATATACAATTTAATAAAGCATAGGATAAAACAACATAAATACAATTTAATAAAACATAGGTTAAAACAACATAAATACAATTTAATAAAGCATAGGATAAAACAATATAATTACAATTTAATAAAGCATAGGATAAAACAACATAAATACAATTTAATAAAGCATAGGATAAAACCATATAAATACAATTTAATAAAGCATGGGTTAAAACAACATTAATACAATTTAATAAAGCATAGGATAAAACAACATAAACACAATTTAATAAAGCATAGGATAAAACAACATAAATACAACTTAATAAAGCATACGATAAAACAACATAATACAATTTAATAAGGCATAGGATAAAACAACATAAATACAATTTAATAAAGCATAGGATAAAACAACCTAAATACAATTTAATAAAGCATAGGATAAAACAACATAAATACAATTTAATAAAGCATAGGATTAAACAACATAAATCCAATTTAATAAAGCATAGGATAAAACCACATAAATACAATTTAATAAAGCATGGGTTAAAACAACATAAATACAATTTAATAAAGCATAGGATAAAACAACATAAATACAATTTAATAAAGCATAGGATAAAACAACATAAATACAATTTAATAAAGCATAGGATAAAACCACATAAATACAATTTAATAAAGCATGGGTTAAAACAACATTAATACAATTTAATAAAGCATAGGATAAAACAACATAAACACAATTTAATAAAGCATAGACTAAAACAACATAAATACAATTTAATAAAGCATACGATAAAACAACATAATACAATTTAATAAAGCATAGGATAAAACAATATAAATACAATTTAATAAAGCATAGGATAAAAGAACATAAATACAATTTAATAAAGCATAGGATAAAACAACATAAATACAATTTAATAAAGCATAGGATAAAACAACATAAATACAATTTAATAAAGCATATGATAAAACCACATAAATACAATTTAATAAAGCATGGGTTAAAACAACATAAATACAATTTAATAAAGCATAGGATAAAACAACATAAATACAATTTAATAAAGCATAGGATTAAACAACATAAATACAATTTAATAAAGCATACATTAAAACAACATAAATATAATTTAATAAACCATAGGATAAAACAACATAAATACAATTTAATAAAGCATAGGATAAAACAACATAAATACAATTTAATAAATCATAGGATAAAACAACATAAATACAATTTAATAAAGCATAGGATAAAACAACATGAATACAATTTAATAAAGCATAGGATAAAACAACATAAATACAATTTAGTAAAGCATAGGATAAAACAACATAAATACAGTTTAAGAAAGCATAGGATAAAACAACATGAATACAATTTAATAAAGCATAGGATAAAACAACATAAATACAATTTAATAAAGCATAGGATAAAACAACATAAATACAATTTAATAAAGCATGGGTTAAAACAACATAAATACAATTTAATAAAGCATAGGATAAAACAACATAAATACAATTTAATAAAGCATAGGATAAAACAACATAGATGCAATTTAATAAAGCATAGGATAAAACAAAATAAATACAATTTAATAAAGCATAGGATGAAAACACGTAAATACAATTTAATAAAACAGGTTAAAACAACATAAATACAATTTCATAAAGCATAGGATAAAACAACATAAACACGATATAATAAAGCATGGGTTAAAACAACATAAATACATTTTAATAAAGCATAGGATAAAACAACATAAATACAATTTAATAAAGCATAGGATAAAACCACATAAATACAATTTAATAAAGCATGGGTTAAAACAACATTAATACAATTTAATAAAGCATAGGATAAAACCACATAAATACAATTTAATAAAGCATGGGTTAAAACAACATTAATACAATTTAATAAAGCATAGGATAAAACAACATAAACACAATTTAATAAAGCATAGACTAAAACAACATAAATACAATTTAATAAAGCATACGATAAAACAACATAATACAATTTAATAAAGCATAGGATAAAACAACATAAATACAATTTAATAAAGCATAGTATAAAAGAACATAAATACAATTTAATAAAGCATAGGATAAAACAACATAAATACAATTTAATAAAGCATAGGATAAAACAACATAAATACAATTTAATAAAGCATAGGATAAAACCACATAAATACAATTTAATAAAGCATGGGTTAAAACAACATAAATACAATTTAATAAAGCATAGGATAAAACAACATAAATACAATTTAATAAAGCATAGGATTAAACAACATAAATACAATTTAATAAAGCATAGATTAAAACAACATAAATATAATTTAATAAACCATAGGATAAAACAACATAAATACAATTTAATAAAGCATAGGATAAAACAACATAAATACAATTTAATAAATCATAGGATAAAACAACATAAATACAATTTAATAAAGCATAGGATAAAACAACATGAATACAATTTAATAAAGCATAGGATAAAACAACATAAATACAATTTAGTAAAGCATAGGATAAAACAACATAAATACAGTTTAAGAAAGCATAGGATAAAACAACATGAATACAATTTAATAAAGCATAGGATAAAACAACATAAATACAATTTAATAAAGCATAGGATAAAACAACATAAATACAATTTAATAAAGCATGGGTTAAAACAACATAGATGCAATTTAATAAAGCATAGGATAAAACAAAATAAATACAATTTAATAAAGCATAGGATGAAAACACGTAAATACAATTTAATAAAACAGGTTAAAACAACATAAATACAATTTCATAAAGCATAGGATAAAACAACATAAACACAATATAATAAAGCATGGGTTAAAACAACATAAATACATTTTAATAAAGCATAGGATAAAACAACATAAATACAATTTAATAAAGCATAGGATAAAACAACATAAATACAATTTAATAAAGCATACGATAAAACAACATAAATACAATTTAATAAAGCATAGGATAAAACAACATAAATACAGTTTAATAAAGCATAGGATAAAACAACATAAATACAATTTAATAAAGCATAGGATAAAACAACATAAATACAATTTAATAAAGCATAGGATAAAACAACATGAATACAATTTAATAAAGCATAGGATAAAACAACATAAATACAATTTAATAAAGCATAGGATAAAACAACATAAATACAGTTTAATAAAGCATAGGATAAAAGAACATGAATACAATTTAATAAAGCATAGGATAAAACAGCATAAATACAATTTAATAAAGCATAGGATAAAACAACATAAATACAATTTAATAAAGCATAGGTTAAAACAACATAAATACAATTTAATAAAGCATGGGTTAAAACAACATAAATACAATTTAATAAAGCATAGTATAAAACAACATAAATACAATTTAATAAAGCATAGGATAAAACAACATAAATACAATTTAATAAAGCATAGGATAAAACAACATAAATACAATTTAATAAATCATAGGATAAAACAACATAAATACAATTTAATAAAGCATAGGATAAAACAACATGAATACAATTTAATAAAGCATAGGATAAAACAACATAAATACAATTTAGTAAAGCATAGGATAAAACAACATAAATACAGTTTAAGAAAGCATAGGATAAAACAACATGAATACAATTTAATAAAGCATAGGATAAAACAACATAAATACAGTTTAAGAAAGCATAGGATAAAACAACATGAATACAATTTAATAAAGCATAGGATAAAACAACATAAATACAATTTAATAAAGCATAGGATAAAACAACATAAATACAATTTAATAAAGCATGGGTTAAAACAACATAAATACAATTTAATAAAGCATAGGATAAAACCATATAAATACAATTTAATAAAGCATGGGTTAAAACAACATTAATACAATTTAATAAAGCATAGGATAAAACAACATAAACACAATTTAATAAAGCATAGGATAAAACAACATAAATACAATTTAATAAAGCATACGATAAAACAACATAATACAATTTAATAAAGCATAGGATAAAACAACATAAATACAATTTAATAAAGCATAGGAAAAAAAAACATAAATACAATTTAATAAAGCATAGGATAAAACAACATAAATACAATTTAATAAATCATAGGATTAAACAACATAAATCCAATTTAATAAAGCATAGGATAAAACCACATAAATACAATTTAATAAAGCATGGGTTAAAACAACATAAATACAATTTAATAAAGCATAGGATAAAACAACATAAATACAATTTAATAAAGCATAGGATAAAACAACATAAATACAATTTAATAAAGCATAGGATAAAACCACATAAATACAATTTAATAAAGCATGGGTTAAAACAACATTAATACAATTTAATAAAGCATAGGATAAAACAACATAAACACAATTTAATAAAGCATAGACTAAAACAACATAAATACAATTTAATAAAGCATACGATAAAACAACATAATACAATTTAATAAAGCATAGGATAAAACAACATAAATACAATTTAATAAAGCATAGGATAAAAGAACATAAATACAATTTAATAAAGCATAGGATAAAACAACATAAATACAATTTAATAAAGCATAGGATAAAACAACATAAATACAATTTAATAAAGCATATGATAAAACCACATAAATACAATTTAATAAAGCATGGGTTAAAACAACATAAATACAATTTAATAAAGCATAGGATAAAACAACATAAATACAATTTAATAAAGCATAGGATTAAACAACATAAATACAATTTAATAAAGCATAGATTAAAACAACATAAATATAATTTAATAAACCATAGGATAAAACAACATGAATACAATTTAATAAAGCATAGGATAAAACAACATAAATACAATTTAATAAATCATAGGATAAAACAACATAAATACAATTTAATAAAGCATAGGATAAAACAACATGAATACAATTTAATAAAGCATAGGATAAAACAACATAAATACAATTTAGTAAATCATAGGATAAAACAACATAAATACAGTTTAAGAAAGCATAGGATAAAACAACATGAATACAATTTAATAAAGCATAGGATAAAACAACATAAATACAATTTAATAAAGCATAGGATAAAACAACATAAATACAATTTAATAAAGCATGGGTTAAAACAACATAAATACAAATAAAAAAGCATAGGATAAAACAACATAAATACAATTTAATAAAGCATAGGATAAAACAACATAGATGCAATTTAATAAAGCATAGGATAAAACAAAATAAATACAATTTAATAAAGCATAGGATGAAAACACGTAAATACAATTTAATAAAACAGGTTAAAACAACATAAATAGAAATTCATAAAGCATAGGATAAAACAACATAACACGATATAATAAAGCATGGGTTAAAACAACATAAATACATTTTAATAAAGCATAGGATAAAACAACATAAATACAATTTAATAAAGCATAGGATAAAACCACATAAATACAATTTAATAAAGCATGGGTTAAAACAACATTAATACAATTTAATAAAGCATAGGATAAAACAACATAAACACAATTTAATAAAGCATAGACTAAAACAACATAAATACAATTTAATAAAGCATACGATAAAACAACATAATACAATTTAATAAAGCATAGGATAAAACAACATAAATACAATTTAATAAAGCATAGGATAAAAGAACATAAATACAATTTAATAAAGCATAGGATAAAACAACATAAATACAATTTAATAAAGCATAGGATAAAACAACATAAATACAATTTAATAAAGCATAGGATAAAACAACATAAATACAATTTAATAAAGCATGGGTTAAAACAACATAAATATAATTTAATAAAGCATAGGATAAAACAACATAAATACAATTTAATAAAGCATAGGATAAAACAACATAGATGCAATTTAATAAAGCATAGGATAAAACAACATAAATACAATTTAATAAAGCATAGGATAAAACCACATAAATACAATTTAATAAAGCATAGGATAAAACAACATAAATACAATTTAATAAATCATAGGATAAAACCACATAAACACAATTTAATAAAGCATAGATTGAAACAACATAAATACAATTTAATAAAGCATAGGATAAAACAACATAGATTAATTTAATAAAGCATAGGATAAAACAACATAAATACAATTTAATAAAGCAAAGAATAAAACAACATAAATACAATTTAATAAAGCATAGGATAAAACAACATAAATACAATTTAATAAAGCATAGGATAAAACAACATAAATACAATTTAATAAAGCATAGGATAAAACAACATAAATACAATTTAATAAAGCATAGGATAAAACAACATAAATACAATTTAATAAAGCATAGGTTAAAACAACATAAATACAATTTAATAAAGCATAGGATAAAACAACATAAATACAATTTAATGAAGCTTAGGATAAAACAACATAAATACAATTTAATAAAGCATAGGATAAAACAACATAAATGCAATTTAATAAAGCATAGGATAAAACAACAAAGATTAATTTAATAAAGCATAGGATAAAACAACATAAATACAATTTAATAAAGCAAAGAATAAAAAAACATAAATACAATTTAATAAAGCATAGGATAAAACAACATAAATACAATTTAATAAAGCATAGGATAAAACAAAATGAATACAATTTAATAAAGCATAGGCTAAAACAACATAAATACAATTTAATAAAGCATAGGATGAAACCACATAAATACAATTTAGTAAAGCATAGGATAAAACAACATAAATACAATTTAGTAAAGCATAGGATAAAACAACATAAATACAATTTAATAAAGCATAGGTTAAAACAACATAAATACAATTTAATAAAGCATAGGATAAAACAACATAAATACAATTTAATAAAGCATAGGATAAAACAACATAAATACAATTTAATAAAGCATAGGTTAAAACAAAATAAATACAATTTAATAAAGCATAGGATGAAACCACGTAAATACAATTTAATATAACATAGGATAAAACAACATAAATACAATTTAATAAAGCATAGGTTAAAACAACATAAATACAATTTAATAAAGCATAGGATAAAACAACATAAATACAATTTAGTAAAGCATGGGTTAAAACAACATAAATACAATTTAATAAAGCATAGGACAAAACAACATAAATACAATTTAATAAAGCTTAGGATAAAACAACATAAATACAATTTAATAAAGCATAGGATAAAACAACATAAATACAATTTAATAAAGCATAGGATAAAACCACATAAATACAATTTAATAAAGCATAGGATAAAACAACATAAATACAATTTAATAAAGCATACGATAAAACAACATAATACAATTTAATAAAGCATAGGATAAAACAACATAAATACAATTTAATAAAGCATAGGATAAAACAACATAAATACAATTTAATAAAGCATAGGATTAAACAACATAAATCCAATTTAATAAAGCATAGGATAAAACCACATAAATACAATTTAATAAAGCATGGGTTAAAACAACATAAATACAATTTAATAAAGCATAGGATAAAACAACATAAATACAATTTAATAAAGCATAGGATAAAACAACATAAATACAATTTAATAAAGCATAGGATAAAACCACATAAATACAATTTAATAAAGCATGGGTTAAAACAACATTAATACAATTTAATAAAGCATAGGATAAAACAACATAAACACAATTTAATAAAGCATAGACTAAAACAACATAAATACAATTTAATAAAGCATACGATAAAACAACATAATACAATTTAATAAAGCATAGGATAAAACAACATAAATACAATTTAATAAAGCATAGGATAAAAGAACATAAATACAATTTAATAAAGCATAGGATAAAACAACATAAATACAATTTAATAAAGCATAGGATAAAACAACATAAATACAATTTAATAAAGCATATGATAAAACCACATAAATACAATTTAATAAAGCATGGGTTAAAACAACATAAATACAATTTAATAAAGCATAGGATAAAACAACATAAATACAATTTAATAAAGCATAGGATTAAACAACATAAATACAATTTAATAAAGCATAGATTAAAACAACATAAATATAATTTAATAAACCATAGGATAAAACAACATGAATACAATTTAATAAAGCATAGGATAAAACAACATAAATACAATTTAATAAATCATAGGATAAAACAACATAAATACAATTTAATAAAGCATAGGATAAAACAACATGAATACAATTTAATAAAGCATAGGATAAAACAACATAAATACAATTTAGTAAAGCATAGGATAAAACAACATAAATACAGTTTAAGAAAGCATAGGATAAAACAACATGAATACAATTTAATAAAGCATAGGATAAAACAACATAAATACAATTTAATAAAGCATAGGATAAAACAACATAAATACAATTTAATAAAGCATGGGTTAAAACAACATAAATACAATTTAAAAAAGCATAGGATAAAACAACATAAATACAATTTAATAAAGCATAGGATAAAACAACATAGATGCAATTTAATAAAGCATAGGATAAAACAAAATAAATACAATTTAATAAAGCATAGGATGAAAACACGTAAATACAATTTAATAAAACAGGTTAAAACAACATAAATACAATTTCATAAAGCATAGGATAAAACAACATAAACACGATATAATAAAGCATGGGTTAAAACAACATAAATACATTTTAATAAAGCATAGGATAAAACAACATAAATACAATTTAATAAAGCATAGGATAAAACCACATAAATACAATTTAATAAAGCATGGGTTAAAACAACATTAATACAATTTAATAAAGCATAGGATAAAACAACATAAACACAATTTAATAAAGCATAGACTAAAACAACATAAATACAATTTAATAAAGCATACGATAAAACAACATAATACAATTTAATAAAGCATAGGATAAAACAACATAAATACAATTTAATAAAGCATAGGATAAAAGAACATAAATACAATTTAATAAAGCATAGGATAAAACAACATAAATACAATTTAATAAAGCATAGGATAAAACAACATAAATACAATTTAATAAAGCATAGGATAAAACAACATAAATACAATTTAATAAAGCATGGGTTAAAACAACATAAATATAATTTAATAAAGCATAGGATAAAACAACATAAATACAATTTAATAAAGCATAGGATAAAACAACATAGATGCAATTTAATAAAGCATAGGATAAAACAAAATAAATACAATTTAATAAAGCATAGGATAAAACGACATAAATACAATTTAATAAAGCATAGGATAAAACAACATAAATACAATTTAATAAATCATAGGATAAAACCACATAAACACAATTTAATAAAGCATAGATTGAAACAACATAAATACAATTTAATAAAGCATAGGATAAAACAACATAGATGAATTTAATAAAGCATAGGATAAAACAACATAAATACAATTTAATAAAGCAAAGAATAAAACAACATAAATACAATTTAATAAAGCATAGGATAAAACAACATAAATACAATTTAATAAAGCATAGGATAAAACAACATAAATACAATTTAATAAAGCATAGGATAAAACAACATAAATACAATTTAATAAAGCATAGGATAAAACAACATAAATACAATTTAATAAAGCATAGGTTAAAACAACATAAATACAATTTAATAAAGCATAGGATAAAACAACATAAATACAATTTAATAAAGCTTAGGATAAAACAACATAAATACAATTTAATAAAGCATAGGATAAAACAACATAAATGCAATTTAATAAAGCATAGGATAAAACAACAAAGATTAATTTAATAAAGCATAGGATAAAACAACATAAATACAATTTAATAAAGCAAAGAATAAAAAAACATAAATACAATTTAATAAAGCATAGGATAAAACAACATAAATACAATTTAATAAAGCATAGGATAAAACAAAATGAATACAATTTAATAAAGCATAGGCTAAAACAACATAAATACAATTTAATAAAGCATAGGATGAAACCACATAAATACAATTTAATAAAGCATAGGATAAAACAACATAAATACAATTTAATAAAGCATAGGTTAAAACAACATAAATACAATTTAATAAAGCATAGGATAAAACAACATAAATACAATTTAATAAAGCATAGCATAAAACAACATAAATACAATTTAATAAAGCATAGGTTAAAACAAAATAAATACAATTTAATAAAGCATAGGATGAAACCACGTAAATACAATTTAATATAACATAGGATAAAACAACATAAATACAATTTAATAAAGCATAGGTTAAAACAACATAAATACAATTTAATAAAGCATAGGATAAAACAACATAAATACAATTTAGTAAAGCATGGGTTAAAACAACATAAATACAATTTAATAAAGCATAGGACAAAACAACATAAATACAATTTAATAAAGCTTAGGATAAAACAACATAAATACAATTTAATAAAGCATAGGATAAAACAACATAAATACAATTTAATAAAGCATAGGATAAAACCACATAAATACAATTTAATAAAGCATAGGATAAAACAACATAAATACAATTTAATAAAGCATAAGATAAAACAACATAAATACAATTTAATAAAGCATAAGATAAAACAACATGAATACAATTTAATAAAGCATAGGATAAAACCACATGAATACAATTTAATAAAGCATAGGATAAAACAACATAAATACAATTTTATAAAGCATAGGTTAAAACAACATAAATACAATTTAATAAAGCATAGGATAAAACAACATAAATACAATTTAATAAAGCATAGGATAAAACAACATAAATACAATTTAATAAAGCATAGGATAAAACAACATAAATACAATTTAATAAAGCATAGGTTAAAACAACATAAATACAATTTAATAAAGCATAGGACAAAACAAGATAAATACAATTTAATAAACCATTGGATAAAACAACATATATACAATTTAATAAAGCATAGGATAAAACAACAAAAATACAATTTAATAAAACATAGGTTAAAACAACATAAATACAATTTAATAAAGCATAGGATAAAACAACATAATTACAATTTAATAAAGCATAGGATAAAACAACATAAATACAATTTAATAAAGCATAGGATAAAACCATATAAATACAATTTAATAAAGCATGGGTTAAAACAACATTAATACAATTTAATAAAGCATAGGATAAAACACCATAAACACAATTTAATAAAGCATAGGATAAAACAACATAAATACAATTTAATAAAGCATACGATAAAACAACATAATACAATTTAATAAAGCATAGGATAAAACAACATAAATACAATTTAATAAAGCATAGGATAAAACAACATAAATACAATTTAATAAAGCATAGGATAAAACAACATAAATACAATTTAATAAAGCATAGGATTAAACAACATAAATCCAATTTAATAAAGCATAGGATAAAACCACATAAATACAATTTAATAAAGCATGGGTTAAAACAACATAAATACAATTTAATAAAGCATAGGATAAAACAACATAAATACAATTTAATAAAGCAAAGGATAAAACAACATAAATACAATTTAATAAAGCATAGGATAAAACCACATAAATACAATTTAATAAAGCATGGGTTAAAACAACATTAATACAATTTAATAAAGCATAGGATAAAACAACATAAACACAATTTAATAAAGCATAGACTAAAACAACATAAATACAATTTAATAAAGCATACGATAAAACAACATAATACAATTTAATAAAGCATAGGATAAAACAACATAAATACAATTTAATAAAGCATAGGATAAAAGAACATAAATACAATTTAATAAAGCATAGGATAAAAGAACATAAATACAATTTAATAAAGCATAGGATAAAACAACATAAATACAATTTAATAAAGCATATGATAAAACCACATAAATACAATTTAATAAAGCATGGGTTAAAACAACATAAATACAATTTAATAAAGCATAGGATAAAACAACATAAATACAATTTAATAAAGCATAGGATTAAACAACATAAATACAATTTAATAAAGCATAGATTAAAACAACATAAATATAATTTAATAAACCATAGGATAAAACAACATAAATACAATTTAATAAAGCATAGGATAAAACAACATAAATACAATTTAATAAATCATAGGATAAAACAACATAAATACAATTTAATAAAGCATAGGATAAAACAACATAAATACAATTTAATAAAGCATAGGATAAAACAACATAAATACAATTTAATAAAGCATGGGTTAAAACAACATAAATATAATTTAATAAAGCATAGGATAAAACAACATAAATACAATTTAATAAAGCATAGGATAAAACAACATGAATACAATTTAATAAAGCATAGGATAAAACAACATAAATACAATTTAATAAAGCATAGGATAAAACAACATAAATACAATTTAATAAAGCATGGGTTAAAACAACATAAATACAATTTAAAAAAGCATAGGATAAAACAACATAAATACAATTTAATAAAGCATAGGATAAAACAACATAGATGCAATTTAATAAAGCATAGGATAAAACAAAATAAATACAATTTAATAAAGCATAGGATGAAAACACGTAAATACAATTTAATAAAACAGGTTAAAACAACATAAATACAATTTCATAAAGCATAGGATAAAACAACATAAACACGATATAATAAAGCATGGGTTAAAACAACATAAATACATTTTAATAAAGCATAGGATAAAACAACATAAATACAATTTAATAAAGCATAGGATAAAACCACATAAATACAATTTAATAAAGCATGGGTTAAAACAACATTAATACAATTTAATAAAGCATAGGATAAAACAACATAAACACAATTTAATAAAGCATAGACTAAAACAACATAAATACAATTTAATAAAGCATACGATAAAACAACATAATACAATTTAATAAAGCATAGGATAAAACAACATAAATACAATTTAATAAAGCATAGGATAAAAGAACATAAATACAATTTAATAAAGCATAGGATAAAACAACATAAATACAATTTAATAAAGCATAGGATAAAACAACATAAATACAATTTAATAAAGCATAGGATAAAACCACATAAATACAATTCAATAAAGCATGGGTTAAAACAACATAAATACAATTTAATAAAGCATAGGATAAAACAACATAAATACAATTTAATAAAGCATAGGATTAAACAACATAAATACAATTTAATAAAGCATAGATTAAAACAACATAAATATAATTTAATAAACCATAGGATAAAACAACATAAATACAATTTAATAAAGCATAGGATAAAACAACATAAATACAATTTAATAAATCATAGGATAAAACAACATAAATACAATTTAATAAAGCATAGGATAAAACAACATGAATACAAATTAATAAAGCATAGGATAAAACAACATAAATACAATTTAGTAAAGCATAGGATAAAACAACATAAATACAGTTTAAGAAAGCATAGGATAAAACAACATGAATACAATTTAATAAAGCATAGGATAAAACAACATAAATACAATTTAATAAAGCATAGGATAAAACAACATAAATACAATTTAATAAAGCATGGGTTAAAACAACATAAATACAATTTAAAAAAGCATAGGATAAAACAACATAAATACAATTTAATAAAGCATAGGATAAAACAACATAGATGCAATTTAATAAAGCATAGGATAAAACAAAATAAATACAATTTAATAAAGCATAGGATGAAAACACGTAAATACAATTTAATAAAACAGGTTAAAACAACATAAATACAATTTCATAAAGCATAGGATAAAACAACATAAACACGATATAATAAAGCATGGGTTAAAACAACATAAATACATTTTAATAAAGCATAGGATAAAACAACATAAATACAATTTAATAAAGCATAGGATAAAACCACATAAATACAATTTAATAAAGCATGGGTTAAAACAACATTAATACAATTTAATAAAGCATAGGATAAAACAACATAAACACAATTTAATAAAGCATAGACTAAAACAACATAAATACAATTTAATAAAGCATACGATAAAACAACATAATACAATTTAATAAAGCATAGGATAAAACAACATAAATACAATTTAATAAAGCATAGGATAAAAGAACATAAATACAATTTAATAAAGCATAGGATAAAACAACATAAATACAATTTAATAAAGCATAGGATAAAACAACATAAATACAATTTAATAAAGCATAGGATAAAACCACATAAATACAATTTAATAAAGCATGGGTTAAAACAACATAAATACAATTTAATAAAGCATAGGATAAAACAACATAAATACAATTTAATAAAGCATAGGATTAAACAACATAAATACAATTTAATAAAGCATAGATTAAAACAACATAAATATAATTTAATAAACCATAGGATAAAACAACATAAATACAATTTAATAAAGCATAGGATAAAACAACATAAATACAATTTAATAAATCATAGGATAAAACAACATAAATACAATTTAATAAAGCATAGGATAAAACAACATGAATACAATTTAATAAAGCATAGGATAAAACAACATAAATACAATTTAGTAAAGCATAGGATAAAACAACATAAATACAGTTTAAGAAAGCATAGGATAAAACAACATGAATACAATTTGATAAAGCATAGGATAAAACAACATAAATACAATTTAATAAAGCATAGGATAAAACAACATAAATACAATTTAATAAAGCATGGGTTAAAACAACATAAATACAATTTAATAAAGCATAGGATAAAACAACATAAATACAATTTAATAAAGCATAGGATAAAACAACATAGATGCAATTTAATAAAGCATAGGATAAAACAAAATAAATACAATTTAATAAAGCATAGGATGAAAACACGTAAATACAATTTAATAAAACAGGTTAAAACAACATAAATACAATTTCATAAAGCATAGGATAAAACAACATAAACACGATATAATAAAGAATGGGTTAAAACAACATAAATACATTTTAATAAAGCATAGGATAAAACAACATAAATACAATTTAATAAAGCATAGGATAAAACAACATAAATACAATTTAATAAAGCATACGATAAAACAACATAAATACAATTTAATAAAGCATAGGATAAAACAACATAAATACAGTTTAATAAAGCATAGGATAAAACAACATAAATACAATTTAATAAAGCATAGGATAAAACAACATAAATACAATTTAATAAAGCATAGGATAAAACAACATGAATACAATTTAATAAAGCATAGGATAAAACAACATAAATACAATTTAATAAAGCATAGGATAAAACAACATAAATACAGTTTAATAAAGCATAGGATAAAAGAACATGAATACAATTTAATAAAGCATAGGATAAAACAACATAAATACAATTTAATAAAGCATAGGATAAAACAACATAAATACAATTTAATAAAGCATAGGTTAAAACAACATAAATACAATTTAATAAAGCATGGGTTAAAACAACATAAATACAATTTAATAAAGCATAGTATAAAACAACATAAATACAATTTAATAAAGCATAGTATAAAACAACATAGATGCAATTTAATAAAGTATAGGATAAAACCACATAAATACAATTTAATAAAGCATATGATAAAACCACATACATTCAATTTAATAAAGCATAGGATAAAACAACATAAATACAATTTAATAAATCATAGGATAAAACCACATAAACACAATTTAATAAAGCATAGAATAAAACAACATAAATACAATTTAATAAAGCATAGGATAAAACAACATAGATGAATTTAATAAAGCATAGGATAAAACAACATAAATACAATTTAATAAAGCAAAGAATAAAACAACATAAATACAATTTAATAAAGCATAGAATAAAACAACATAAATACAATTTAATAAAGCATAGGATAAAACAACATAAATACAATTTAATAAAGCATAGGATAAAACAACATAAATACAATTTAATAAAGCATAGGTTAAAACAACATAAATACAATTTAATAAAGCATACGATGAAACCACATAAATACAATTTAATAAAGCATAGGATAAAACAACATAAATACAATTTAATAAAGCATAGGTTAAAACAACATAAATACAATTTAATAAAGCATAGGATAAAACAACATAAATACAATTTAATAAAGCATAGGATAAAACAACATAAATACAATTTAATAAAGCATAGGATAAAACCACATAAATACAATTTAATAAATCATGGGTTAAAACAACATAAATACAATTTAATAAAGCATAGTATAAAACAACATAAACACAATTTAATAAAGCATAGGATAAAACAACATAAATACAATTTAATAAAGCATACGATAAAACAACATAATACAATTTAATAAAGCATAGGATAAAACAACTTAAATACAATTTAATAAAGCATAGGATAAAACAACATAAATACAATTTAATAAAGCATAGGTTAAAGCAACATAAATACAATTTAATAAAGCATAGGATAAAACAACATAAACACAATTTAATAAAGCATAGGATAAAACAACATAAATACAATTTAATAAAGCATAGGATAAAACAACATAAATACAATTTAATAAAGCATAGGTTAAAACAACATAAATACAATTTAATAAAGCATAGGACAAAACAAGATAAATACAATTTAATAATCCATTGGATAAAACAACATATATACAATTTAATAAAGCATAAGATAAAACAACATAAATACAATTTAATAAAACATAGGTTAAAACAACATAAATACAATTTAATAAAGCATAGGATAAAACAACATAAACACAATTTAATAAAGCATAGGATAAAACAACATAAATACAATTTAATAAAGCATACGATAAAACAACATAAATACAATTTAATAAAGCATAGGATAAAACAACATAAATACAATTTAATAAAGCATAGGATAAAACAACATAAATACAATTTAATAAAGCATAGGATAAAACAACATAAATGCAGTTTAATAAAGCATACGATAAAACAACATAAATACAATTTAATAAAGCATAAGATAAAACAACATAAATACAATTTAATGAAGCATGGGTTAAAACAACATAAATACAATTTAATAAAGCATAGGACAAAACAACATAAATACAATTTAATAAAGCATAGGATAAAACAACATAAATACAATTTCATAAAGCATAGGATAAAACAACATTAATACAATTTAATAAAGCATAGGATAAAACAACATAAATACAATTTAATAAAGCATAGGATAAAACAACATAAATACAGTTTAAGAAAGCATAGGATAAAACAACATGAATACAATTTAATAAAGCATATGATAAAACAACATAAATACAATTTAATAAAGCATAGGATAAAACAACATAAATACAATTTAATAAAGCATAGGATAAAACAACATAAATACAATTTAATAAAGCATGGGTTAAAACAACATAAATATAATTTAATAAAGCATAGGATAAAACAACATAAATACAATTTAATAAAGCATAGGATAAAACAACATAGATGCAATTTAATAAAGCATAGGATAAAACAACATAAATACAATTTAATAAAGCATAGGATAAAACCACATAAATACAATTTAATAAAGCATAGGATAAAACAACATAAATACAATTTAATAAATCATAGGATAAAACCACATAAACACAATTTAATAAAGCATAGATTGAAACAACATAAATACAATTTAATAAAGCATAGGATAAAACAACATAGATGAATTTAATAAAGCATAGGATAAAACAACATAAATACAATTTAATAAAGCAAAGAATAAAACAACATAAATACAATTTAATAAAGCATAGGATAAAACAACATAAATACAATTTAATAAAGCATAGGATAAAACAACATAAATACAATTTAATAAAGCATAGGATAAAACAACATAAATACAATTTAATAAAGCATAGGATAAAACAACATAAATACAATTTAATAAAGCATAGGTTAAAACAACATAAATACAATTTAATAAAGCATAGGATAAAACAACATAAATACAATTTAATAAAGCTTAGGATAAAACAACATAAATACAATTTAATAAAGCATAGGATAAAACAACATAAATGCAATTTAATAAAGCACAGGATAAAACAACAAAGATTAATTTAATAAAGCATAGGATAAAACAACATAAATACAATTTAAGAAAGCAAAGAATAAAAAAACATAAATACAATTTAATAAAGCATAGGATAAAACAACATAAATACAATTTAATAAAGCATAGGATAAAACAAAATGAATACAATTTAATAAAGCATAGGCTAAAACAACATAAATACAATTTAATAAAGCATAGGATGAAACCACATAAATACAATTTAATAAAGCATAGGATAAAACAACATAAATACAATTTAATAAAGCATAGGTTAAAACAACATAAATACAATTTAATAAAGCATAGGATAAAACAACATAAATACAATTTAATAAAGCATAGGATAAAACAACATAAATACAATTTAATAAAGCATAGGTTAAAACAAAATAAATACAATTTAATAAAGCATAGGATGAAACCACGTAAATACAATTTAATATAACATAGGATAAAACAACATAAATACAATTTAATAAAGCATAGGTTAAAACAACATAAATACAATTTAATAAAGCATAGGATAAAACAACATAAATACAATTTAGTAAAGCATGGGTTAAAACAACATAAATACAATTTAATAAAGCATAGGACAAAACAACATAAATACAATTTAATAAAGCTTAGGATAAAACAACATAAATACAATTTAATAAAGCATAGGATAAAACAACATAAATACAATTTAATAAAGCATAGGATAAAACCACATAAATACAATTTAATAAAGCATAGGATAAAACAACATAAATACAATTTAATAAAGCATAAGATAAAACAACATAAATACAATTTAATAAAGCATAAGATAAAACAACATGAATACAATTTAATAAAGCATAGGATAAAACCACATGAATACAATTTAATAAAGCATAGGATAAAACAACATAAATACAATTTTATAAAGCATAGGTTAAAACAACATAAATACAATTTAATAAAGCATAGGATAAAACAACATAAATACAATTTAATAAAGCATAGGATAAAACAACATAAATACAATTTAATAAAGCATAGGATAAAACAACATAAATACAATTTAATAAAGCATAGGTTAAAACAACATAAATACAATTTAATAAAGCATAGGACAAAACAAGATAAATACAATTTAATAAACCATTGGATAAAACAACATATATACAATTTAATAAAGCATAGGATAAAACAACATAAATACAATTTAATAAAACATAGGTTAAAACAACATAAATACAATTTAATAAAGCATAGGATAAAACAACATAATTACAATTTAATAAAGCATAGGATAAAACAACATAAATACAATTTAATAAAGCATAGGATAAAACCATATAAATACAATTTAATAAAGCATGGGTTAAAACAACATTAATACAATTTAATAAAGCATACGATAAAACAACATAAACACAATTTAATAAAGCATAGGATAAAACAACATAAATACAATTTAATAAAGCATACGATAAAACAACATAATACAATTTAATAAAGCATAGGATAAAACAACATAAATACAATTTAATAAAGCATAGGATAAAACAACATAAATACAATTTAATAAAGCATAGGATAAAACAACATAAATACAATTTAATAAAGCATAGGATTAAACAACATAAATCCAATTTAATAAAGCATAGGATAAAACCACATAAATACAATTTAATAAAGCATGGGTTAAAACAACATAAATACAATTTAATAAAGCATAGGATAAAACAACATAAATACAATTTAATAAAGCAAAGGATAAAACAACATAAATACAATTTAATAAAGCATAGGATAAAACCACATAAATACAATTTAATAAAGCATGGGTTAAAACAACATTAATACAATTTAATAAAGCATAGGATAAAACAACATAAACACAATTTAATAAAGCATAGACTAAAACAACATAAATACAATTTAATAAAGCATACGATAAAACAACATAATACAATTTAATAAAGCATAGGATAAAACAACATAAATACAATTTAATAAAGCATAGGATAAAAGAACATAAATACAATTTAATAAAGCATAGGATAAAACAACATAAATACAATTTAATAAAGCATAGGATAAAACAACATAAATACAATTTAATAAAGCATATGATAAAACCACATAAATACAATTTAATAAAGCATGGGTTAAAACAACATAAATACAATTTAATAAAGCATAGGATAAAACAACATAAATACAATTTAATAAAGCATAGGATTAAACAACATAAATACAATTTAATAAAGCATAGATTAAAACAACATAAATATAATTTAATAAACCATAGGATAAAACAACATAAATACAATTTAATAAAGCATAGGATAAAACAACATAAATACAATTTAATAAATCATAGGATAAAACAACATAAATACAATTTAATAAAGCATAGGATAAAACAACATAAATACAATTTAATAAAGCATAGGATAAAACAACATAAATACAATTTAATAAAGCATGGGTTAAAACAACATAAATATAATTTAATAAAGCGTAGGATAAAACAACATAAATACAATTTAATAAAGCATAGGATAAAACAACATAGATGCAATTTAATAAAGCATAGGATAAAACAACATAAATACAATTTAATAAAGCATAGGATAAAACCACATAAATACAATTTAATAAAGCATAGGATAAAACAACATAAATACAATTTAATAAATCATAGGATAAAACCACATAAACACAATTTAATAAAGCATAGATTGAAGCAACATAAATACAATTTAATAAAGCATAGGATAAAACAACATAGATGAATTTAATAAAGCATAGGATAAAACAACATAAATACAATTTAATAAAGCAAAGAATAAAACAACATAAATACAATTTAATAAAGCATAGGATAAAACAACATAGATGCAATTTAATAAAGCATAGGATAAAACAACATAAATACAATTTAATAAAGCATAGGATAAAACAACATAAATGCAATTTAATAAAGCATAGGATAAAACAACAAAGATTAATTTAATAAAGCATAGGATAAAACAACATAAATACAATTTAATAAAGCAAAGAATAAAAAAACATAAATACAATTTAATAAAGCATAGGATAAAACATCATAAATACAATTTAATAAAGCATAGGATAAAACAAAATGAATACAATTTAATAAAGCATAGGTTAAAACAACATAAATACAATTTAATAAAGCATAGGATGAAACCACATAAATACAATTTAATAAAGCATAGGATAAAACAACATAAATACAATTTAATAAAGCATAGGTTAAAACAACATAAATACAATTTAATAAAGCATAGGATAAAACAACATAAATACAATTTAATAAAGCATAGGATAAAACAACATAAATACAATTTAATAAAGCATAGGTTAAAACAAAATAAATACAATTTAATAAAGCATAGGATGAAACCACGTAAATACAATTTAATATAACATAGGATAAAACAACATAAATACAATTTAATAAAGCATAGGTTAAAACAACATAAATACAATTTAATAAAGCATAGGATAAAACAACATAAATACAATTTAGTAAAGCATGGGTTAAAACAACATAAATACAATTTAATAAAGCATAGGACAAAACAACATAAATACAATTTAATAAAGCTTAGGATAAAACAACATAAATACAATTTAATAAAGCATAGGATAAAACAACATAAATACAATTTAATAAAGCATAGGATAAAACCACATAAATACAATTTAATAAAGCATAGGATAAAACAACATAAATACAATTTAATAAAGCATAAGATAAAACAACATAAATACAATTTAATAAAGCATAAGATAAAACAACATGAATACAATTTAATAAAGCATAGGATAAAACCACATGAATACAATTTAATAAAGCATAGGATAAAACAACATAAATACAATTTTATAAAGCATAGGTTAAAACAACATAAATACAATTTAATAAAGCATAGGATAAAACAACATAAATACAATTTAATAAAGCATAGGATAAAACAACATAAATACAATTTAATAAAGCATAGGTTAAAACAACATAAATACAATTTAATAAAGCATAGGACAAAACAACATAAACACAATTTAATAAAGCATACGATAAAACAACATAATACAATTTAATAAAGCATAGGATAAAACAACATAAATACAATTTAATAAAGCATGGGTTAAAACAACATAAATACAATTTAATAAAGCATAGGATAAAACAACATAAATACAATTTAATAAAGCAAAGGATAAAACAACATAAATACAATTTAATAAAGCATAGGATAAAACCACATAAATACAATTTAATAAAGCATGGGTTAAAACAACATTAATACAATTTAATAAAGCATAGGATAAAACAACATAAACACAATTTAATAAAGCATAGACTAAAACAACATAAATACAATTTAATAAAGCATACGATAAAACAACATAATACAATTTAATAAAGCATAGGATAAAACAACATAAATACAATTTAATAAAGCATAGGATAAAAGAACATAAATACAATTTAATAAAGCATAGGATAAAACAACATAAATACAATTTAATAAAGCATAGGATAAAACAACATAAATACAATTTAATAAAGCATATGATAAAACCACATAAATACAATTTAATAAAGCATGGGTTAAAACAACATAAATACAATTTAATAAAGCATAGGATAAAACAACATAAATACAATTTAATAAAGCATAGGATTAAACAACATAAATACAATTTAATAAAGCATAGATTAAAACAACATAAATATAATTTAATAAACCATAGGATAAAACAACATAAATACAATTTAATAAAGCATAGGATAAAACAACATAAATACAATTTAATAAATCATAGGATAAAACAACATAAATACAATTTAATAAAGCATAGGATAAAACAACATGAATACAATTTAATAAAGCATAGGATAAAACAACATAAATACAATTTAGTAAAGCATAGGATAAAACAACATAAATACAGTTTAAGAAAGCATAGGATAAAACAACATGAATACAATTTAATAAAGCATAGGATAAAACAACATAAATACAATTTAATAAAGCATAGGATAAAACAACATAAATACAATTTAATAAAGCATGGGTTAAAACAACATAAATACAATTTAATAAAGCATAGGATAAAACAACATAAATACAATTTAATAAAGCATAGGATAAAACAACATAGATGCAATTTAATAAAGCATAGGATAAAACAAAATAAATACAATTTAATAAAGCATAGGATGAAAACACGTAAATACAATTTAATAAAACAGGTTAAAACAACATAAATACAATTTCATAAAGCATAGGATAAAACAACATAAACACGATATAATAAAGCATGGGTTAAAACAACATAAATACATTTTAATAAAGCATAGGATAAAACAACATAAATACAATTTAATAAAGCATAGGATAAAACCACATAAATACAATTTAATAAAGCATGGGTTAAAACAACATTAATACAATTTAATAAAGCATAGGATAAAACAACATAAACACAATTTAATAAAGCATAGACTAAAACAACATAAATACAATTTAATAAAGCATACGATAAAACAACATAATACAATTTAATAAAGCATAGGATAAAACAACATAAATACAATTTAATAAAGCATAGGATAAGAGAACATAAATACAATTTAATAAAGCATAGGATAAAACAACATAAATACAATTTAATAAAGCATAGGATAAAAGAACATGAATACAATTTAATAAAGCATAGGATAAAACAACATAAATACAATTTAATAAAGCATAGGATAAAACAACATAAATACAATTTAATAAAGCATAGGTTAAAACAACATAAATACAATTTAATAAAGCATGGGTTAAAACAACATAAATACAATTTAATAAAGCATAGATTAAAACAACATAAATATAATTTAATAAACCATAGGATAAAACAACATAAATACAATTTAATAAAGCATAGGATAAAACAACATAAATACAATTTAATAAATCATAGGATAAAACAACATAAATACAATTTAATAAAGCATAGGATAAAACAACATGAATACAATTTAATAAAGCATAGGATAAAACAACATAAATACAATTTAGTAAAGCATAGGATAAAACAACATAAATACAGTTTAAGAAAGCATAGGATAAAACAACATGAATACAATTTAATAAAGCATAGGATAAAACAACATAAATACAATTTAATAAAGCATAGGATAAAACAACATAAATACAATTTAATAAAGCATGGGTTAAAACAACATAAATACAATTTAATAAAGCATAGGATAAAACAACATAAATACAATTTAATAAAGCATAGGATAAAACAACATAGATGCAATTTAATAAAGCATAGGATAAAACAAAATAAATACAATTTAATAAAGCATAGGATGAAAACACGTAAATACAATTTAATAAAACAGGTTAAAACAACATAAATACAATTTCATAAAGCATAGGATAAAACAACATAAACACGATATAATAAAGCATGGGTTAAAACAACATAAATACATTTTAATAAAGCATAGGATAAAACAACATAAATACAATTTAATAAAGCATAGGATAAAACAACATAAATACAATTTAATAAAGCATACGATAAAACAACATAAATACAATTTAATAAAGCATAGGATAAAACAACATAAATACAGTTTAATAAAGCATAGGATAAAACAACATAAATACAATTTAATAAAGCATAGGATAAAACAACATAAATACAATTTAATAAAGCATAGGATAAAACAACATGAATACAATTTAATAAAGCATAGGATAAAACAACATAAATACAATTTAATGAAGCATAGGATAAAACAACATAAATACAGTTTAATAAAGCATAGGATAAAAGAACATGAATACAATTTAATAAAGCATAGGATAAAACAACATAAATACAATTTAATAAAGCATAGGATAAAAAAACATAAATACAATTTAATAAAGCATAGGTTAAAACAACATAAATACAATTTAATAAAGCATGGGTTAAAACAACATAAATACAATTTAATAAAGCATAGTATAAAACAACATAAATACAATTTAATAAAGCATAGTATAAAACAACATAGATGCAATTTAATAAAGTATAGGATAAAACCACATAAATACAATTTAATAAAGCATAGGATAAAACCACATAAATTCAATTTAATAAAGCATAGGATAAAACAACATAAATACAATTTAATAAATCATAGAATAAAACAACATAAATACAATTTAATAAAGCATAGGATAAAACAACATAGATGAATTTAATAAAGCATAGGATAAAACAACATAAATACAATTTAATAAAGCAAAGAATAAAACAACATAAATACAATTTAATAAAGCATAGAATAAAACAACATAAATACAATTTAATAAAGCATAGGATAAAACAACATAAATACAATTTAATAAAGCATAGGATAAAACAACATAAATACAATTTAATAAAGCATAGGTTAAAACAACATAAATACAATTTAATAAAGCATACGATGAAACCACATAAATACAATTTAATAAAGCATAGGATAAAACAACATAAATACAATTTAATAAAGCATAGGTTAAAACAACATAAATACAATTTAATAAAGCATAGGATAAAACAACATAAATACAATTTAATAAAGCATAGGATAAAACAACATAAATACAATTTAATAAAGCATAGGATAAAACCACATAAATACAATTTAATAAATCATGGGTTAAAACAACATAAATACAATTTAATAAAGCATAGTATAAAACAACATAAACACAATTTAATAAAGCATAGGATAAAACAACATAAATACAATTTAATAAAGCATACGATAAAACAACATAATACAATTTAATAAAGCATAGGATAAAACAACTTAAATACAATTTAATAAAGCATAGGATAAAACAACATAAATACAATTTAATAAACCATAGGTTAAAGCAAAATAAATACAATTTAATAAAGCATAGGATAAAACAACATAAACACAATTTAATTAAGCATAGGTTAAAACAACATAAATACAATTTAATAAAGCATAGGATAAAACAACATAAATACAATTTAATAAAGCATAGGATAAAACAACATAAATACAATTTAATAAAGCATAGGATAAAACAACATAAATACAATTTAATAAAGCATAGGTTAAAACAACATAAATACAATTTAATAAAGCATAGGACAAAACAAGATAAATACAATTTAATAAACCATTGGATAAAACAACATATATACAATTTAATAAAGCATAGGATAAAACAACATAAATACAATTTAATAAAACATAGGTTAAAACAACATAAATACAATTTAATAAAGCATAGGATAAAACAACATAAACACAATTTAATAAAGCATAGGATAAAACAACATAAATACAATTTAATAAAGCATACGATAAAACAACATAAATACAATTTAATAAAGCATAGGATAAAACAACATAAATACAATTTAATAAAGCATAGGATAAAACAACATAAATACAATTTAATAAAGCATAGGATGAAACAACATAAATGCAGTTTAATAAAGCATACGATAAAACAACATAAATACAATTTAATAAAGCATAAGATAAAACAACATAAATACAATTTAATGAAGCATGGGTTAAAACAACATAAATACAATTTAATAAAGCATAGGACAAAACAACATAAATACAATTTAATAAAGCATAGGATAAAACAACATAAATACAATTTCATAAAGCATAGGATAAAACAACATAAATACAATTTAATAAAGCATAGGATAAAACAACATAAATACAATTTAATAAAGCATAGGATAAATCAACATAAATACAGTTTAAGAAAGCATAGGATAAAACAACATGAATACAATTTAATAAAGCATATGATAAAACAACATAAATAAAATTTAATAAAGCATAGGATAAAACAACATAAATACAATTTAATAAAGCATAGGATAAAACAACATAAATACAATTTAATAAAGCATGGGTTAAAACAACATAAATATAATTTAATAAAGCATAGGATAAAACAACATAAATACAATTTAATAAAGCATAGGATAAAACAACATAGATGCAATTTAATAAAGCATAGGATAAAACAACATAAATACAATTTAATAAAGCATAGGATAAAACCACATAAATACAATTTAATAAAGCATAGGATAAAACAACATAAATACAATTTAATAAATCATAGGATAAAACCACATAAACACAATTTAATAAAGCATAGATTGAAACAACATAAATACAATTTAATAAAGCATAGGATAAAACAACATAGATGAATTTAATAAAGCATAGGATAAAACAACATAAATACAATTTAATAAAGCATAGGATAAAACAACATAAATACAATTTAATAAAGCATAGGATAAAACAACATAAATACAATTTAATAAAGCATAGGATAAAACAACATAAATACAATTTAATAAAGCATAGGTTAAAACAACATAAATACAATTTAATAAAGCATAGGATAAAACAACATAAATACAATTTAATAAAGCTTAGGATAAAACAACATAAATACAATTTAATAAAGCATAGGATAAAACAACATAAATGCAATTTAATAAAGCATAGGATAAAACAACAAAGATTAATTTAATAAAGCATAGGATAAAACAACATAAATACAATTTAATAAAGCAAAGAATAAAAAAACATAAATACAATTTAATAAAGCATAGGATAAAACAACATAAATACAATTTAATAAAGCATAGGATAAAACAAAATGAATACAATTTAATAAAGCATAGGTTAAAACAACATAAATACAATTTAATAAAGCATAGGATGAAACCACATAAATACAATTTAATAAAGCATAGGATAAAACAACATAAATACAATTTAATAAAGCATAGGTTAAAACAACATAAATACAATTTAATAAAGCATAGGATAAAACAACATAAATACAATTTAATAAAGCATAGGATAAAACAACATAAATACAATTTAATAAAGCATAGGTTAAAACAAAATAAATACAATTTAATAAAGCATAGGATGAAACCACGTAAATACAATTTAATATAACATAGGATAAAACAACATAAATACAATTTAATAAAGCATAGGTTAAAACAACATAAATACAATTTAATAAAGCATAGGATAAAACAACATAAATACAATTTAGTAAAGCATGGGGTAAAACAACATAAATACAATTTAATAAAGCATAGGACAAAACAACATAAATACAATTTAATAAAGCTTAGGATAAAACAACATAAATACAATTTAATAAAGCATAGGATAAAACAACATAAATACAATTTAATAAAGCATAGGATAAAACCACATAAATACAATTTAATAAAGCATAGGATAAAACAACATAAATACAATATAATAAAGCATAAGATAAAACAACATAAATACAATTTAATAAAGCATAAGATAAAACAACATGAATACAATTTAATAAAGCATAGGATAAAACCACATGAATACAATTTAATAAAGCATAGGATAAAACAACATGAATACAATTTAATAAAGCATAGGATAAAACAACATAGATGCAATTTAATAAAGCATAGGATAAAACAACATAAATACAATTT
Source organism: Phyllobates terribilis (assembly GCF_046119375.1). Lineage (NCBI taxonomy): Eukaryota > Metazoa > Chordata > Amphibia > Anura > Dendrobatidae > Phyllobates > Phyllobates terribilis. Next base: position 346,935 of record NW_027363323.1, read on the forward strand.
AATAAAGCATGGGATAAAACAACATAAACACGATTTAATAAAGCATAGGATACAACAACATAAATACAATTTAAGAAAGCATAGGATAAAACAACATAAATACAATTTAAGAAAGCATGGGTTAAAACAACATAAATACAATTTACTAAAGCATAGGTTAAAACAACATAAATACAATTTAATAAAGCAAAGAATAAAACAACATAAATACAATTTAATAAAGCGTAGGATAAAACAACATAAATCCAATTTAATAAAGCATAGGATAAAACAACATAAATACAATTTAATAAAGCATAGGATAAAACCACATAAATACAATTTAATAAAGCTGAGGATAAAACAACATAAATACAATTTAATAAAGCATAGGATAAAACCACATAAATACAATTTAATAAAGCATAGGATAAAACAACAAAGACGAATTTAAAAAAGCATAGGATAAAACAACATAAATACAATTTAATAAAGCAAAGAATAAAACAACATAAATACAATTTAATAAAGCATAGGATAAAACAACATAAATACAGTTTAATAAAGCATACGATAAAACAACATAAATACAATTTAATAAAGCATATGATAAAACAACATAAATACAATTTAATAAAGCATAGGATAAAACAACATAAATACAATTTAATAAAGCATAGGATAAAACAACAAAGACGAATTTAAAAAAGCATAGGATAAAACAACATAAATACAATTTAATAAAGCAAAGAATAAAACAACATAAATACAATTTAATAAAGCGTAGGATAAAACAACATAAATACAATTTAATAAAGCATAGGATAAAACAACATAAATACAATTTAATAAAGCATAGGATAAAACCACATAAATACAATTTAATAAAGCTGAGGATAAAACAACATAAATACAATTTAATAAAGCATAGGATAAAACCACATAAATTCAATTTAATAAAGCATAGGATAAAATAACAAAGACGAATTTAAAAAAGCATAGGAGAAAACAACATAAATACAATTTAATAAAGCAAAGAATAAAACAACATAAATACAATTTAATAAAGCGTAGGATAAAACAACATAAATACAATTTAATAAAGCATAGGAAAAAACAAAATAAATACAATTTAATAAAGCATAGGTTAAAACAACATAAATACAATTTAATAAAGCATAGGATGAAACCACATAAATACAATTTAATAAAGCATAGGATAACACAACATAAATACAATTTAATAGAGCATAGGTTAAAACAACATAAATACAATTTAATAAAGCATAGGATGAAACAACATAAATACAATGTAATAAAGCATAGGTTAAAACAAAATAAATACAATTTAATAAAGCATAGGATGAAACCACGTAAATACAATTTAATATAACATAGGATAAAACAACATAAATACAATTTAATAAAGCATAGGTTAAAACAACATAAATACAATTTATTAAAGCATAGGATAAAACAACATAAACACGATATAATAAAGCATGGGTTAAAACAACATAAATACAATTTAATAAAGCATAGGATAAAACAACACAAATACAATTTAATAAAGCATAGGATAAAACAACATGAATACAATTTAATAAAGCATAGGATAAAACAACATGAATACAATTTAATAAAGCATAGGATAAAACAACATAAATGCAATTTAATAAAGCATAGGTTAAAACAACATAAATGCAATTTAATAAAGCATAGGATAAAACAACATAAATAAAATTTAATAAAGCATAGGATAAAACAACATAAATACAATTTAATAAAGCATAGGATAAAACAACATAAATACAATTTAATAAAGCATAGGACAAAACAACATATATACAATTTAATAATGCATAGGATAAAACAACATAAATACAATTTAGTAAAGCATGGGTTAAAACAACATAAATACAATTTAATAAAGCATAGGACAAAACAACATAAATACAGTTTAATAAAGCATAGGATAAAACAACATGAATACAGTTTAATAAAGCATAGGTTAAATTAACATAAATACAATTTAATAAAGCATAGGATAAAACAACATAAATACAATTTAATAAAGCATAGGTTAAAACAACATAAATACAATTTAATAAAGCATAGGATAAAAGAACATAAATACAATTTAATAAAGCATAGGATAAAACAACATAAATACAATTTAATAATGCATAGGATAAAACAACAAAAATACAATTTAATAAAGCATAGGTAAAAACAACATAAATAAAATTTAATTTAAGCATAGGACAAAACAACATAAATACAATTTAATAGAGCATAGGATAAAACAACATATATACAATTTAATAAAGCATAGGATAAAACAACATAAATACAATTTAATAAAGCATAGGATAAAACAACATAAATACAATTTAATAAAGCATAGGATAAAACAACATAAATACTATTTAAAAAAAGCATAGGATAAAACAACATAAACACAATTTAATAAAGCATAGGATAAAACAACATAAATACAATTTAATAAAGCATAGGATAAAACAACATAAATACAATTTAATAAAGCATCGGATAAAACAACATAAATACAATTTAATAAAGCATAAGTTAAAACAATATAAATACAATTTAATAAAGCATAGGATAAAACAACATAAATACAATTTAATAAAGCATAGGATAAAACAACATAAATACAATATAATAAAGCATAGGTTAAAGCAACATAAATACAATTTAATAAAGCATAGGTTAAAACAACATAAATACAATTTAATAAAGCATAGGTTAAAACAACATAAATACAATTTAATAAAGCATAGGTTAAAACAACATAAATACAATTTAATAAAGCATAGGATAAAACAACATAAATACAATTTAATAAAGCATAGGATAAAACAACATAAATACAATTTAATAAAGCATAGGATAAAACAACATAAATACAATTTAATAAAGCATAGGATAAAACAACATAAATACAATTTAATAAAGCATAGGTTAAAACAACATAAATATAATTTAATAAAGCATAGGACAAAACAAGATAAATACAATTTAATAAAGCATAGGATAAAACAACATATATACAATTTAATAAAGCATAGGATAAAATAACATAAATACAATTTAATAAAACATGGGTTAAAACAACATAAATACAATTTAATAAAGCATAGGATAAAACAACATAAACACAATTTAATAAAGCATAGGATAAAACAACATAAATACAATTTAATAAAGCATAGGATAAAACAACATAAATACAATTTAATAAAGCATTGGATAAAACAACATAAATACAATTTAATAAAGCATAGGATAAAACAACATAAATACAATTTAATAAAGCATAGGATAGAACAACATAAATACAATTTAATAAAGCATAGGATAAAACAACATGAATACAATTTAATAAAGCAGAGCATAAAACAACATAAATGCAGTTTAATAAAGCATGGGATAAAGCAACATAAATACAATTTAATAAAGCATAGGATAAAACAACATAAGTACAATTTAATAAAGCATAGGATAAAACAACATAAATACAATTTAATAAAGCATAGGATAAAACATCATAAATACAATTTAATAAAGCATAGGATAAAACAACATAAATACAATTTAATAAAGCATGGGTTAAAACAACATAAATACAATTTAATAAAGCATAGGACAAAACAACATAAATACAATTTAATAAAGCATAAGATAAACAACATAAATACAATTTAATAAAGCATAGGATAAAACAACATAAATACAATTTAATAAAGCATAGGATAAAACAACATAAATACAATTTAATAAAGCATAGGTTAAAACAACATAAATACAATTTAATAAAGCACAGGACAAAACAAGATAAATACAATTTAATAAAGCATAGGACAAAACAACATATATACAATTTAATAAAGCATAGGATAAAACAACATAAATACAATTTAATAAAACATGGGTTAAAACAACATAAATACAATTTAATAAAGCATAGGATAAAACAAAATAAACACAATTTAATAAAGCATAGGATAAAACAACATAAATACAATTTAATAAAGCATATGATAAAACAACATAAATACAATTTAATAAAGCATAGGATAAAACAACATAAATACAATTTAATTAAGCATAGGATAAAACAACATAAATACAATTTAATAAAGCATAGGATAAAACAACATAAATACAATTTAATAAAGAATAGGATAAAACAACATAAATGCACTTTAATAAAGCATACGATAAAACAACATAAATACAATTTAATAAAGCATAGGATAAAACAACATAAATACAATTTAACAAAGCATAGGATAAAACAACATAAATAAAATTTCATAAAGCATAGGATAAAACAACATGAATACAATTTAATAAAGCATAGCATAAAACAACATAAATGCAGTTTAATAAAGCATAGGATAAAGCAACATAAATACAATTTAATAAAGCATAGGATAAAACAACATAAGTACAATTTAATAAAGCATAGGATAAAACAAAATAAATACAATTTAATAAAGCATAGGATAAAAAATCATAAATACAATTTAATAAAGCATAGGATAAAACAACATAAATACAATTTAATAAAGCATGGGTTAAACCAACATAAATACAATTTAATAAAGCATAGGACAAAACAACATAAATACAATTTAATAAAGCATAGGATAAACAACATAAATACAAATTAATAAAGCATAGGATAAAATAACATAAATACAATTTAATAAAGCATAGGATAAAACCACATGAATACAATTTAATAAAGCATGAGTTAAAACGACATAAATACAATTTAATAAAGCATAGGATAAAACAACATAAACACAATTAAATAAATCATAGGATAAAACAACATAAATACAATTTAATAAAGCATACGATAAAACAACATAATACAATAAAATAAAGCATAGGATAAAACAACATAAATACAATTTAATAAAGCATAGGATAAAACAACATAAATACAATTTATTAAAGCAAAGGTTAAAGCAACATAAACACAATTTAATAAAGCATAGGATAAAACAACATAAATACAATTTAATAAAGCATAGGTTAAAACAACATAAATACAATTTAATAAAGCATAGGTTAAAACAACATAAATACAATTTAATAAAGCATAGGATAAAACAACATAAATACAATTTAATAAAGCATAGGATAAAACAACATAAATACAATTTAATAAAGCATAGGATAAAACAACATAAATACAATTTAATAAAGCATAGGTTAAAACAACATAAATACAATTTAATAAAGCACAGGACAAAACAAGATAAATACAATTTAATAAAGCATAGCACAAAACAACATATATACAATTTAATAAAGCATAGGATAAAACAACATAAAAACAATTTAATAAAACATGGGTTAAAACAATATAAATACAATTTAATAAAGCGTAGGATAAAACAAAATAAACACAATTTAATAAAGCATAGGATAAAACAACATAAATACAATTTAATAAAGCATAGGATAAAACAACATAAATACAATTTAATAAAGCATAGGATAAAACAACATAAATACAATTTAATTAAGCATAGGATAAAACAACATAAATACAATTTAATAAAGCATAGGATAAAACAACATAAATACAATTTAATAAAGAATAGGATAAAACAACATAAATGCACTTTAATAAAGCATACGATAAAACAACATAAATACAATTTAATAAAGCATAGGATAAAACAACATAAATACAATTTAACAAAGCATAGGATAAAACAACATAAATAAAATTTCATAAAGCATAGGATAAAACAACATGAATACAATTTAATAAAGCATAGCATAAAACAACATAAATGCAGTTTAATAAAGCATAGGATAAAGCAACATAAATACAATTTAATAAAGCATAGGATAAAACAACATAAGTACAATTTAATAAAGCATAGGATAAAACAACATAAATACAATTTAATAAAGCATAGGATAAAACATCATAAATACAATTTAATAAAGCATAGGATAAAACAACATAAATACAATTTAATAAAGCATGGGTTAAAACAACATAAATACAATTTAATAAAGCATAGGACAAAACAACATAAATACAATTTAATAAAGCATAGGATAAACAACATAAATACAATTTAATAAAGTATAGGATAAAACAACATAAATACAATTTAATAAAGCATAGGATAAAACCACATGAATACAATTTAATAAAGCATGGGTTAAAATGACATAAATACAATTTAATAAAGCATAGGGTAAAACAACATAAACACAATTTAATAAATCATAGGATAAAACAACATAAATACAATTTAATAAAGCATACGATAAAACAAGATAATACAATAAAATAAAGCATAGGATAAAACAACATAAATACAATTTAATAAAGCATAGGATAAAACAACATAAATACAATTTAATAAAGCAAAGGTTAAAGCAACATAAACACAATTTAATAAAGCATAGGATAAAACAACATAAATACAATTTAATAAAGCATAGGTTAAAACAACATAAATACAATTTAATAAAACATAGGTTAAAACAACATAAATACAATTTAATAAAGCATAGGATAAAACAACATAAATACAATTTAATAAAGCATAGGATAAAACAACATAAATACAATTTAATAAAGCATAGGTTAAAACAACATAAATACAATTGAATAAAGCACAGGACAAAGCAAGATAAATACAATTTAATAAAGCATAGGACAAAACAACATATATACAATTTAGTAAAGCATAGGATAAAACAACATAAATACAATTTAATAAAGCATAGGATAAAACATCATAAATACAATTTAATAAAGCATAGGTTAAAACAACATGAATACAATTTAATAAAGCATGGGTTAAAACAACATAAATACAATTTAATAAAGCATAGGACAAAACAACATAAATACAATTTAATAAAGCATAGGATAAACAACATAAATACAATTTAATAAAGCATAGGATAAAACAACATACATACAATTTAATAAAGCATAGGATAAAACCACATGAATACAATTTAATAAAGCATGGGTTAAAACGACATAAATACAATTTAATAAAGCATAGGATAAAACAACATAAACACAATTTAATAAATCATAGGATAAAACAACATAAATACAATTTAATAAAGCATAGGATAAAACAACATAAATACAATTTAATAAAGCATGGGTTAAAACAACATAAATACAATTTAATAAAGCATAGGATAAAACAACATAAATACAATTTAATAAAGCATAGGATAAAACAACATGAATACAATTTAATAAAGCATAGCATAAAACAACATAAATGCAGTTTAATAAAGCATAGGATAAAGCAACATAAATACAATTTAATAAAGCATAGGATAAAACAACATAAGTACAATTTAATAAAGCATAGGATAAAACAACATAAATACAATTTAATAAAGCATAGGATAAAACATCATAAATACAATTTAATAAAGCATAGGATAAAACAACATAAATACAATTTAATAAAGCATGGGTTAAAACAACATAAATACAATTTAATAAAGCATAGGATAAAAGAACATAAATACAATTTAATAAAGCATAGGATAAACAACATAAATACAATTTAATAAAGCATAGGATAAAAGAACATAAATACAATTTAATAAAGCATAGGATAAAACAACATAAATACAGTTTAATAAAGCATAGGTTAAAACAACATAAATACAATTTAATAAAGATTAGGATAAAACAACATAAATACAATTTAATAAAGCATAGGATAAAACAACAAAAAATACAATTTAATAAAGCATAGGTTAAAACAACATAAATAAAATTTAATTTAAGCATAGGACAAAACAACATAAATACAATTTAATAAAGCATAGGATTAAACAACATATATACAATTTAATAAAGCATAGGATAAAACAACATAAATACAATTTAATAAAGCATAGGATAAAACAACATAAATACAATTTAATAAAGCATAAGATAAAACAACATAAATGCAATTTAATAAAGCATAGGTTAAAACAACATAAATATAATTTAATAAAGCATAGGAAAAAACAACATAAATACAATTTAATAAAGCATAAGATAAAACAACATAAATATAATTTAATGAAGCATGTGTTAAAACAACATAAATACAATTTAATAAAGCATAGGACAAAACAACATAAATACAATTTAATAAAGCATAGGATAAAACAACATAAATACAATTTAATAAAGCATAGGATAAAACAACATAAATACAATTTAATAAAGCATAGGATAAAACAACATAAACACAATTTAATAAAGCATAGGATAAAACAACATAAATACAATTTAATAAAGCATAGGATAAAACAACAAAAAATGCAATTTAATAAAGCATAGGTTAAAACAACATAAATAAAATTTAATAAAGCATAGGATGAAACAACATAAATACAATTTAATAAAGCATAGGATAAAACAACATAAATACAATTTAATAAAGCATCGGATAAAACAACATAAATACAATTTAATAAAGCATAAGTTAAAACAACATAAATACAATTTAATAAAGCATAGGATAAAACAACATAAATACAATTTAATAAAGCATAGGATAAAACAACATAAATACAATTTAATAAAGCATAGGTTAAAACAAAATAAATATAATTTAATAAAGCATAGGACAAAACAAGATAAATACAATTTAATAAAGCATAGGATAAAACAACATATATACAATTTAATAAAGCATAGGATAAAACAACATAAATACAATTTAATAAAACATGGTTTAAAACAACATAAATACAATTTAATAAAGCATAGGATAAAACAACATAAACACAATTTAATAAAGCATAGGATAAAACAACATAAATACAATTTAATAAAGCATAGGATAAAACAACATAAATACAATTTAATAAAGCATAGGATAAAACAACATAAATACAATTTAATAAAGCATAGGATAAAACAACATAAATACAATTTAATAAAGCATAGGATAAAACAACATGAATAAAATTTAATAAAGCACAGCATAAAACAACATAAATGCAGTTTAATAAAGCATAGGATAAAGCAACATAAAAACAATTTAATAAAGCATAGGATAAAACAACATAAGTACAATTTAATAAAGCATAGGATAAAACAACATAAATACAATTTAATAAAGCATAGGATAAAACATCATAAATACAATTTAATAAAGCATAGGATAAAACAACATAAATACAATTTAATAAAGCATGGGTTAAAACAACATAAATACAATTTAATAAAGCATAGGACAAAACAACATAAATACAATTTAATAAAGCATAGGATAAAACAACATAAATACAATTTAATAAAGCATGGGTTAAAACAACATAAATACAATTTAATAAAGCATAGGACAAAACAACATAAATACAATTTAATAAAGCATAGGATAAACAACATAAATACAATTTAATAAAGCATAGGACAAAACAACATAAATACAATTTAATAAAGCATAGGATAAAACAACATATATACAATTTAATAAAGCATAGGATAAAACAACATAAATACAATTTAATAAAGCATAGGATAAAACAACATAAATACAATTTAATAAAGCATAAGATAAAACAACATAAATGCAATTTAATAAAGCATAGGATAAAACAACATAAATACAGTTTAATAAAGCAGAGGATAAAACAACATAAATACAATTTAATAAAGCATAGGATAAAACAACATAAATACAATTTAATAAAGCATAGGATAAAACAACATAAATAAAATTTAATAAAGCATAGGATAAAACAACATAAATACAATTTAATAAAGCATAAGATAAAACAACATAAATACAATTTAATAAAGCATAGGACAAAACAACATAAATACAATTTAATAATGCATAGGATAAAACAACATAAATCCAATTTAATAAAGCATAGGATAAAACAACATAAATACAATTTAATAAAGCATAGGATAAAACCACATAAATACAATTTAATAAAGCTGAGGATAAAACAACATAAATACAATTTAATAAAGCATAGGATAAAACCACATAAATACAATTTAATAAAGCATAGGATAAAACAACAAAGACGAATTTAAAAAAGCATAGGATAAAACAACATAAATACAATTTAATAAAGCAAAGAATAAAACAACATAAATACAATTTAATAAAGCATAGGATAAAACAACATAAATACAGTTTAATAAAGCATACGATAAAACAACATAAATACAATTTAATAAAACATAGGATAAAGCAACATAAATACAATTTAATAAAGCATATGATAAAACAACATAAATACAATTTAATAAAGCATAGGATAAAACAACATAAATACAATTTAATAAAGCATAGGATAAAACAACAAAGACGAATTTAAAAAAGCATAGGATAAAACAACATAAATACAATTTAATAAAGCAAAGAATAAAACAACATAAATACAATTTAATAAAGCGTAGGATAAAACAACATAAATACAATTTAATAAAGCATAGGATAAAACAACATAAATACAATTTAATAAAGCATAGGATAAAACCACATAAATACAATTTAATAAAGCTGAGGATAAAACAACATAAATACAATTTAATAAAGCATAGGATAAAACCACATAAATTCAATTTAATAAAGCATAGGATAAAACAACAAAGACGAATTTAAAAAAGCATAGGATAAAACAACATAAATACAATTTAATAAAGCAAAGAATAAAACAACATAAATACAATTTAATAAAGCGTAGGATAAAACAACATAAATACAATTTAATAAAGCATAGGAAAAAACAAAATAAATACAATTTAATAAAGCATAGGTTAAAACAACATAAATACAATTTAATAAAGCATAGGATGAAACCACATAAATACAATTTAATAAAGCATAGGATAACACAACATAAATACAATTTAATAGAGCATAGGTTAAAACAACATAAATACAATTTAATAAAGCATAGGATGAAACAACATAAATACAATGTAATAAAGCATAGGTTAAAACAAAATAAATACAATTTAATAAAGCATAGGATGAAACCACGTAAATACAATTTAATATAACATAGGATAAAACAACATAAATACAATTTAATAAAGCATAGGTTAAAACAACATAAATACAATTTATTAAAGCATAGGATAAAACAACATAAACACGATATAATAAAGCATGGGTTAAAACAACATAAATACAATTTAATAAAGCATAGGATAAAACAACACAAATACAATTTAATAAAGCATAGGATAAAACAACATGAATACAATTTAATAAAGCATAGGATAAAACAACATGAATACAATTTAATAAAGCATAGGATAAAACAACATAAATGCAATTTAATAAAGCATAGGTTAAAACAACATAAATGCAATTTAATAAAGCATAGGATAAAACAACATAAATAAAATTTAATAAAGCATAGGATAAAACAACATAAATACAATTTAATAAAGCATAGGATAAAAAAAACATAAATACAATTTAATAAAGCATAGGACAAAACAACATATATACAATTTAATAATGCATAGGATAAAACAACATAAATACAATTTAGTAAAGCATGGGTTAAAACAACATAAATACAATTTAATAAAGCATAGGACAAAACAACATAAATACAGTTTAATAAAGCATAGGATAAAACAACATGAATACAGTTTAATAAAGCATAGGTTAAATTAACATAAATACAATTTAATAAAGCATAGGTTAAAACAACATAAATACAATTTAATAAAGCATAGGATAAAAGAACATAAATACAATTTAATAAAGCATAGGATAAAACAACATAAATACAATTTAATAATGCATAGGATAAAACAACAAAAATACAATTTAATAAAGCATAGGTAAAAACAACATAAATAAAATTTAATTTAAGCATAGGACAAAACAACATAAATACAATTTAATAGAGCATAGGATAAAACAACATATATACAATTTAATAAAGCATAGGATAAAACAACATAAATACAATTTAATAAAGCATAGGATAAAACAACATAAATACAATTTAATAAAGCATAGGATAAAACAACATAAATACTATTTAAAAAAAGCATAGGATAAAACAACATAAACACAATTTAATAAAGCATAGGATAAAACAACATAAATACAATTTAATAAAGCATAGGATAAAACAACATAAATACAATTTAATAAAGCATACGATAAAACAACATAAATACAGTTTAATAAAGCATACGATAAAACAACATAAATACAATTTAATAAAGCATGGGTTAAAACAACATAAATACAATTTAATAAAGCATAGGAAGAAACAACATAAATACAATTTAAAAAAGCATAGGATAAAACAACATAAATACAATTTAATAAAGCATCGGATAAAACAACATAAATACAATTTAATAAAGCATAAGTTAAAACAATATAAATACAATTTAATAAAGCATAGGATAAAACAACATAAATACAATTTAATAAAGCATAGGATAAAACAACATAAATACAATATAATAAAGCATAGGTTAAAGCAACATAAATACAATTTAATAAAGCATAGGTTAAAACAACATAAATACAGTTTAATAAAGCATAGGTTAAAACAACATAAATACAATTTAATAAAGCATAGGTTAAAACAACATAAATACAATTTAATAAAGCATAGGATAAAACAACATAAATACAATTTAATAAAGCATAGGATAAAACAACATAAATACAATTTAATAAAGCATAGGATAAAACAACATAAATACAATTTAATAAAGCATAGGATAAAACAACATAAATACAATTTAATAAAGCATAGGTTAAAACAACATAAATATAATTTAATAAAGCATAGGACAAAACAAGATAAATACAATTTAATAAAGCATAGGATAAAACAACATATATACAATTTAATAAAGCATAGGATAAAATAACATAAATACAATTTAATAAAACATGGGTTAAAACAACATAAATACAATTTAATAAAGCATAGGATAAAACAACATAAACACAATTTAATAAAGCATAGGATAAAACAACATAAATACAATTTAATAAAGCATAGGATAAAACAACATAAATACAATTTAATAAAGCATTGGATAAAACAACATAAATACAATTTAATAAAGCATAGGATAAAACAACATAAATACAATTTAATAAAGCATAGGATAGAACAACATAAATACAATTTAATAAAGCATAGGATAAAACAACATGAATACAATTTAATAAAGCAGAGCATAAAACAACATAAATGCAGTTTAATAAAGCATGGGATAAAGCAACATAAATACAATTTAATAAAGCATAGGATAAAACAACATAAGTACAATTTAATAAAGCATAGGATAAAACAACATAAATACAATTTAATAAAGCATAGGATAAAACATCATAAATACAATTTAATAAAGCATAGGATAAAACAACATAAATACAATTTAATAAAGCATGGGTTAAAACAACATAAATACAATTTAATAAAGCATAGGGCAAAACAACATAAATACAATTTAATAAAGCATAAGATAAACAACATAAATACAATTTAATAAAGCATAGGATAAAACAACATAAATACAATTTAATAAAGCATAGGATAAAACAACATAAATACAATTTAATAAAGCATAGGTTAAAACAACATAAATACAATTTAATAAAGCACAGGAGAAAACAAGATAAATACAATTTAATAAAGCATAGGACAAAACAACATATATATAATTTAATAAAGCATAGGATAAAACAACATAAATACAATTTAATAAAACATGGGTTAAAACAACATAAATACAATTTAATAAAGCATAGGATAAAACAAAATAAACACAATTTAATAAAGCATAGGATAAAACAACATAAATGCAATTTAATAAAGCATATGATAAAACAACATAAATACAATTTAATAAAGCATAGGATAAAACAACATAAATACAATTTAATTAAGCATAGGATAAAACAACATAAATACAATTTAATAAAGCATAGGATAAAACAACATAAATACAATTTAATAAAGAATAGGATAAAACAACATAAATGCACTTTAATAAAGCATACGATAAAACAACATAAATACAATTTAATAAAGCATAGGATAAAACAACATAAATACAATTTAACAAAGCATAGGATAAAACAACATAAATAAAATTTCATAAAGCATAGGATAAAACAACATAAATACAATTTAATAAAGCATAAGATAAAACAACATAAATGCAATTTAATAAAGCATAGGATAAAACAACATAAATACAGTTTAATAAAGCAGAGGATAAAACAACATAAATACAATTTAATAAAGCATAGGATAAAACAACATAAATACAATTTAATAAAGCATAGGATAAAACAACATAAATAAAATTTAATAAAGCATAGGATAAAACAACATAAATACAATTTAATAAAGCATAAGATAAAACAACATAAATACAATTTAATAAAGCATAGGACAAAACAACATAAATACAATTTAATAATGCATAGGATAAAACAACATAAATCCAATTTAATAAAGCATAGGATAAAACAACATAAATACAATTTAATAAAGCATAGGATAAAACCACATAAATACAATTTAATAAAGCTGAGGATAAAACAACATAAATACAATTTAATAAAGCATAGGATAAAACCACATAAATACAATTTAATAAAGCATAGGATAAAACAACAAAGACGAATTTAAAAAAGCATAGGATAAAACAACATAAATACAATTTAATAAAGTAAAGAATAAAACAACATAAATACAATTTAATAAAGCATAGGATAAAACAACATAAATACAGTTTAATAAAGCATACGATAAAACAACATAAATACAATTTAATAAAGCATAGGATAAAGCAACATAAATACAATTTAATAAAGCATATGATAAAACAACATAAATACAATTTAATAAAGCATAGGATAAAACAACATAAATACAATTTAATAAAGCATAGGATAAAACAACAAAGACGAATTTAAAAAAGCATAGGATAAAACAACATAAATACAATTTAATAAAGCAAAGAATAAAACAACATAAATACAATTTAATAAAGCGTAGGATAAAACAACATAAATACAATTTAATAAAGCATAGGATAAAACAACATAAATACAATTTAATAAAGCATAGGATAAAACCACATAAATACAATTTAATAAAGCTGAGGATAAAACAACATAAATACAATTTAATAAAGCATAGGATAAAACCACATAAATTCAATTTAATAAAGCATAGGATAAAACAACAAAGACGAATTTAAAAAAGCATAGGATAAAACAACATAAATACAATTTAATAAAGCAAAGAATAAAACAACATAAATACAATTTAATAAAGCGTAGGATAAAACAACATAAATACAATTTAATAAAGCATAGGAAAAAACAAAATAAATACAATTTAATAAAGCATAGGTTAAAACAACATAAATACAATTTAATAAAGCATAGGATGAAACCACATAAATACAATTTAATAAAGCATAGGATAACACAACATAAATACAATTTAATAGAGCATAGGTTAAAACAACATAAATACAATTTAATAAAGCATAGGATGAAACAACATAAATACAATGTAATAAAGCATAGGTTAAAACAAAATAAATACAATTTAATAAAGCATAGGATGAAACCACGTAAATACAATTTAATATAACATAGGATAAAACAACATAAATACAATTTAATAAAGCATAGGTTAAAACAACATAAATACAATTTATTAAAGCATAGGATAAAACAACATAAACACGATATAATAAAGCATGGGTTAAAACAACATAAATACAATTTAATAAAGCATAGGATAAAACAACACAAATACAATTTAATAAAGCATAGGATAAAACAACATGAATACAATTTAATAAAGCATAGGATAAAACAACATGAATACAATTTAATAAAGCATAGGATAAAACAACATAAATGCAATTTAATAAAGCATAGGTTAAAACAACATAAATGCAATTTAATAAAGCATAGGATAAAACAACATAAATAAAATTTAATAAAGCATAGGATAAAACAACATAAATACAATTTAATAAAGCATAGGATAAAACAACATAAATACAATTTAATAAAGCATAGGACAAAACAACATATATACAATTTAATAATGCATAGGATAAAACAACATAAATACAATTTAGTAAAGCATGGGTTAAAACAACATAAATACAATTTAATAAAGCATAGGACAAAACAACATAAATACAGTTTAATAAAGCATAGGATAAAACAACATGAATACAGTTTAATAAAGCATAGGTTAAATTAACATAAATACAATTTAATAAAGCATAGGATAAAACAACATAAATACAATTTAATAAAGCATAGGTTAAAACAACATAAATACAATTTAATAAAGCATAGGATAAAAGAACATAAATACAATTTAATAAAGCATAGGATAAAACAACATAAATACAATTTAATAATGCATAGGATAAAACAACAAAAATACAATTTAATAAAGCATAGGTAAAAACAACATAAATAAAATTTAATTTAAGCATAGGACAAAACAACATAAATACAATTTAATAGAGCATAGGATAAAACAACATATATACAATTTAATAAAGCATAGGATAAAACAACATAAATACAATTTAATAAAGCATAGGATAAAACAACATAAATACAATTTAATAAAGCATAGGATAAAACAACATAAATACTATTTAAAAAAAGCATAGGATAAAACAACATAAACACAATTTAATAAAGCATAGGATAAAACAACATAAATACAATTTAATAAAGCATAGGATAAAACAACATAAATACAATTTAATAAAGCATACGATAAAACAACATAAATACAGTTTAATAAAGCATACGATAAAACAACATAAATACAATTTTATAAAGCATGGGTTAAAACAACATAAATACAATTTAATAAAGCATAGGAAGAAACAACATAAATACAATTTAAAAAAGCATAGGATAAAACAACATAAATACAATTTAATAAAGCATCGGATAAAACAACATAAATACAATTTAATAAAGCATAAGTTAAAACAATATAAATACAATTTAATAAAGCATAGGATAAAACAACATAAATACAATTTAATAAAGCATAGGATAAAACAACATAAATACAATATAATAAAGCATAGGTTAAAGCAACATAAATACAATTTAATAAAGCATAGGTTAAAACAACATAAATACAGTTTAATAAAGCATAGGTTAAAACAACATAAATACAATTTAATAAAGCATAGGTTAAAACAACATAAATACAATTTAATAAAGCATAGGATAAAACAACATAAATACAATTTAATAAAGCATAGGATAAAACAACATAAATACAATTTAATAAAGCATAGGATAAAACAACATAAATACAATTTAATAAAGCATAGGATAAAACAACATAAATACAATTTAATAAAGCATAGGTTAAAACAACATAAATATAATTTAATAAAGCATAGGACAAAACAAGATAAATACAATTTAATAAAGCATAGGATAAAACAACATATATACAATTTAATAAAGCATAGGATAAAATAACATAAATACAATTTAATAAAACATGGGTTAAAACAACATAAATACAATTTAATAAAGCATAGGATAAAACAACATAAACACAATTTAATAAAGCATAGGATAAAACAACATAAATACAATTTAATAAAGCATAGGATAAAACAACATAAATACAATTTAATAAAGCATTGGATAAAACAACATAAATACAATTTAATAAAGCATAGGATAAAACAACATAAATACAATTTAATAAAGCATAGGATAGAACAACATAAATACAATTTAATAAAGCATAGGATAAAACAACATGAATACAATTTAATAAAGCAGAGCATAAAACAACATAAATGCAGTTTAATAAAGCATGGGATAAAGCAACATAAATACAATTTAATAAAGCATAGGATAAAACAACATAAGTACAATTTAATAAAGCATAGGATAAAACAACATAAATACAATTTAATAAAGCATAGGATAAAACATCATAAATACAATTTAATAAAGCATAGGATAAAACAACATAAATACAATTTAATAAAGCATGGGTTAAAACAACATAAATACAATTTAATAAAGCATAGGACAAAACAACATAAATACAATTTAATAAAGCATAAGATAAACAACATAAATACAATTTAATAAAGCATAGGATAAAACAACATAAATACAATTTAATAAAGCATAGGATAAAACAACATAAATACAATTTAATAAAGCATAGGTTAAAACAACATAAATACAATTTAATAAAGCACAGGAGAAAACAAGATAAATACAATTTAATAAAGCATAGGACAAAACAACATATATATAATTTAATAAAGCATAGGATAAAACAACATAAATACAATTTAATAAAACATGGGTTAAAACAACATAAATACAATTTAATAAAGCATAGGATAAAACAAAATAAACACAATTTAATAAAGCATAGGATAAAACAACATAAATGCAATTTAATAAAGCATGTGATAAAACAACATAAATACAATTTAATAAGGCATAGGATAAAACAACATAAATACAATTTAATTAAGCATAGGATAAAACAACATAAATACAATTTAATAAAGCATAGGATAAAACAACATAAATACAATTTAATAAAGAATAGGATAAAACAACATAAATGCACTTTAATAAAGCATACGATAAAACAACATAAATACAATTTAATAAAGCATAGGATAAAACAACATAAATACAATTTAACAAAGCATAGGATAAAACAACATAAATAAAATTTCATAAAGCATAGGATAAAACAACATGAATACAATTTAATAAAGCATAGCATAAAACAACATAAATGCAGTTTAATAAAGCATAGGATAAAGCAACATAAATACAATTTAATAAAGCATAGGATAAAACAACATAAGTACAATTTAATAAAGCATAGGATAAAACAAAATAAATACAATTTAATAAAGCATAGGATAAAAAATCATAAATACAATTTAATAAAGCATAGGATAAAACAACATAAATACAATTTAATAAAGCATGGGTTAAACCAACATAAATACAATTTAATAAAGCATAGGACAAAACAACATAAATACAATTTAATAAAGCATAGGATAAACAACATAAATACAAATTAATAAAGCATAGGATAAAATAACATAAATACAATTTAATAAAGCATAGGATAAAACCACATGAATACAATTTAATAAAGCATGAGTTAAAACGACATAAATACAATTTAATAAAGCATAGGATAAAACAACATAAACACAATTAAATAAATCATAGGATAAAACAACATAAATACAATTTAATAAAGCATACGATAAAACAACATAATACAATAAAATAAAGCATAGGATAAAACAACATAAATACAATTTAATAAAGCATAGGATAAAACAACATAAATACAATTTATTAAAGCAAAGGTTAAAGCAACATAAACACAATTTAATAAAGCATAGGATAAAACAACATAAATACAATTTAATAAAGCATAGGTTAAAACAACATAAATACAATTTAATAAAGCATAGGTTAAAACAACATAAATACAATTTAATAAAGCATAGGATAAAACAACATAAATACAATTTAATAAAGCATAGGATAAAACAACATAAATACAATTTAATAAAGCATAGGATAAAACAACATAAATACAATTTAATAAAGCATAGGTTAAAACAACATAAATACAATTTAATAAAGCACAGGACAAAACAAGATAAATACAATTTAATAAAGCATAGCACAAAACAACATATATACAATTTAATAAAGCATAGGATAAAACAACATAAAAACAATTTAATAAAACATGGGTTAAAACAATATAAATACAATTTAATAAAGCGTAGGATAAAACAAAATAAACACAATTTAATAAAGCATAGGATAAAACAACATAAATACAATTTAATAAAGCATAGGATAAAACAACATAAATACAATTTAATAAAGCATAGGATAAAACAACATAAATACAATTTAATTAAGCATAGGATAAAACAACATAAATACAATTTAATAAAGCATAGGATAAAACAACATAAATACAATTTAATAAAGAATAGGATAAAACAACATAAATGCACTTTAATAAAGCATACGATAAAACAACATAAATACAATTTAATAAAGCATAGGATAAAACAACATAAATACAATTTAACAAAGCATAGGATAAAACAACATAAATAAAATTTCATAAAGCATAGGATAAAACAACATGAATACAATTTAATAAAGCATAGCATAAAACAACATAAATGCAGTTTAATAAAGCATAGGATAAAGCAACATAAATACAATTTAATAAAGCATAGGATAAAACAACATAAGTACAATTTAATAAAGCATAGGATAAAACAACATAAATACAATTGAATAAAGCATAGGATAAAACATCATAAATACAATTTAATAAAGCATAGGATAAAACAACATAAATACAATTTAATAAAGCATGGGTTAAAACAACATAAATACAATTTAATAAAGCATAGGACAAAACAACATAAATACAATTTAATAAAGCATAGGATAAACAACATAAATACAATTTAATAAAGCATAGGATAAAACAACATAAATACAATTTAATAAAGCATAGGATAAAACCACATGAATACAATTTAATAAAGCATGGGTTAAAATGACATAAATACAATTTAATAAAGCATAGGGTAAAACAACATAAACACAATTTAATAAATCATAGGATAAAACAACATAAATACAATTTAATAAAGCATACGATAAAACAAGATAATACAATAAAATAAAGCATAGGATAAAACAACATAAATACAATTTAATAAAGCATAGGATAAAACAACATAAATACAATTTAATAAAGCAAAGGTTAAAGCAACATAAACACAATTTAATAAAGCATAGGATAAAACAACATAAATACAATTTAATAAAGCATAGGTTAAAACAACATAAATACAATTTAATAAAACATAGGTTAAAACAACATAAATACAATTTAATAAAGCATAGGATAAAACAACATAAATACAATTTAATAAAGCATAGGATAAAACAACATAAATACAATTTAATAAAGCATAGGTTAAAACAACATAAATACAATTGAATAAAGCACAGGACAAAACAAGATAAATACAATTTAATAAAGCATAGGACAAAACAACATATATACAATTTAGTAAAGCATAGGATAAAACAACATAAATACAATTTAATAAAGCATAGGATAAAACATCATAAATACAATTTAATAAAGCATAGGTTAAAACAACATAAATACAATTTAATAAAGCATGGGTTAAAACAACATAAATACAATTTAATAAAGCATAGGACAAAACAACATAAATACAATTTAATAAAGCATAGGATAAACAACATAAATACAATTTAATAAAGCATAGGATAAAACAACATACATACAATTTAATAAAGCATAGGATAAAACCACATGAATACAATTTAATAAAGCATGGGTTAAAACGACATAAATACAATTTAATAAAGCATAGGATAAAACAACATAAACACAATTTAATAAATCATAGGATAAAACAACATAAATACAATTTAATAAAGCATAGGATAAAACAACATAAATACAATTTAATAAAGCATGGGTTAAAACAACATAAATACAATTTAATAAAGCATAGGATAAAACAACATAAATACAATTTAATAAAGCATAGGATAAAACAACATGAATACAATTTAATAAAGCATAGCATAAAACAACATAAATGCAGTTTAATAAAGCATAGGATAAAGCAACATAAATACAATTTAATAAAGCATAGGATAAAACAACATAAGTACAATTTAATAAAGCATAGGATAAAACAACATAAATACAATTTAATAAAGCATAGGATAAAACATCATAAATACAATTTAATAAAGCATAGGATAAAACAACATAAATACAATTTAATAAAGCATGGGTTAAAACAACATAAATACAATTTAATAAAGCATAGGATAAAAGAACATAAATACAATTTAATAAAGCATAGGATAAACAACATAAATACAATTTAATAAAGCATAGGATAAAAGAACATAAATACAATTTAATAAAGCATAGGATAAAACAACATAAATACAGTTTAATAAAGCATAGGTTAAAACAACATAAATACAATTTAATAAAGATTAGGATAAAACAACATAAATACAATTTAATAAAGCATAGGATAAAACAACAAAAAATACAATTTAATAAAGCATAGGTTAAAACAACATAAATAAAATTTAATTTAAGCATAGGACAAAACAACATAAATACAATTTAATAAAGCATAGGATAAAACAACATATATACAATTTAATAAAGCATAGGATAAAACAACATAAATACAATTTAATAAAGCATAGGATAAAACAACATAAATACAATTTAATAAAGCATAAGATAAAACAACATAAATGCAATTTAATAAAGCATAGGTTAAAACAACATAAATATAATTTAATAAAGCATAGGAAAAAACAACATAAATACAATTTAATAAAGCATAAGATAAAACAACATAAATATAATTTAATGAAGCATGTGTTAAAACAACATAAATACAATTTAATAAAGCATAGGACAAAACAACATAAATACAATTTAATAAAGCATAGGATAAAACAACATAAATACAATTTAATAAAGCATAGGATAAAACAACATAAATACAATTTAATAAAGCATAGGATAAAACAACATAAACACAATTTAATAAAGCATAGGATAAAACAACATAAATACAATTTAATAAAGCATAGGATAAAACAACAAAAAATGCAATTTAATAAAGCATAGGTTAAAACAACATAAATAAAATTTAATAAAGCATAGGATGAAACAACATAAATACAATTTAATAAAGCATAGGATAAAACAACATAAATACAATTTAATAAAGCATCGGATAAAACAACATAAATACAATTTAATAAAGCATAAGTTAAAACAACATAAATACAATTTAATAAAGCATAGGATAAAACAACATAAATACAATTTAATAAAGCATAGGATAAAACAACATAAATACAATTTAATAAAGCATAGGTTAAAACAAAATAAATATAATTTAATAAAGCATAGGACAAAACAAGATAAATACAATTTAATAAAGCATAGGATAAAACAACATATATACAATTTAATAAAGCATAGGATAAAACAACATAAATACAATTTAATAAAACATGGTTTAAAACAACATAAATACAATTTAATAAAGCATAGGATAAAACAACATAAACACAATTTAATAAAGCATAGGATAAAACAACATAAATACAATTTAATAAAGCATAGGATAAAACAACATAAATACAATTTAATAAAGCATAGGATAAAACAACATAAATACAATTTAATAAAGCATAGGATAAAACAACATAAATACAATTTAATAAAGCATAGGATAAAACAACATGAATAAAATTTAATAAAGCACAGCATAAAACAACATAAATGCAGTTTAATAAAGCATAGGATAAAGCAACATAAAAACAATTTAATAAAGCATAGGATAAAACAACATAAGTACAATTTAATAAAGCATAGGATAAAACAACATAAATACAATTTAATAAAGCATAGGATAAAACATCATAAATACAATTTAATAAAGCATAGGATAAAACAACATAAATACAATTTAATAAAGCATGGGTTAAAACAACATAAATACAATTTAATAAAGCATAGGACAAAACAACATAAATACAATTTAATAAAGCATAGGATAAAACAACATAAATACAATTTAATAAAGCATGGGTTAAAACAACATAAATACAATTTAATAAAGCATAGGACAAAACAACATAAATACAATTTAATAAAGCATAGGATAAACAACATAAATACAATTTAATAAAGCATAGGACAAAACAACATAAATACAATTTAATAAAGCATAGGATAAAACAACATATATACAATTTAATAAAGCATAGGATAAAACAACATAAATACAATTTAATAAAGCATAGGATAAAACAACATAAATACAATTTAATAAAGCATAAGATAAAACAACATAAATGCAATTTAATAAAGCATAGGATAAAACAACATAAATACAGTTTAATAAAGCAGAGGATAAAACAACATAAATACAATTTAATAAAGCATAGGATAAAACAACATAAATACAATTTAATAAAGCATAGGATAAAACAACATAAATAAAATTTAATAAAGCATAGGATAAAACAACATAAATACAATTTAATAAAGCATAAGATAAAACAACATAAATACAATTTAATAAAGCATAGGACAAAACAACATAAATACAATTTAATAATGCATAGGATAAAACAACATAAATACAATTTAATAAAGCATGGGTTAAAACAACATAAATACAATTTAATAAAGCATAGGACAAAACAACATAAATACAATTTAATAAAGCTTAGGATAAAACAACATGAATACAATTTAATAAAGCATAGGATAAAACAACATAAATACAATTTAATAAAGCATAGGATAAAACCACATAAATACAATTTAATAAAGCATAGGATAAAACAACATAAATACAATTTAATAAAGCATAAGATAAAACAACATAAAAACAATTTAATAAAGCATAAGATAAAACAACATGAATCCAATTTAATAAAGCATAGGATAAAACCACATGAATACAATTTAATAAAGCATAGGATAAAACAACATAAATACAATTTAATAAAGCATAGGATAAAACAACATAGATGCAATTTAATAAAGCATAGGATAAAACAACATCAATACAATTTAATAAAGCATGGGATAAAACAACATAAACACGATTTAATAAAGCATAGGATACAACAACATAAATACAATTTAAGAAATCATAGGATAAAACAACATAAATACAATTTAATAAAGCATAGGATACAACAACATAAATACAATTTAATAAAGCATAGGATAAAACAACATAAATACAATTTAATAAAGCATAGGATAAAACAACATAAATACAATTTAATTAAGCATAGGATAAAACAACATAAATACAATTTAATAAAGCATAGGATAAAACAACATAAATACAATTTAATAAAGCATAGGATAAAACAACATAAATACAATTTAATAAAGTATAGGATAAAACAACATAAATACAACTTAATAAAGGATAGGATAAAACAACATAAATACAATTTAATAAAGCATAGGATAAAACCACATAAATACAATTTAATAAAGCTGAGGATAAAACAACATAAATACAATTTAATAAAGCATAGGATAAAACCACATAAATACAATTTAATAAAGCATAGGATAAAACAACATAAATGCAATTTAATAAAGCATAGGATAAAACAACAAAAAATACAATTTAATAAAGCATAGGTTAAAACAACATAAATAAAATTTAATTTAAGCATAGGACAAAACAACATAAATACAATTTAATAAAGCATAGGATAAAACAACATATATACAATTTAATAAAGCATAGGATAAAACAACATAAATACAATTTAATAAAGCATAGGATAAAACAACATAAATACAATTTAATAAAGCATAAGATAAAACAACATAAATGCAATTTAATAAAGCATAGGTTAAAACAACATAAATATAATTTAATAAAGCATAGGAAAAAACAACATAAATACAATTTAATAAAGCATAAGATAAAACAACATAAATATAATTTAATGAAGCATGTGTTAAAACAACATAAATACAATTTAATAAAGCATAGGACAAAACAACATAAATACAATTTAATAAAGCATAGGATAAAACAACATAAATACAATTTAATAAAGCATAGGATAAAACAACATAAATACAATTTAATAAAGCATAGGATAAAACAACATAAACACAATTTAATAAAGCATAGGACAAAACAACATAAATACAATTTAATAAAGCATAGGATAAAACAACAAAAAATGCAATTTAATAAAGCATAGGTTAAAACAACATAAATAAAATTTAATAAAGCATAGGATGAAACAACATAAATACAATTTAATAAAGCATAGGATAAAACAACATAAATACAATTTAATAAAGCATCGGATAAAACAACATAAATACAATTTAATAAAGCATAAGTTAAAACAACATAAATACAATTTAATAAAGCATAGGATAAAACAACATAAATACAATTTAATAAAGCATAGGATAAAACAACATAAATACAATTTAATAAAGCATAGGTTAAAACAAAATAAATATAATTTAATAAAGCATAGGACAAAACAAGATAAATACAATTTAATAAAGCATAGGATAAAACAACATATATACAATTTAATAAAGCATAGGATAAAACAACATAAATACAATTTAATAAAACATGGTTTAAAACAACATAAATACAATTTAATAAAGCATAGGATAAAACAACATAAACACAATTTAATAAAGCATAGGATAAAACAACATAAATACAATTTAATAAAGCATAGGATAAAACAACATAAATACAATTTAATAAAGCATAGGATAAAACAACATAAATACAATTTAATAAAGCATAGGATAAAACAACATGAATACAATTTAATAAAGCACAGCATAAAACAACATAAATGCAGTTTAATAAAGCATAGGATAAAGCAACATAAAAACAATTTAATAAAGCATAGGATAAAACAACATAAGTACAATTTAATAAAGCATAGGATAAAACAACATAAATACAATTTAATAAAGCATAGGATAAAACATCATAAATACAATTTAATAAAGCATAGGATAAAACAACATAAATACAATTTAATAAAGCATGGGTTAAAACAACATAAATACAATTTAATAAAGCATAGGACAAAACAACATAAATACAATTTAATAAAGCATAGGATAAAACAACATAAATACAATTTAATAAAGCATGGGTTAAAACAACATAAATACAATTTAATAAAGCATAGGACAAAACAACATAAATACAATTTAATAAAGCATAGGATAAACAACATAAATACAATTTAATAAAGCATAGGACAAAACAACATAAATACAATTTAATAAAGCATAGGATAAAACAACATATATACAATTTAATAAAGCATAGGATAAAACAACATAAATACAATTTAATAAAGCATAGGATAAAACAACATAAATACAATTTAATAAAGCATAAGATAAAACAACATAAATGCAATTTAATAAAGCATAGGATAAAACAACATAAATACAGTTTAATAAAGCAGAGGATAAAACAACATAAATACAATTTAATAAAGCATAGGATAAAACAACATAAATACAATTTAATAAAGCATAGGATAAAACAACATAAATAAAATTTAATAAAGCATAGGATAAAACAACATAAATACAATTTAATAAAGCATAAGATAAAACAACATAAATACAATTTAATAAAGCATAGGACAAAACAACATAAATACAATTTAATAATGCATAGGATAAAACAACATAAATACAATTTAATAAAGCATGGGTTAAAACAACATAAATACAATTTAATAAAGCATAGGACAAAACAACATAAATACAATTTAATAAAGCTTAGGATAAAACAACATATATACAATTTAATAAAGCATAGGATAAAACAACATAAATACAATTTAATAAAACATGGTTTAAAACAACATAAATACAATTTAATAAAGCATAGGATAAAACAACATAAACACAATTTAATAAAGCATAGGATAAAACAACATAAATACAATTTAATAAAGCATAGGATAAAACAACATAAATACAATTTAATAAAGCATAGGATAAAACAACATAAATACAATTTAATAAAGCATAGGATAAAACAACATGAATACAATTTAATAAAGCACAGCATAAAACAACATAAATGCAGTTTAATAAAGCATAGGATAAAGCAACATAAAAACAATTTAATAAAGCATAGGATAAAACAACATAAGTACAATTTAATAAAGCATAGGATAAAACAACATAAATACAATTTAATAAAGCATAGGATAAAACATCATAAATACAATTTAATAAAGCATAGGATAAAACAACATAAATACAATTTAATAAAGCATGGGTTAAAACAACATAAATACAATTTAATAAAGCATAGGACAAAACAACATAAATACAATTTAATAAAGCATAGGATAAAACAACATAAATACAATTTAATAAAGCATGGGTTAAAACAACATAAATACAATTTAATAAAGCATAGGACAAAACAACATAAATACAATTTAATAAAGCATAGGATAAACAACATAAATACAATTTAATAAAGCATAGGACAAAACAACATAAATACAATTTAATAAAGCATAGGATAAAACAACATATATACAATTTAATAAAGCATAGGATAAAACAACATAAATACAATTTAATAAAGCATAGGATAAAACAACATAAATACAATTTAATAAAGCATAAGATAAAACAACATAAATGCAATTTAATAAAGCATAGGATAAAACAACATAAATACAGTTTAATAAAGCAGAGGATAAAACAACATAAATACAATTTAATAAAGCATAGGATAAAACAACATAAATACAATTTAATAAAGCATAGGATAAAACAACATAAATAAAATTTAATAAAGCATAGGATAAAACAACATAAATACAATTTAATAAAGCATAAGATAAAACAACATAAATACAATTTAATAAAGCATAGGACAAAACAACATAAATA
Source organism: Phyllobates terribilis (assembly GCF_046119375.1). Classification (NCBI taxonomy): domain Eukaryota; kingdom Metazoa; phylum Chordata; class Amphibia; order Anura; family Dendrobatidae; genus Phyllobates; species Phyllobates terribilis. Next base: position 375,609 of record NW_027363323.1, read on the forward strand.
CAATTTAATAATGCATAGGATAAAACAACATAAATACAATTTAATAAAGCATGGGTTAAAACAACATAAATACAATTTAATAAAGCATAGGACAAAACAACATAAATACAATTTAATAAAGCTTAGGATAAAACAACATGAATACAATTTAATAAAGCATAGGATAAAACAACATAAATACAATTTAATAAATCATAGGATAAAACAACATAAATACAATTTAATAAAGCATAAGATAAAACAACATAAAAACAATTTAATAAAGCATAAGATAAAACAACATGAATCCAATTTAATAAAGCATAGCATAAAACCACATGAATACAATTTAATAAAGCATAGGATAAAACAACATAAATACAATTTAATAAAGCATAGGATAAAACAACATAGATGCAATTTAATAAAGCATAGGATAAAACAACATCAATACAATTTAATAAAGCATGGGATAAAACAACATAAACACGATTTAATAAAGCATAGGATACAACAACATAAATACAATTTAAGAAATCATAGGATAAAACAACATAAATACAATTTAATAAAGCATAGGATACAACAACATAAATACAATTTAATAAAGCATAGGATAAAACAACATAAATACAATTTAATAAAGCATAGGATAAAACAACATAAATACAATTTAATTAAGCATAGGATAAAACAACATAAATACAATTTAATAAAGCATAGGATAAAACAACATAAATACAATTTAATAAAGCATAGGATAAAACAACATAAATACAATTTAATAAAGTATAGGATAAAACAACATAAATACAACTTAATAAAGCATAGGATAAAACAACATAAATACAATTTAATAAAGCATAGGATAAAACCACATAAATACAATTTAATAAAGCTGAGGATAAAACAACATAAATACAATTTAATAAAGCATAGGATAAAACCACATAAATACAATTTAATAAAGCATAGGATAAAACAACATAAATGCAATTTAATAAAGCATAGGATAAAACAGCAAAGATGAATTTAATAAAGCATAGGATAAAACAACATAAATACAATTTAATAAAGCAAAGAATAAAACAACAAAAATACAATTTAATAAAGCATAGGATAAAACAACATAAATACAATTTAATAAAGCATAGGATAAAACAAAATAAATACAATTTAATAAAGCATAGGTTAAAACAACATAAATACAATTTAATAAAGCATAGGATGAAACCACATAAATACATTTTAATAAAGCATAGGATAAAACAACATAAATACAATTTAATAAAGCATAGGTTAAAACAACATAAATACAATTTAATAAAGCATAGGATAAAACAACATAAATACAATTTAATAAAGCATAGGTTAAAACAAAATAAATACAATTTAATAAAGCATAGGATGAAACCACGTAAATACAATTTAATATAACATAGGATAAAACAACATAAATACAATTTAATAAAGCATAGGTTAAAACAACATAAATACAATTTAATAAAGCATAAGATAAAACAACATAAATGAAATTTAATAAAGCATAGGTTAAAACAACATAAATATAATTTAATAAAGCATAGGAAAAAACAACATAAATACAATTTAATAAAGCATAAGATAAAACAACATAAATATAATTTAATGAAGCATGGGTTAAAACAACATAAATACAATTTAATAAAGCATAGGACAAAACAACATAAATACAATTTAATAAAGCATAGGATAAAACAACATAAATACAATTTAATAAAGCATAGGATAAAACAACATAAATACAATTTAATAAAGCATAGGATAAAACAACATAAACACAATTTAATAAAGCATAGGATAAAACAACATAAATACAATTTAATAAAGCATAGGATAAAACAACAAAAAATGCAATTTAATAAAGCATAGGTTAAAACAACATAAATAAAATTTAGTAAAGCATAGGATGAAACAACATAAATACAATTTAATAAAGCATAGGATAAAACAACATAAATACAATTTAATAAAGCATTCAATAAAACAACATAAATACAATTTAATAAAGCATAAGTTAAAACAACATAAATACAATTTAATAAAGCATAGGATAAAACAACATAAATACAATTTAATAAAGCATAGGATAAAACAACATAAATACAATTTAATAAAGCATAGGTTAAAACAAAATAAATATAATTTAATAAAGCATAGGACAAAACAAGATAAATACAATTTAATAAAGCATAGGATAAAACAACATATATACAATTTAATAAAGCATAGGATAAAACAACATAAATACAATTTAATAAAACATGGTTTAAAACAACATAAATACAATGTAATAAAGCATAGGATAAAACAACATAAACACAATTTAATAAAGCATAGGATAAAACAACATAAATACAATTTAATAAAGCATAGGATAAAACAACATAAATACAATTTAATAAAGCATAGGATAAAACAACATAAATACAATTTAATAAAGCATAGGATAAAACAACATAAATACAATTTAATAAAGCATAGGATAAAACAACATGAATACAATTTAATAAAGCACAGCATAAAACAACATAAATGCAGTTTAATAAAGCATAGGATAAAGCAACATAAAAACAATTTAATAAAGCATAGGATAAAACAACATAAGTACAATTTAATAAAGCATAGGATAAAACAACATAAATACAATTTAATAAAGCATAGGATAAAACATCATAAATACAATTTAATAAAGCATGGGTTAAAACAACATAAATACAATTTAATAAAGCATAGGACAAAACAACATAAATACAATTTAATAAAGCATAGGATAAAACAACATGAATACAATTTAATAAAGCATGGGTTAAAACAACATAAATACAATTTAATAAAGCATAGGACAAAACAACATAAATACAATTTAATAAAGCATAGGATAAACAACATAAATACAATTTAATAAAGCATAGGACAAAACAACATAAATACAATTTAATAAAGCATAGGATAAAACAACATATATACAATTTAATAAAGCATAGGATAAAACAACATAAATACAATTTAATAAAGCATAGGATAAAACAACATAAATACAATTTAATAAAGCATAAGATAAAACAACATAAATGCAATTTAATAAAGCATAGGATAAAACAACATAAATACAGTTTAATAAAGCAGAGGATAAAACAACATAAATACAATTTAATAAAGCATAGGATAAAACAACATAAATACAATTTAATAAAGCATAGGATAAAACAACATAAATAAAATTTAATAAAGCATAGGATAAAACAACATAAATACAATTTAATAAAGCATAGGATAAAACAACATAAATACAATTTAATAAAGCATAGGATAAAACAACATAAATACAATTTAATAAAGCATAGGATACATCAACATAAATACAATTTAATAAAGCAAGGGATAAAACAACATAAACACGATTTAATAAAGCATAGGATACAACAACATAAATACAATTTAAGAAATCATAGGATAAAACAACATAAATACAATTTAATAAAGCATAGGATACAACAACATAAATACAATTTAATAAAGCATAGGATAAAACAACATAAATACAATTTAATAAAGCATAGGATAAAACAACATAAATACAATTTAATTAAGCATAGGATAAAACAACATAAATACAATTTAATAAAGCATAGGATAAAACAACATAAATACAATTTAATAAAGCATAGGATAAAACAACATAAATACAATTTAATAAAGTATAGGATAAAACAACATAAATACAACTTAATAAAGCATAGGATAAAACAACTTAAATACAATTTAATAAAGCATAGGATAAAACCACATAAATACAATTTAATAAAGCTGAGGATAAAACAACATAAATACAATTTAATAAAGCATAGGATAAAACCACATAAATACAATTTAATAAAGCATAGGATAAAACAACATAAATACAATTTAATAAAGCTGAGGATAAAACAACATAAATACAATTTAATAAAGCATAGGATAAAACAACATAAATGCAATTTAATAAAGCATAGGATAAAACAGCAAAGATGAATTTAATAAAGCATAGGATAAAACAACATAAATACAATTTAATAAAGCAAAGAATAAAACAACAAAAATACAATTTAATAAAGCATAGGATAAAACAACATAAATACAATTTAATAAAGCATAGGATAAAACAACATAAATACAATTTAATAAAGCATAGGTTAAAACAAAATAAATACAATTTAATAAAGCATAGGATGAAACCACGTAAATACAATTTAATATAACATAGGATAAAACAACATAAATACAATTTAATAAAGCATAGGTTAAAACAACATAAATACAATTTAATTAAGCATAGGATAAAACAACATAAACACGATATAATAAAGCATGGGTTAAAACAACATAAATACATTTTAATAAAGCATAGGATAAAACAACATAAATACAATTTAATAAAGCATAGGATAAAACAACACAAATACAATTTAATAAAGCATAGGATAAAACAACATGAATACAATTTAATAAAGCATAGGATAAAACAACATGAATACAATTTAATAAAGCATAGGATAAAACAACATAAATACAATTTAATAAAGCATAGGACAAAACAACATAAATACAATTTAATAAAGCATAGGATAAAACAACATAAATACAATTTAGTAAAGCATGGGTTAAAACAACATAAATACAATTTAATAAAGCATAGGACAAAACAACATAAATACAATTTAATAAAGCATAGGATAAAACAACATAAATACAATTTAATAAAGCATAGGATAAAACAACATAAATACAATTTAATAAAGCATAGGTTAAAACAAAACAAATACAATTTAATAAAGCATAGGATGAAACCACGTAAATACAATTTAATATAACATAGGATAAAACAACATAAATACAATTTAATAAAGCATAGGTTAAAACAACATAAATACAATTTAATTAAGCATAGGATAAAACAACATAAACACGATATAATAAAGCATGGGTTAAAACAACATAAATACATTTTAATAAAGCATAGGATAAAACAACATAAATACAATTTAATAAAGCATAGGATAAAACAACACAAATACAATTTAATAAAGCATAGGATAAAACAACATGAATACAATTTAATAAAGCATAGGATAAAACAACATGAATACAATTTAATAAAGCATAGGATAAAACAACATAAATACAATTTAATAAAGCATAGGACAAAACAACATAAATACAATTTAATAAAGCATAGGATAAAACAACATAAATACAATTTAGTAAAGCATGGGTTAAAACAACATAAATACAATTTAATAAAGCATAGGACAAAACAACATAAATACAGTTTAATAAAGCATAGGATAAAACAACATGAATACAGTTTAATAAAGCATAGGTTAAATTAACATAAATACAATTTAATAAAGCATAGGATAAAACAACATAAATACAATTTAATAAAGCATAGGTTAAAACAACATAAATACAATTTAATAAAGCATAGGATAAAAGAACATAAATACAATTTAATAAAGCATAGGTTAAATTAACATAAATACAATTTAATAAAGCATAGGATAAAACAACATAAATACAATTTAATAAAGCATAGGTTAAAACAACATAAATACAATTTAATAATGCATAGGATAAAACAACATAAATACAATTTAATAAAGCATGGGTTAAAACAAAATAAATACAATTTAATAAAGCATAGGACAAAACAACATAAATACAATTTAATAAAGCTTAGGATAAAACAACATAAATACAATTTAATAAAGCATAGGATAAAACAACATAAATACAATTTAATAAAGCATAGGATAAAACCACATAAATACAATTTAATAAAGCATAGGATAAAACAACATAAATACAATTTAAGAAAGCATAAGATAAAACAACATAAATACAATTTAATAAAGCATAAGATAAAACAACATGAATCCAATTTAATAAAGCATAGGATAAAACCACATGAATACAATTTAATAAAGCATAGGATAAAACAACATAAATACAATTTAATAAAGCATAGGATAAAACAACATAGATGCAATTTAATAAAGCATAAGATAAAACAACATCAATACAATTTAATAAAGCAAGGGATAAAACAACATAAACACGATTTAATAAAGCATAGGATACAACAACATAAATACAATTTAAGAAATCATAGGATAAAACAACATAAATACAATTTAATAAAGCATAGGATACAACAACATAAATACAATTTAATAAAGCATAGGATAAAACAACATAAATACAATTTAATAAAGCATAGGATAAAACAACATAAATACAATTTAATTAAGCATAGGATAAAACAACATAAATACAATTTAATAAAGCATAGGATAAAACAACATAAATACAATTTAATAAAGCATAGGATAAAACAACATAAATACAACTTAATAAAGCATAGGATAAAACAACTTAAATACAATTTAATAAAGCATAGGATAAAACCACATAAATACAATTTAATAAAGCTGAGGATAAAACAACATAAATACAATTTAATAAAGCATAGGATAAAACCACATAAATACAATTTAATAAAGCATAGGATAAAACAACATAAATACAATTTAATAAAGCTGAGGATAAAACAACATAAATACAATTTAATAAAGCATAGGATAAAACAACATAAATACAATTTAATAAAGCATAGGATAAAACAGCAAAGATGAATTTAATAAAGCATAGGATAAAACAACATAAATACAATTTAATAAAGCAAAGAATAAAACAACAAAAATACAATTTAATAAAGCATAGGATAAAACAACATAAATACAATTTAATAAAGCATAGGATAAAACAACATAAATACAATTTAATAAAGCATAGGTTAAAACAAAATAAATACAATTTAATAAAGCATAGGATGAAACCACGTAAATACAATTTAATATAACATAGGATAAAACAACATAAATACAATTTAATAAAGCATAGGTTAAAACAACATAAATACAATTTAATTAAGCATAGGATAAAACAACATAAACACGATATAATAAAGCATGGGTTAAAACAACATAAATACATTTTAATAAAGCATAGGATAAAACAACATAAATACAATTTAATAAAGCATAGGATAAAACAACACAAATACAATTTAATAAAGCATAGGATAAAACAACATGAATACAATTTAATAAAGCATAGGATAAAACAACATGAATACAATTTAATAAAGCATAGGATAAAACAACATAAATACAATTTAATAAAGCATAGGACAAAACAACATAAATACAATTTAATAAAGCATAGGATAAAACAACATAAATACAATTTAGTAAAGCATGGGTTAAAACAACATAAATACAATTTAATAAAGCATAGGACAAAACAACATAAATACAGTTTAATAAAGCATAGGATAAAACAACATGAATACAGTTTAATAAAGCATAGGTTAAATTAACATAAATACAATTTAATAAAGCATAGGATAAAACAACATAAATACAATTTAATAAAGCATAGGTTAAAACAACATAAATACAATTTAATAAAGCATAGGATAAAAGAACATAAATACAATTTAATAAAGCATAGGATAAAACAACATAAATACAGTTTAATAAAGCATAGGTTAAAACAACATAAATACAATTTAATAAAGCATAGGATAAAACAACATAAATACAATTTAATAATGCATAGGATAAAACAACAAAAATACAATTTAATAAAGCATAGGTTAAAACAACATAAATAAAATTTAATTTAAGCATAGGACAAAACAACATAAATACAATTTAATAAAGCATAGGATAAAACAACATATATACAATTTAATAAAGCATAGGATAAAATAACATAAATACATTTTAATAAAACATGGGTTAAAACAACATAAATACAATTTAATAAAGCAGAGGATAAAACAACATAAACACAATTTAATAAAGCATAGGATAAAACAACATAAATACAATTTAATAAAGCATAGGATAAAACAACATAAATACAATTTAATAAAGCATTGGATAAAACAACATAAATACAATTTAATAAAGCATAGGATAAAACAACATAAATACAATTTAATAAAGCATAGGATAAAACAACATAAATACAATTTAATAAAGCATAGGATAAAACAACATGAATACAATTTAATAAAGCATAGCATAAAACAACATAAATGCAGTTTAATAAAGCATGGGATAAAGCAGCATAAATACAATTTAATAAAGCATAGGATAAAACAACATAAGTACAATTTAATAAAGCATAGGATAAAACAACATAAATACAATTTAATAAAGCATAGGATAAAACATCATAAATACAATTTAATAAAGCATAGGATAAAACAACATAAATACAATTTAATAAAGCATGGGTTAAAACAACATAAATACAATTTAATAAAGCATAGGACAAAACAACATAAATACAATTTAATAAAGCATAAGATAAACAACATAAATACAATTTAATAAAGCATAGGATAAAACAACATAAATACAATTTAATAAAGCATAGGATAAAACCATATGAATACAATTTAATAAAGCATGGGTTAAAATGACATAAATACAATTTAATAAAGCATAGGATAAAACAACATAAACACAATTTAATAAATCATAGGATAAAACAACATAAATACAACTTAATAAAGCATACGATAAAACAACATAATACAATAAAATAAAGCATAGGATAAAACAACATAAATACAATTTAATAAAGCATAGGATAAAACAACATAAATACAATTTAATAAAGCAAAGGTTAAAGCAACATAAACACAATTTAATAAAGCATAGGATAAAACAACATAAATACAATTTAATAAAGCATAGGTTAAAACAACATAAATACAATTTGATAAAGCATAGGTTAAAACAACATAAATACAATTTATTAAAACATAGGATAAAACAACATAAATACAATTTAATAAAGCATAGGATAAAACAACATAAATACAATTTAATAAAGCATAGGATAAAACAACATAAATACAATTTAATAAAGCATAGGTTAAAACAACATAAATACAATTTAATAAAGCACAGGACAAAACAAGATAAATACAATTTAATAAAGCATAGGACAAAACAACATATATACAATTTAATAAAGCATAGGATAAAACAACAAAAATACAATTTAATAAAACATGGGTTAAAACAACATAAATACAATTTAATAAAGCATAGGATAAAACTAAATAAACACAATTTAATAAAGCATAGGATAAAACAACATAAATACAATTTAATAAAGCATACGATAAAACAACATAAATACAATTTAATAAAGCATAGGATAAAACAACATAAATACAATTTAATTAAGCATAGGATAAAACAACATAAATACAATTTAATAAAGCATAGGATAAAACAACATAAATACAATTTAATAAAGAATAGGATAAAACAACATAAATGCACTTTAATAAAGCATACGATAAAACAACATAAATACAATTTAATAAAGCATAGGATAAAACAACATAAATACAATTTAACAAAGCATAGGATAAAACAACATAAATAAAATTTCATAAAGCATAGGATAAAACAACATGAATACAATTTAATAAAGCATAGCATAAAACAACATAAATGCAGTTTAATAAAGCATAGGATAAAGCAACATAAATACAATTTAATAAAGCATAGGATAAAACAACATAAGTACAATTTAATAAAGCATAGGATAAAACAAAATAAATACAATTTAATAAAGCATAGGATAAAACATCATAAATACAATTTAATAAAGCATAGGATAAAACAACATAAATACAATTTAATAAAGCATGGGTTAAACCAACATAAATACAATTTAATAAAGCATAGGACAAAACAACATAAATACAAATTAATAAAGCATAGGATAAAATAACATAAATACAATTTAATAAAGCATAGGATAAAACCACATGAATACAATTTAATAAAGCATGGGTTAAAACGACATAAATACAATTTAATAAAGCATAGGATAAAACAACATAAACACAATTAAATAAATCATAGGATAAAACAACATAAATACAATTTAATAAAGCATACGATAAAACAACATAATACAATAAAATAAAGCATAGGATAAAACAACATAAATACAATTTAATAAAGCATAGGATAAAACAACATAAATACAATTTATTAAAGCAAAGGTTAAAGCAACATAAACACAATTTAATAAAGCATAGGATAAAACAACATAAATACAATTTAATAAAGCATAGGTTAAAACAACATAAATACAATTTAATAAAGCATAGGTTAAAACAACATAAATACAATTTAATAAAGCATAGGATAAAACAACATAAATACAATTTAATAAAGCATAGGATAAAACAACATAAATACAATTTAATAAAGCATAGGATAAAACAACATAAATACAATTTAATAAAGCATAGGTTAAAACAACATAAATACAATTTAATAAAGCACAGGACAAAACAAGATAAATACAATTTAATAAAGCATAGCACAAAACAACATATATACAATTTAATAAAGCATAGGATAAAACAACATAAAAACAATTTAATAAAACATGGGTTAAAACAACATAAATACAATTTAATAAAGCATAGGATAAAACAAAATAAACACAATTTAATAAAGCATAGGATAAACCAACATAAATACAATTTAATAAAGCATAGGATAAAACAACATAAATACAATCTAATAAAGCATAGGATAAAACAACATAAATACAATTTAATAAAGCATAGGATAAAACCACATGAATACAATTTAATAAAGCATGGGTTAAAATGACATAAATACAATTTAATAAAGCATAGGGTAAAACAACATAAACACAATTTAATAAATCATAGGATAAAACAACATAAATACAATTTAATAAAGCATACGATAAAACAAGATAATACAATAAAATAAAGCATAGGATAAAACAACATAAATACAATTTAATAAAGCATAGGATAAAACAACATAAATACAATTTAATAAAGCAAAGGTTAAAGCAACATAAACACAATTTAATAAAGCATAGGATAAAACAACATAAATACAATTTAATAAAGCATAGGATAAAACCACATGAATACAATTTAATAAAGCATGGGTTAAAATGACATAAATACAATTTAATAAAGCATAGGGTAAAACAACATAAACACAATTTAATAAATCATAGGATAAAACAACATAAATACAATTTAATAAAGCATACGATAAAACAAGATAATACAATAAAATAAAGCATAGGATAAAACAACATAAATACAATTTAATAAAGCATAGGATAAAACAACATAAATACAATTTAATAAAGCAAAGGTTAAAGCAACATAAACACAATTTAATAAAGCATAGGATAAAACAACATAAATACAATTTAATAAAGCATAGGTTAAAACAACATAAATACAATTTAATAAAGCATAGGTTAAAACAACATAAATACAATTTAATAAAGCATAGGATAAAACAACATAAATACAATTTAATAAAGCATAGGATAAAACAACATAAATACAATTTAATAAAGCATAGGTTAAAACAACATAAATACAATTTAATAAAGCACAGGACAAAACAAGATAAATACAATTTAATAAAGCATAGGACAAAACAACATATATACAATTTAGTAAAGCATAGGATAAAACAACATGAATACAATTTAATAAAGCATAGGATAAAACATCATAAATACAATTTAATAAAGCATAGGTTAAAACAACATAAATACAATTTAATAAAGCATGGGTTAAAACAACATAAATACAATTTAATAAAGCATAGGACAAAACAACATAAATACAATTTAATAAAGCATAGGATAAACAACATAAATACAATTTAATAAAGCATAAGATAAAACAACATACATACAATTTAATAAAGCATAGGATAAAACCACATGAATACAATTTAATAAAGCATGGGTTAAAACGACATAAATACAATTTAATAAAGCATAGGATAAAATAACATAAACACAAGTTAATAAATCATAGGATAAAACAACATAAATACAATTTAATAAAGCATAGGATAAAACAACATAAATACAATTTAATAAAGCATGGGTTAAAACAACATAAATACAATTTAATAAAGCATAGGATAAAACAACATAAATACAATTTAATAAAGCATAGGATAAAACAACATGAATACAATTTAATAAAGCATAGCATAAAACAACATAAATGCAGTTTAATAAAGCATAGGATAAAGCAACATAAATACAATTTAATAAAGCATAGGATAAAACAACATAAGTACAATTTAATAAAGCATAGGATAAAACAACATAAATACAATTTAATAAAGCATAGGATAAAACAACATAAATACAATTTAATAAAGCATAGGATAAAAGAACATAAATACAATTTAATAAAGCATAGGATAAACAACATAAATACAATTTAATAAAGCATAGGATAAAACAACATAAATACAATTTAATAAAGCATAGGATAAAACAACATAAATACAATTTAATAAAGTATAGGATAAAACAACATAAATACAACTTAATAAAGCATAGGATAAAACAACATAAATACAATTTAATAAAGCATAGGATAAAACCACATAAATACAATTTAATAAAGCATAGGATAAAACAACATAAATACAATTTAATAAAGCATGGGTTAAAACAACATAAATACAATTTAATAAAGCATAGGAAGAAACAACATAAATACAATTTAATAAAGCATAGGATAAAACAACATAAATACAATTTAATAAAGCATCGGATAAAACAACATAAATACAATTTAATAAAGCATAAGTTAAAACAATATAAATACAATTTAATAAAGCATAGGATAAAACAACATAAATACAATTTAATAAAGCATAGGATAAAACAACATAAATACAATATAATAAAGCATAGGTTAAAGCAACATAAATACAATTTAATAAAGCATAGGTTAAAACAACATAAATACAATTTAATAAAGCATAGGTTAAAACAACATAAATACAATTTAATAAAGCATAGGTTAAAACAACATAAATACAATTTAATAAAGCATAGGATAAAACAACATAAATACAATTTAATAAAGCATAGGATAAAACAACATAAATACAATTTAATAAAGCATAGGATAAAACAACATAAATACAATTTAATAAAGCATAGGATAAAACAACATAAATACAATTTAATAAAGCATAGGTTAAAACAACATAAATATAATTTAATAAAGCATAGGACAAAACAAGATAAATACAATTTAATAAAGCATAGGATAAAACAACATATATACAATTTAATAAAGCATAGGATAAAATAACATAAATACAATTTAATAAAACATGGGTTAAAACAACATAAATACAATTTAATAAAGCAGAGGATAAAACAACATAAACACAATTTAATAAAGCATAGGATAAAACAACATAAATACAATTTAATAAAGCATAGGATAAAACAACATAAATACAATTTAATAAAGCATTGGATAAAACAACATAAATACAATTTAATAAAGCATAGGATAAAACAACATAAATACAATTTAATAAAGCATAGGATAAAACAACATAAATACAATTTAATAAAGCATAGGATAAAACAACATGAATACAATTTAATAAAGCATAGCATAAAACAACATAAATGCAGTTTAATAAAGCATGGGATAAAGCAACATAAATACAATTTAATAAAGCATAGGATAAAACAACATAAGTACAATTTAATAAAGCATAGGATAAAACAATATAAATACAATTTAATAAAGCATAGGATAAAACATCATAAATACAATTTAATAAAGCATAGGATAAAACAACATAAATACAATTTAATAAAGCATGGGTTAAAACAACATAAATACAATTTAATAAAGCATAGGACAAAACAACATAAATACAATTTAATAAAGCATAGGATAAACAACATAAATACAAATTAATAAAGCATAGGATAAAATAACATAAATACAATTTAATAAAGCATAGGATAAAACCACATGAATACAATTTAATAAAGCATGGGTTAAAACGACATAAATACAATTTAATAAAGCATAGGATAAAACAACATAAACACAATTAAATAAATCATAGGATAAAACAACATAAATACAATTTAATAAAGCATACAATAAAACAACATAATACAATAAAATAAAGCATAGGATAAAACAACATAAATACAATTTAATAAAGCATAGGATAAAACAACATAAATACAATTTATTAAAGCAAAGGTTAAAGCAACATAAACACAATTTAATAAAGCATAGGATAAAACAACATAAATACAATTTAATAAAGCATAGGTTAAAACAACATAAATGCAATTTAATAAAGCATAGGTTAAAACAACATAAATACAATTTAATAAAGCATAGGATAAAACAACATAAATACAATTTAATAAAGCATAGGATAAAACAACATAAATACAATTTAATAAAGCATAGGATAAAACAACATAAATACAATTTAATAAAGCATAGGTTAAAACAACATAAATACAATTTAATAAAGCACAGGACAAAACAAGATAAATACAATTTAATAAAGCATAGCACAAAACAACATATATACAATTTAATAAAGCATAGGATAAAACAACATAAAAACAATTTAATAAAACATGGGTTAAAACAACATAAATACAATTTAATAAAGCATAGGATAAAACAAAATAAACACAATTTAATAAAGCATAGGATAAAACAACATAAATACAATTTAATAAAGCATAGGATAAAACAACATAAATACAATTTAATAAAGCATAGGATAAAACAACATAAATACAATTTAATTAAGCATAGGATAAAACAACATAAATACAATTTAATAAAGCATAGGATAAAACAACATAAATACAATTTAATAAAGAATAGGATAAAACAACATAAATGCACTTTAATAAAGCATACGATAAAACAACATAAATACAATTTAATAAAGCATAGGATAAAACAACATAAATACAATTTAACAAAGCATAGGATAAAACAACATAAATAAAATTTCATAAAGCATAGGATAAAACAACATGAATACAATTTAATAAAGCATAGCATAAAACAACATAAATGCAGTTTAATAAAGCATTGCATAAAGCAACATAAATACAATTTAATAAAGCATAGGATAAAACAACATAAGTACAATTTAATAAAGCATAGGATAAAACAACATAAATACAATTTAATAAAGCATAGGATAAAACATCATAAATACAATTTAATAAAGCATAGGATAAAACAACATAAATACAATTTAATAAAGCATGGGTTAAAACAACATAAATACAATTTAATAAAGCATAGGACAAAACAACATAAATACAATTTAATAAAGCATAGGATAAACAACATAAATACAATTTAATAAAGCATAGGATAAAACAACATAAATACAATTTAATAAAGCATAGGATAAAACCACATGAATACAATTTAATAAAGCATGGGTTAAAATGACATAAATACAATTTAATAAAGCATAGGGTAAAACAACATAAACACAATTTAATAAATCATAGGATAAAACAACATAAATACAATTTAATAAAGCATACGATAAAACAAGATAATACAATAAAATAAAGCATAGGATAAAACAACATAAATACAATTTAATAAAGCATAGGATAAAACAACATAAATACAATTTAATAAAGCAAAGGTTAAAGCAACATAAACACAATTTAATAAAGCATAGGATAAAACAACATAAATACAATTTAATAAAGCATAGGTTAAAACAACATAAATAGAATTTAATAAAGCATAGGTTAAAACAACATAAATACAATTTAATAAAGCATAGGATAAAACAACATAAATACAATTTAATAAAGCATAGGATAAAACAACATAAATACAATTTAATAAAGCATAGGTTAAAACAACATAAATACAATTTAATAAAGCACAGGACAAAACAAGATAAATACAATTTAATAAAGCATAGGACAAAACAACATATATACAATTTAGTAAAGCATAGGATAAAACAACATGAATACAATTTAATAAAGCATAGGATAAAACATCATAAATACAATTTAATAAAGCATAGGTTAAAACAACATAAATACAATTTAATAAAGCATGGGTTAAAACAACATAAATACAATTTAATAAAGCATAGGACAAAACAACATAAATACAATTTAATAAAGCATAGGATAAACAACATAAATACAATTTAATAAAGCATAAGATAAAACAACATACATACAATTTAATAAAGCATAGGATAAAACCACATGAATACAATTTAATAAAGCATGGGTTAAAACGACATAAATACAATTTAATAAAGCATAGGATAAAATAACATAAACACAAGTTAATAAATCATAGGATAAAACAACATAAATACAATTTAATAAAGCATAGGATAAAACAACATAAATACAATTTAATAAAGCATGGGTTAAAACAACATAAATACAATTTAATAAAGCATAGGATAAAACAACATAAATACAATTTAATAAAGCATAGGATAAAACAACATGAATACAATTTAATAAAGCATAGCATAAAACAACATAAATGCAGTTTAATAAAGCATAGGATAAAGCAACATAAATACAATTTAATAAAGCATAGGATAAAACAACATAAGTACAATTTAATAAAGCATAGGATAAAACAACATAAATACAATTTAATAAAGCATAGGATAAAACATCATAAATACAATTTAATAAAGCATAGGATAAAACAACATAAATACAATTTAATAAAGCATGGGTTAAAACAACATAAATACAATTTAATAAAGCATAGGAAAAAAGAACATAAATACAATTTAATAAAGCATAGGATAAACAACATAAATACAATTTAATAAAGCATAGGATAAAACAACATAAATACAATTTAATAAAGCATAGGATAAAACAACATAAATACAATTTAATAAAGTATAGGATAAAACAACATAAATACAACTTAATAAAGCATAGGATAAAACAACATAAATACAATTTAATAAAGCATAGGATAAAACCACATAAATACAATTTAATAAAGCATAGGATAAAACAACATAAATACAATTTAATAAAGCATGGGTTAAAACAACATAAATACAATTTAATAAAGCATAGGAAGAAACAACATAAATACAATTTAATAAAGCATAGGATAAAACAACATAAATACAATTTAATAAAGCATCGGATAAAACAACATAAATACAATTTAATAAAGCATGGGTTAAAACAACATAAATACAATTTAATAAAGCATAGGAAGAAACAACATAAATACAATTTAATAAAGCATAGGATAAAACAACATAAATACAATTTAATAAAGCATCGGATAAATCAACATAAATACAATTGAATAAAGCATAGGATAAAACAACATAAATACAATTTAATAAAGCATAGAATAAAACAACATAAATACAATTTAATAAAGCATAGGATAAAACAAAATAAACACAATTTAATAAAGCATAGGATAAAACAACATAAATACAATTTAATAAAGCATAGGATAAAACAACATAAATACAATTTAATAAAGCATAGGATAAAACAACATAAATACAATTTAATTAAGCATAGGATAAAACAACATAAATACAATTTAATAAAGCATAGGATAAAACAACATAAATACAATTTAATAAAGAATAGGATAAAACAACATAAATGCACTTTAATAAAGCATACGATAAAACAACATAAATACAATTTAATAAAGCATAGGATAAAACAACATAAATACAATTTAACAAAGCATAGGATAAAACAACATAAATAAAATTTCATAAAGCATAGGATAAAACAACATGAATACAATTTAATAAAGCATAGCATAAAACAACATAAATGCAGTTTAATAAAGCATTGCATAAAGCAACATAAATACAATTTAATAAAGCATAGGATAAAACAACATAAGTACAATTTAATAAAGCATAGGATAAAACAACATAAATACAATTTAATAAAGCATAGGATAAAACATCATAAATACAATTTAATAAAGCATAGGATAAAACAACATAAATACAATTTAATAAAGCATGGGTTAAAACAACATAAATACAATTTAATAAAGCATAGGACAAAACAACATAAATACAATTTAATAAAGCATAGGATAAACAACATAAATACAATTTAATAAAGCATAGGATAAAACAACATAAATACAATTTAATAAAGCATAGGATAAAACCACATGAATACAATTTAATAAAGCATGGGTTAAAATGACATAAATACAATTTAATAAAGCATAGGGTAAAACAACATAAACACAATTTAATAAATCATAGGATAAAACAACATAAATACAATTTAATAAAGCATACGATAAAACAAGATAATACAATAAAATAAAGCATAGGATAAAACAACATAAATACAATTTAATAAAGCATAGGATAAAACAACATAAATACAATTTAATAAAGCAAAGGTTAAAGCAACATAAACACAATTTAATAAAGCATAGGATAAAACAACATAAATACAATTTAATAAAGCATAGGTTAAAACAACATAAATAGAATTTAATAAAGCATAGGTTAAAACAACATAAATACAATTTAATAAAGCATAGGATAAAACAACATAAATACAATTTAATAAAGCATAGGATAAAACAACATAAATACAATTTAATAAAGCATAGGTTAAAACAACATAAATACAATTTAATAAAGCACAGGACAAAACAAGATAAATACAATTTAATAAAGCATAGGACAAAACAACATATATACAATTTAGTAAAGCATAGGATAAAACAACATGAATACAATTTAATAAAGCATAGGATAAAACATCATAAATACAATTTAATAAAGCATAGGTTAAAACAACATAAATACAATTTAATAAAGCATGGGTTAAAACAACATAAATACAATTTAATAAAGCATAGGACAAAACAACATAAATACAATTTAATAAAGCATAGGATAAACAACATAAATACAATTTAATAAAGCATAAGATAAAACAACATACATACAATTTAATAAAGCATAGGATAAAACCACATGAATACAATTTAATAAAGCATGGGTTAAAACGACATAAATACAATTTAATAAAGCATAGGATAAAATAACATAAACACAAGTTAATAAATCATAGGATAAAACAACATAAATACAATTTAATAAAGCATAGGATAAAACAACATAAATACAATTTAATAAAGCATGGGTTAAAACAACATAAATACAATTTAATAAAGCATAGGATAAAACAACATAAATACAATTTAATAAAGCATAGGATAAAACAACATGAATACAATTTAATAAAGCATAGCATAAAACAACATAAATGCAGTTTAATAAAGCATAGGATAAAGCAACATAAATACAATTTAATAAAGCATAGGATAAAACAACATAAGTACAATTTAATAAAGCATAGGATAAAACAACATAAATACAATTTAATAAAGCATAGGATAAAACATCATAAATACAATTTAATAAAGCATAGGATAAAACAACATAAATACAATTTAATAAAGCATGGGTTAAAACAACATAAATACAATTTAATAAAGCATAGGAAAAAAGAACATAAATACAATTTAATAAAGCATAGGATAAACAACATAAATACAATTTAATAAAGCATAGGATAAAACAACATAAATACAATTTAATAAAGCATAGGATAAAACAACATAAATACAATTTAATAAAGTATAGGATAAAACAACATAAATACAACTTAATAAAGCATAGGATAAAACAACATAAATACAATTTAATAAAGCATAGGATAAAACCACATAAATACAATTTAATAAAGCATAGGATAAAACAACATAAATACAATTTAATAAAGCATGGGTTAAAACAACATAAATACAATTTAATAAAGCATAGGAAGAAACAACATAAATACAATTTAATAAAGCATAGGATAAAACAACATAAATACAATTTAATAAAGCATCGGATAAAACAACATAAATACAATTTAATAAAGCATAAGTTAAAACAATATAAATACAATTTAATAAAGCATAGGATAAAACAACATAAATACAATTTAATAAAGCATAGGATAAAACAACATAAATACAATATAATAAAGCATAGGTTAAAGCAACATAAATACAATTTAATAAAGCATAGGTTAAAACAACATAAATACAATTTAATAAAGCATAGGTTAAAACAACATAAATACAATTTAATAAAGCATAGGTTAAAACAACATAAATACAATTTAATAAAGCATAGGATAAAACAACATAAATACAATTTAATAAAGCATAGGATAAAACAACATAAATACAATTTAATAAAGCATAGGATAAAACAACATAAATACAATTTAATAAAGCATAGGATAAAACAACATAAATACAATTTAATAAAGCATAGGTTAAAACAACATAAATATAATTTAATAAAGCATAGGACAAAACAAGATAAATACAATTTAATAAAGCATAGGATAAAACAACATATATACAATTTAATAAAGCATAGGATAAAATAACATAAATACAATTTAATAAAACATGGGTTAAAACAACATAAATACAATTTAATAAAGCAGAGGATAAAACAACATAAACACAATTTAATAAAGCATAGGATAAAACAACATAAATACAATTTAATAAAGCATAGGATAAAACAACATAAATACAATTTAATAAAGCATTGGATAAAACAACATAAATACAATTTAATAAAGCATAGGATAAAACAACATAAATACAATTTAATAAAGCATAGGATAAAACAACATAAATACAATTTAATAAAGCATAGGATAAAACAACATGAATACAATTTAATAAAGCATAGCATAAAACAACATAAATGCAGTTTAATAAAGCATGGGATAAAGCAACATAAATACAATTTAATAAAGCATAGGATAAAACAACATAAGTACAATTTAATAAAGCATAGGATAAAACAATATAAATACAATTTAATAAAGCATAGGATAAAACATCATAAATACAATTTAATAAAGCATAGGATAAAACAACATAAATACAATTTAATAAAGCATGGGTTAAAACAACATAAATACAATTTAATAAAGCATAGGACAAAACAACATAAATACAATTTAATAAAGCATAGGATAAACAACATAAATACAAATTAATAAAGCATAGGATAAAATAACATAAATACAATTTAATAAAGCATAGGATAAAACCACATGAATACAATTTAATAAAGCATGGGTTAAAACGACATAAATACAATTTAATAAAGCATAGGATAAAACAACATAAACACAATTAAATAAATCATAGGATAAAACAACATAAATACAATTTAATAAAGCATACGATAAAACAACATAATACAATAAAATAAAGCATAGGATAAAACAACATAAATACAATTTAATAAAGCATAGGATAAAACAACATAAATACAATTTATTAAAGCAAAGGTTAAAGCAACATAAACACAATTTAATAAAGCATAGGATAAAACAACATAAATACAATTTAATAAAGCATAGGTTAAAACAACATAAATGCAATTTAATAAAGCATAGGTTAAAACAACATAAATACAATTTAATAAAGCATAGGATAAAACAACATAAATACAATTTAATAAAGCATAGGATAAAACAACATAAATACAATTTAATAAAGCATAGGATAAAACAACATAAATACAATTTAATAAAGCATAGGTTAAAACAACATAAATACAATTTAATAAAGCACAGGACAAAACAAGATAAATACAATTTAATAAAGCATAGCACAAAACAACATATATACAATTTAATAAAGCATAGGATAAAACAACATAAAAACAATTTAATAAAACATGGGTTAAAACAACATAAATACAATTTAATAAAGCATAGGATAAAACAAAATAAACACAATTTAATAAAGCATAGGATAAAACAACATAAATACAATTTAATAAAGCATAGGATAAAACAACATAAATACAATTTAATAAAGCATAGGATAAAACAACATAAATACAATTTAATTAAGCATAGGATAAAACAACATAAATACAATTTAATAAAGCATAGGATAAAACAACATAAATACAATTTAATAAAGAATAGGATAAAACAACATAAATGCACTTTAATAAAGCATACGATAAAACAACATAAATACAATTTAATAAAGCATAGGATAAAACAACATAAATACAATTTAACAAAGCATAGGATAAAACAACATAAATAAAATTTCATAAAGCATAGGATAAAACAACATGAATACAATTTAATAAAGCATAGCATAAAACAACATAAATGCAGTTTAATAAAGCATTGCATAAAGCAACATAAATACAATTTAATAAAGCATAGGATAAAACAACATAAGTACAATTTAATAAAGCATAGGATAAAACAACATAAATACAATTTAATAAAGCATAGGATAAAACATCATAAATACAATTTAATAAAGCATAGGATAAAACAACATAAATACAATTTAATAAAGCATGGGTTAAAACAACATAAATACAATTTAATAAAGCATAGGACAAAACAACATAAATACAATTTAATAAAGCATAGGATAAACAACATAAATACAATTTAATAAAGCATAGGATAAAACAACATAAATACAATTTAATAAAGCATAGGATAAAACCACATGAATACAATTTAATAAATCATGGGTTAAAATGACATAAATACAATTTAATAAAGCATAGGGTAAAACAACATAAACACAATTTAATAAATCATAGGATAAAACAACATAAATACAATTTAATAAAGCATACGATAAAACAAGATAATACAATAAAATAAAGCATAGGATAAAACAACATAAATACAATTTAATAAAGCATAGGATAAAACAACATAAATACAATTTAATAAAGCAAAGGTTAAAGCAACATAAACACAATTTAATAAAGCATAGGATAAAACAACATAAATACAATTTAATAAAGCATAGGTTAAAACAACATAAATACAATTTAATAAAGCATAGGTTAAAACAACATAAATACAATTTAATAAAGCATAGGATAAAACAACATAAATACAATTTAATAAAGCATAGGATAAAACAACATAAATACAATTTAATAAAGCATAGGTTAAAACAACATAAATACAATTTAATAAAGCACAGGACAAAACAAGATAAATACAATTTAATAAAGCATAGGACAAAACAACATATATACAATTTAGTAAAGCATAGGATAAAACAACATGAATACAATTTAATAAAGCATAGGATAAAACATCATAAATACAATTTAATAAAGCATAGGTTAAAACAACATAAATACAATTTAATAAAGCATGGGTTAAAACAACATAAATACAATTTAATAAAGCATAGGATAAAACAACATAAATACAATTTAATAAAGCATAGGTTAAAACAACATAAATACAATTTAATAAAGCACAGGACAAAACAAGATAAATACAATTTAATAAAGCATAGCACAAAACAACATATATACAATTTAATAAAGCATAGGATAAAACAACATAAAAACAATTTAATAAAACATGGGTTAAAACAACATAAATACAATTTAATAAAGCATAGGATAAAACAAAATAAACACAATTTAATAAAGCATAGGATAAAACAACATAAATACAATTTAATAAAGCATAGGATAAAACAACATAAATACAATTTAATAAAGCATAGGATAAAACAACATAAATACAATTTAATTAAGCATAGGATAAAACAACATAAATACAATTTAATAAAGCATAGGATAAAACAACATAAATACAATTTAATAAAGAATAGGATAAAACAACATAAATGCACTTTAATAAAGCATACGATAAAACAACATAAATACAATTTAATAAAGCATAGGATAAAACAACATAAATACAATTTAACAAAGCATAGGATAAAACAACATAAATAAAATTTCATAAAGCATAGGATAAAACAACATGAATACAATTTAATAAAGCATAGCATAAAACAACATAAATGCAGTTTAATAAAGCATTGCATAAAGCAACATAAATACAATTTAATAAAGCATAGGATAAAACAACATAAGTACAATTTAATAAAGCATAGGATAAAACAACATAAATACAATTTAATAAAGCATAGGATAAAACATCATAAATACAATTTAATAAAGCATAGGATAAAACAACATAAATACAATTTAATAAAGCATGGGTTAAAACAACATAAATACAATTTAATAAAGCATAGGACAAAACAACATAAATACAATTTAATAAAGCATAGGATAAACAACATAAATACAATTTAATAAAGCATAGGATAAAACAACATAAATACAATTTAATAAAGCATAGGATAAAACCACATGAATACAATTTAATAAAGCATGGGTTAAAATGACATAAATACAATTTAATAAAGCATAGGGTAAAACAACATAAACACAATTTAATAAATCATAGGATAAAACAACATAAATACAATTTAATAAAGCATACGATAAAACAAGATAATACAATAAAATAAAGCATAGGATAAAACAACATAAATACAATTTAATAAAGCATAGGATAAAACAACATAAATACAATTTAATAAAGCAAAGGTTAAAGCAACATAAACACAATTTAATAAAGCATAGGATAAAACAACATAAATACAATTTAATAAAGCATAGGTTAAAACAACATAAATACAATTTAATAAAGCATAGGTTAAAACAACATAAATACAATTTAATAAAGCATAGGATAAAACAACATAAATACAATTTAATAAAGCATAGGATAAAACAACATAAATACAATTTAATAAAGCATAGGTTAAAACAACATAAATACAATTTAATAAAGCACAGGACAAAACAAGATAAATACAATTTAATAAAGCATAGGACAAAACAACATATATACAATTTAGTAAAGCATAGGATAAAACAACATGAATACAATTTAATAAAGCATAGGATAAAACATCATAAATACAATTTAATAAAGCATAGGTTAAAACAACATAAATACAATTTAATAAAGCATGGGTTAAAACAACATAAATACAATTTAATAAAGCATAGGACAAAACAACATAAATACAATTTAATAAAGCATAGGATAAACAACATAAATACAATTTAATAAAGCATAAGATAAAACAACATACATACAATTTAATAAAGCATAGGATAAAACCACATGAATACAATTTAATAAAGCATGGGTTAAAACGACATAAATACAATTTAATAAAGCATAGGATAAAATAACATAAACACAATTTAATAAATCATAGGATAAAACAACATAAATACAATTTAATAAAGCATAGGATAAAACAACATAAATACAATTTAATAAAGCATGGGTTAAAACAACATAAATACAATTTAATAAAGCATAGGATAAAACAACATAAATACAATTTAATAAAGCATAGGATAAAACAACATGAATACAATTTAATAAAGCATAGCATAAAACAACATAAATGCAGTTTAATAAAGCATAGGATAAAGCAACATAAATACAATTTAATAAAGCATAGGATAAAACAACATAAGTACAATTTAATAAAGCATAGGATAAAACAACATAAATACAATTTAATAAAGCATAGGATAAAACATCATAAATACAATTTAATAAAGCATAGGATAAAACAACATAAATACAATTTAATAAAGCATGGGTTAAAACAACATAAATACAGTTTAATAAAGCATAGGATAAAAGAACATAAATACAATTTAATAAAGCATAGGATAAACAACATAAATACAATTTAATAAAGCATAGGATAAAACAACATAAATACAATTTAATAAAGCATAGGATAAAACAACATAAATACAGTTTAATAAAGCATAGGTTAAAACAACATAAATACAATTTAATAAAGAATAGGATAAAACAACATAAATACAATTTAATAAAGCATAGGATAAAACAACAAAAAATACAATTTAATAAAGCATAGGTTAAAACAACATAAATAAAATTTAATTTAAGCATAGGACAAAACAACATAAATACAATTTAATAAAGCATAGGATAAAACAACATATATACAATTTAATAAAGCATAGGATAAAACAACATAAATACAATTTAATAAAGCATAGGATAAAACAACATAAATACAATTTAATAAAGCATAAGATAAAACAACATAAATGCAATTTAATAAAGCATAGGTTAAAACAACATAAATATAATTTAATAAAGCATAGGAAAAAACAGCATAAATACAATTTAATAAAGCATAAGATAAAACAACATAAATATAATTTAATGAAGCATGGGTTAAAACAACATAAATACAATTTAATAAAGCATAGGACAAAACAACATAAATACAATTTAATAAAGCATAGGATAAAACAACATAAATACAATTTAATAAAGCATAGGATAAAACAACATAAATACAATTTAATAAAGCATAGGATAAAACAACATAAACACAATTTAATAAAGCATAGGATAAAACAACATAAATACAATTTAATAAAGCATAGGATAAAACAACAAAAAATGCAATTTAATAAAGCATAGGTTAAAACAACATAAATAAAATTTAAGAAAGCATAGGATGAAACAACATAAATACAATTTAATAAAGCATAGGATAAAACAACATAAATACAATTTAATAAAGCATCGGATAAAACAACATAAATACAATTTAATAAAGCATAAGTTAAAACAACATAAATACAATTTAATAAAGCATAGGATAAAACAACATAAATACAATTTAATAAAGCATAGGATAAAACAACATAAATACAATTTAATAAAGCATAGGTTAAAACAAAATAAATATAATTTAATAAAGCATAGGACAAAACAAGATAAATACAATTTAATAAAGCATAGGATAAAACAACATATATACAATTTAATAAAGCATAGGATAAAACAACATAAATACAATTTAATAAAACATGGTTTAAAACAACATAAATACAATTTAATAAAGCATAGGATAAAACAACATAAACACAATTTAATAAAGCATAGGATAAAACAACATAAATACAATTTAATAAAGCATAGGATAAAACAACATAAATACAATTTAATAAAGCATAGGATAAAACAACATAAATACAATTTAATAAAGCATAGGATAAAACAACATAAATACAATTTAATAAAGCATAGGATAAAACAACATGAATACAATTTAATAAAGCACAGCATAAAACAACATAAATGCAGTTTAATAAAGCATAGGATAAAGCAACATAAAAACAATTTAATAAAGCATAGGATAAAACAACATAAGTACAATTTAATAAAGCATAGGATAAAACAACATAAATACAATTTAATAAAGCATAGGATAAAACATCATAAATACAATTTAATAAAGCATAGGATAAAACAACATAAATACAATTTAATAAAGCATGGGTTAAAACAACATAAATACAATTTAATAAAGCATAGGACAAAACAACATAAATACAATTTAATAAAGCATAGGATAAAACAACATAAATACAATTTAATAAAGCATGGGTTAAAACAACATAAATACAATTTAATAAAGCATAGGACAAAACAACATAAATACAATTTAATAAAGCATAGGATAAACAACATAAATACAATTTAATAAAGCATAGGACAAAACAACATAAATACAATTTAATAAAGCATAGGATAAAACAACATATATACAATTTAATAAAGCATAGGATAAAACAACATAAATACAATTTAATAAAGCATAGGATAAAACAACATAAATACAATTTAATAAAGCATAAGATAAAACAACATAAATGCAATTTAATAAAGCATAGGATAAAACAACATAAATACAGTTTAATAAAGCAGAGGATAAAACAGCATAAATACAATTTAATAAAGCATAGGATAAAACAACATAAATACAATTTAATAAAGCATAGGATAAAACAACATAAATACAATTTAATAAAGCATAGGATAAAACAACATGAATACAATTTAATAAAGCATAGCATAAAACAACATAAATGCAGTTTAATAAAGCATAGGATAAAGCAACATAAATACAATTTAATAAAGCATAGGATAAAACAACATAAGTACAATTTAATAAAGCATAGGATAAAACAACATAAATACAATTTAATAAAGCATAGGATAAAACATCATAAATACAATTTAATAAAGCATAGGATAAAACAACATAAATACAATTTAATAATGCATGGGTTAAAACAACATAAATACAATTTAATAAAGCATAGGACAAAACAACATAAATACAATTTAATAAAGCATAGGACAAAACAACATAAATACAATTTAATAAAGCATAAGATAAACAACATAAATACAATTTAATAAAGCATAGGATAAAACAACATAAATACAATTTAATAAAGCATAGGATAAAACCATATGAATACAATTTAATAAAGCATGGGTTAAAATGACATAAATACAATTTAATAAAGCATAGGATAAAACAACATAAACACAATTTAATAAATCATAGGATAAAACAACATAAATAAAACTTAATAAAGCATACGATAAAACAACATAATACAATAAAATAAAGCATAGGATAAAACAACATAAATACAATTTAATAAAGCATAGGATAAAACAACATAAATACAATTTAATAAAGCAAAGGTTAAAGCAACATAAACACAATTTAATAAAGCATAGGATAAAACAACATAAATACAATTTAATAAAGCATAGGTTAAAACAACATAAATACAATTTAATAAAGCATAGGTTAAAACAACATAAATACAATTTATTAAAACATAGGATAAAACAACATAAATACAATTTAATAAAGCATAGGATAAAACAACATAAATACAATTTAATAAAGCATAGGATAAAACAACATAAATACAATTTAATAAAGCATAGGTTAAAACAACATAAATACAATTTAATAAAGCACAGGACAAAACAAGATAAATACAATTTAATAAAGCATAGGACAAAACAACATATATACAATTTAGTAAAGCATAGGATAAAACAACATGAATACAATTTAATAAAGCATAGGATAAACATCATAAATACAATTTAATAAAGCATAGGTTAAAACAACATAAATACAATTTAATAAAGCATGGGTTAAAACAACATAAATACAATTTAATAAAGCATAGGACAAAACAACATAAATACAATTTAATAAAGCATAGGATAAACAACATAAATACAATTTAATAAAGCATAAGATAAAACAACATACATACAATTTAATAAAGCATAGGATAAAACCACATGAATACAATTTAATAAAGCATGGGTTAAAACGACATAAATACAATTTAATAAAGCATAGGATAAAATAACATAAACACAATTTAATAAATCATAGGATAAAACAACATAAATACAATTTAATAAAGCATAGGATAAAACAACATAAATACAATTTAATAAAGCATGGGTTAAAACAACATAAATACAATTTAATAAAGCATAGGATAAAACAACATAAATACAATTTAATAAAGCATAGGATAAAACAACATGAATACAATTTAATAAAGCATAGCATAAAACAACATAAATGCAGTTTAATAAAGCATAGGATAAAGCAACATAAATACAATTTAATAAAGCATAGGATAAAACAACATAAGTACAATTTAATAAAGCATAGGATAAAACAACATAAATACAATTTAATAAAGCATAGGATAAAACATCATAAATACAATTTAATAAAGCATAGGATAAAACAACATAAATACAATTTAATAAAGCATGGGTTAAAACAACATAAATACAATTTAATAAAGCATAGGATAAAAGAACATAAATACAATTTAATAAAGCATAGGATAAACAACATAAATACAATTTAATAAAGCATAGGATAAAACAACATAAATACAATTTAATAAAGCATAGGATAAAACAACATAAATACAGTTTAATAAAGCATAGGTTAAAACAACATAAATACAATTTAATAAAGAATAGGATAAAACAACATAAATACAATTTAATAAAGCATAGGATAAAACAACAAAAAATACAATTTAATAAAGCATAGGTTAAAACAACATAAATAAAATTTAATTTAAGCATAGGACAAAACAACATAAATACAATTTAATAAAGCATAGGATAAAACAACATATATACAATTTAATAAAGCATAGGATAAAACAACATAAATACAATTTAATAAAGCATAGGATAAAACAACATAAATACAATTTAATAAAGCATAAGATAAAACAACATAAATGCAATTTAATAAAGCATAGGTTAAAACAACATAAATATAATTTAATAAAGCATAGGAAAAAACAACATAAATACAATTTAATAAAGCATAAGATAAAACAACATAAATATAATTTAATGAAGCATGGGTTAAAACAACATAAATACAATTTAATAAAGCATAGGACAAAACAACATAAATACAATTTAATAAAGCATAGGATAAAACAACATAAATACAATTTAATAAAGCATAGGATAAAACAACATAAATACAATTTAATAAAGCATAGGATAAAACAACATAAACACAATTTAATAAAGCATAGGATAAAACAACATAAATACAATTTAATAAAGCATAGGATAAAACAACAAAAAATGCAATTTAATAAAGCATAGGTTAAAACAACATAAATAAAATTTAATAAAGCATAGGATGAAACAACATAAATACAATTTAATAAAGCATAGGATAAAACAACATAAATACAATTTAATAA
Source organism: Phyllobates terribilis (assembly GCF_046119375.1). Lineage (NCBI taxonomy): Eukaryota > Metazoa > Chordata > Amphibia > Anura > Dendrobatidae > Phyllobates > Phyllobates terribilis. Next base: position 406,265 of record NW_027363323.1, read on the forward strand.
AGCATCGGATAAAACAACATAAATACAATTTAATAAAGCATAAGTTAAAACAACATAAATACAATTTAATAAAGCATAGGATAAAACAACATAAATACAATTTAATAAAGCATAGGACAAAACAACATAAATACAATTTAATAAAGCATAGGTTAAAACAAAATAAATATAATTTAATAAAGCATAGGACAAAACAAGATAAATACAATTTAATAAAGCATAGGATAAAACAACATATATACAATTTAATAAAGCATAGGATAAAACAACATAAATTCAATTTAATAAAACATGGTTTAAAACAACATAAATACAATTTAATAAAGCATAGGATAAAACAACATAAACACAATTTAATAAAGCATAGGATAAAACAACATAAATACAATTTAATAAAGCATAGGATAAAACAACATAAATACAATTTAATAAAGCATAGGATAAAACAACATAAATACAATTTAATAAAGCATAGGATAAAACAACATAAATACAATTTAATAAAGCATAGGATAAAACAACATGAATACAATTTAATAAAGCACAGCATAAAACAACATAAATGCAGTTTAATAAAGCATAGGATAAAGCAACATAAAAACAATTTAATAAAGCATAGGACAAAACAACATAAATACAATTTAATAAAGCATAGGATAAAACAACATAAATACAATTTAATAAAGCATGGGTTAAAACAACATAAATACAATTTAATAAAGCATAGGACAAAACAACATAAATACAATTTAATAAAGCATAGGATAAACAACATAAATACAATTTAATAAAGCATAGGACAAAACAACATAAATACAATTTAATAAAGCATAGGATAAAACAACATATATACAATTTAATAAAGCATAGGATAAAACAACATAAATACAATTTAATAAAGCATAGGATAAAACAACATAAATACAATTTAATAAAGCATAAGATAAAACAACATAAATGCAATTTAATAAAGCATAGGATAAAACAACATAAATACAGTTTAATAAAGCAGAGGATAAAACAACATAAATACAATTTAATAAAGCATAGGATAAAACAACATAAATACAATTTAATAAAGCATAGGATAAAACAACATAAATACAATTTAATAAAGCATAGGATAAAACAACATGAATACAATTTAATAAAGCATAGCATAAAACAACATAAATGCAGTTTAATAAAGCATAGGATAAAGCAACATAAATACAATTTAATAAAGCATAGGATAAAACAACATAAGTACAATTAAATAAAGCATAGGATAAAACAACATAAATACAATTTAATAAAGCATAGGATAAAACATCATAAATACAATTTAATAAAGCATAGGATAAACAACATAAATACAATTTAATAAAGCATAGGATAAAAGAACATAAATACAATTTAATAAAGCATAGGATAAAACATCATAAATACAATTTAATAAAGCATAGGATAAAACAACATAAATACAATTTAATAAAGCATGGGTTAAAACAACATAAATACAATTTAATAAAGCATAGGACAAAACAACATAAATACAATTTAATAAAGCATAAGATAAACAACATAAATACAATTTAATAAAGCATAGGATAAAACAACATAAATACAATTTAATAAAGCATAGGATAAAACCATATGAATACAATTTAATAAAGCATGGGTTAAAATGACATAAATACAATTTAATAAAGCATAGGATAAAACAACATAAACACAATTTAATAAATCATAGGATAAAACAACATAAATAAAACTTAATAAAGCATACGATAAAACAACATAATACAATAAAATAAAGCATAGGATAAAACAACATAAATACAATTTAATAAAGCATAGGATAAAACAACATAAATACAATTTAATAAAGCAAAGGTTAAAGCAACATAAACACAATTTAATAAAGCATAGGATAAAACAACATAAATACAATTTAATAAAGCATAGGTTAAAACAACATAAATACAATTTAATAAAGCATAGGTTAAAACAACATAAATAAAATTTATTAAAACATAGGATAAAACAACATAAATACAATTTAATAAAGCATAGGATAAAACAACATAAATACAATTTAATAAAGCATAGGATAAAACAACATAAATACAATTTAATAAAGCATAGGTTAAAACAACATAAATACAATTTAATAAAGCACAGGACAAACAAGATAAATACAATTAATAAAGCATAGGACAAAACAACATATATACAATTTAGTAAAGCATAGGATAAAACAACATGAATACAATTTAATAAAGCATAGGATAAAACATCATAAATACAATTTAATAAAGCATAGGTTAAAACAACATAAATACAATTTAATAAAGCATGGGTTAAAACAACATAAATACAATTTAATAAAGCATAGGACAAAACATCATAAATACAATTTAATAAAGCATAGGATAAAACAACATAAATACAATTTAATAAAGCATGGGTTAAAACAACATAAATACAATTTAATAAAGCATAGGACAAAACAACATAAATACAATTTAATAAAGCATAAGATAAACAACATAAATACAATTTAATAAAGCATAGGATAAAACAACATAAATACAATTTAATAAAGCATAGGATAAAACCATATGAATACAATTTAATAAAGCATGGGTTAAAATGACATAAATACAATTTAATAAAGCATAGGATAAAACAACATAAACACAATTTAATAAATCATAGGATAAAACAACATAAATAAAACTTAATAAAGCATACGATAAAACAACATAATACAATAAAATAAAGCATAGGATAAAACAACATAAATACAATTTAATAAAGCATAGGATAAAACAACATAAATACAATTTAATAAAGCAAAGGTTAAAGCAACATAAACACAATTTAATAAAGCATAGGATAAAACAACATAAATACAATTTAATAAAGCATAGGTTAAAACAACATAAATACAATTTAATAAAGCATAGGTTAAAACAACATAAATACAATTTATTAAAACATAGGATAAAACAACATAAATACAATTTAATAAAGCATAGGATAAAACAACATAAATACAATTTAATAAAGCATAGGATAAAACAACATAAATACAATTTAATAAAGCATAGGTTAAAACAACATAAATACAATTTAATAAAGCACAGGACAAACAAGATAAATACAATTTAATAAAGCATAGGACAAAACAACATATATACAATTTAGTAAAGCATAGGATAAAACAACATGAATACAATTTAATAAAGCATAGGATAAAACATCATAAATACAATTTAATAAAGCATAGGTTAAAACAACATAAATACAATTTAATAAAGCATGGGTTAAAACAACATAAATACAATTTAATAAAGCATAGGACAAAACAACATAAATACAATTTAATAAAGCATAGGATAAACAACATAAATACAATTTAATAAAGCATAAGATAAAACAACATACATACAATTTAATAAAGCATAGGATAAAACCACATGAATACAATTTAATAAAGCATGGGTTAAAACGACATAAATACAATTTAATAAAGCATAGGATAAAATAACATAAACACAATATAATAAATCATAGGATAAAACAACATAAATACAATTTAATAAAGCATAGGATAAAACAACATAAATACAATTTAATAAAGCATGGGTTAAAACAACATAAATACAATTTAATAAAGCATAGGATAAAACAACATAAATACAATTTAATAAAGCATAGGATAAAACAACATGAATACAATTTAATAAAGCATAGCATAAAACAACATAAATGCAGTTTAATAAAGCACAGGATAAAGCAACATAAATACAATTTAATAAAGCATAGGATAAAACAACATAAGTACAATTTAATAAAGCATAGGATAAAACAACATAAATACAATTTAATAAAGCATAGGATAAAACATCATAAATACAATTTAATAAAGCATAGGATAAAACAACATAAATACAATTTAATAAAGCATGGGTTAAAACAACATAAATACAATTGAATAAAGCATAGGATAAAAGAACATAAATACAATTTAATAAAGCATAGGATAAACAACATAAATACAATTTAATAAAGCATAGGATAAAACAACATAAATACAATTTAATAAAGCATAGGATAAAACAACATAAATACAGTTTAATAAAGCATAGGTTAAAACAACATAAATACAATTTAATAAAGAATAGGATAAAACAACATAAATACAATTTAATAAAGCATAGGATAAAACAACAAAAAATACAATTTAATAAAGCATAGGTTAAAACAACATAAATAAAATTTAATTTAAGCATAGGACAAAACAACATAAATACAATTTAATAAAGCATAGGATAAAACAACATATATACAATTTAATAAAGCATAGGATAAAACAACATAAATACAATTTAATAAAGCATAGGATAAAACAACATAAATACAATTTAATAAAGCATAAGATAAAACAACATAAATGCAATTTAATAAAGCATAGGTTAAAACAACATAAATATAATTTAATAAAGCATAGGAAAAAACAACATAAATACAATTTAATAAAGCATAAGATAAAACAACATAAATATAATTTAATGAAGCATGGGTTAAAACAACATAAATACAATTTAATAAAGCATAGGACAAAACAACATAAATACAATTTAATAAAGCATAGGATAAAACAACATAAATACAATTTAATAAAGCATAGGATAAAACAACATAAATACAATTTAATAAAGCATAGGATAAAACAACATAAACACAATTTAATAAAGCATAGGATAAAACAACATAAATACAATTTAATAAAGCATAGGATAAAACAACAAAAAATGCAATTTAATAAAGCATAGGTTAAAACAACATAAATAAAATTTAATAAAGCATAGGATGAAACAACATAAATACAATTTAATAAAGCATAGGATAAAACAACATAAATACAATTTAATAAAGCATCGGATAAAACAACATAAATACAATTTAATAAAGCATAAGTTAAAACAACATAAATACAATTTAATAAAGCATAGGATAAAACAACATAAATACAATTTAATAAAGCATAGGACAAAACAACATAAATACAATTTAATAAAGCATAGGTTAAAACAAAATAAATATAATTTAATAAAGCATAGGACAAAACAAGATAAATACAATTTAATAAAGCATAGGATAAAACAACATATATACAATTTAATAAAGCATAGGATAAAACAACATAAATTCAATTTAATAAAACATGGTTTAAAACAACATAAATACAATTTAATAAAGCATAGGATAAAACAACATAAACACAATTTAATAAAGCATAGGATAAAACAACATAAATACAATTTAATAAAGCATAGGATAAAACAACATAAATACAATTTAATAAAGCATAGGATAAAACAACATAAATACAATTTAATAAAGCATAGGATAAAACAACATAAATACAATTTAATAAAGCATAGGATAAAACAACATGAATACAATTTAATAAAGCACAGCATAAAACAACATAAATGCAGTTTAATAAAGCATAGGATAAAGCAACATAAAAACAATTTAATAAAGCATAGGACAAAACAACATAAATACAATTTAATAAAGCATAGGATAAAACAACATAAATACAATTTAATAAAGCATGGGTTAAAACAACATAAATACAATTTAATAAAGCATAGGACAAAACAACATAAATACAATTTAATAAAGCATAGGATAAACAACATAAATACAATTTAATAAAGCATAGGACAAAACAACATAAATACAATTTAATAAAGCATAGGATAAAACAACATATATACAATTTAATAAAGCATAGGATAAAACAACATAAATACAATTTAATAAAGCATAGGATAAAACAACATAAATACAATTTAATAAAGCATAAGATAAAACAACATAAATGCAATTTAATAAAGCATAGGATAAAACAACATAAATACAGTTTAATAAAGCAGAGGATAAAACAACATAAATACAATTTAATAAAGCATAGGATAAAACAACATAAATACAATTTAATAAAGCATAGGATAAAACAACATAAATACAATTTAATAAAGCATAGGATAAAACAACATGAATACAATTTAATAAAGCATAGCATAAAACAACATAAATGCAGTTTAATAAAGCATAGGATAAAGCAACATAAATACAATTTAATAAAGCATAGGATAAAACAACATAAGTACAATTAAATAAAGCATAGGATAAAACAACATAAATACAATTTAATAAAGCATAAGATAAACAACATAAATACAATTTAATAAAGCATAGGATAAAACAACATAAATACAATTTAATAAAGCATAGGATAAAACCATATGAATACAATTTAATAAAGCATGGGTTAAAATGACATAAATACAATTTAATAAAGCATAGGATAAAACAACATAAACACAATTTAATAAATCATAGGATAAAACAACATAAATAAAACTTAATAAAGCATACGATAAAACAACATAATACAATAAAATAAAGCATAGGATAAAACAACATAAATACAATTTAATAAAGCATAGGATAAAACAACATAAATACAATTTAATAAAGCAAAGGTTAAAGCAACATAAACACAATTTAATAAAGCATAGGATAAAACAACATAAATACAATTTAATAAAGCATAGGTTAAAACAACATAAATACAATTTAATAAAGCATAGGTTAAAACAACATAAATAAAATTTATTAAAACATAGGATAAAACAACATAAATACAATTTAATAAAGCATAGGATAAAACAACATAAATACAATTTAATAAAGCATAGGATAAAACAACATAAATACAATTTAATAAAGCATAGGTTAAAACAACATAAATACAATTTAATAAAGCACAGGACAAACAAGATAAATACAATTTAATAAAGCATAGGACAAAACAACATATATACAATTTAGTAAAGCATAGGATAAAACAACATGAATACAATTTAATAAAGCATAGGATAAAACATCATAAATACAATTTAATAAAGCATAGGTTAAAACAACATAAATACAATTTAATAAAGCATGGGTTAAAACAACATAAATACAATTTAATAAAGCATAGGACAAAACATCATAAATACAATTTAATAAAGCATAGGATAAAACAACATAAATACAATTTAATAAAGCATGGGTTAAAACAACATAAATACAATTTAATAAAGCATAGGACAAAACAACATAAATACAATTTAATAAAGCATAAGATAAACAACATAAATACAATTTAATAAAGCATAGGATAAAACAACATAAATACAATTTAATAAAGCATAGGATAAAACCATATGAATACAATTTAATAAAGCATGGGTTAAAATGACATAAATACAATTTAATAAAGCATAGGATAAAACAACATAAACACAATTTAATAAATCATAGGATAAAACAACATAAATAAAACTTAATAAAGCATACGATAAAACAACATAATACAATAAAATAAAGCATAGGATAAAACAACATAAATACAATTTAATAAAGCATAGGATAAAACAACATAAATACAATTTAATAAAGCAAAGGTTAAAGCAACATAAACACAATTTAATAAAGCATAGGATAAAACAACATAAATACAATTTAATAAAGCATAGGTTAAAACAACATAAATACAATTTAATAAAGCATAGGTTAAAACAACATAAATACAATTTATTAAAACATAGGATAAAACAACATAAATACAATTTAATAAAGCATAGGATAAAACAACATAAATACAATTTAATAAAGCATAGGATAAAACAACATAAATACAATTTAATAAAGCATAGGTTAAAACAACATAAATACAATTTAATAAAGCACAGGACAAACAAGATAAATACAATTTAATAAAGCATAGGACAAAACAACATATATACAATTTAGTAAAGCATAGGATAAAACAACATGAATACAATTTAATAAAGCATAGGATAAAACATCATAAATACAATTTAATAAAGCATAGGTTAAAACAACATAAATACAATTTAATAAAGCATGGGTTAAAACAACATAAATACAATTTAATAAAGCATAGGACAAAACAACATAAATACAATTTAATAAAGCATAGGATAAACAACATAAATACAATTTAATAAAGCATAAGATAAAACAACATACATACAATTTAATAAAGCATAGGATAAAACCACATGAATACAATTTAATAAAGCATGGGTTAAAACGACATAAATACAATTTAATAAAGCATAGGATAAAATAACATAAACACAATATAATAAATCATAGGATAAAACAACATAAATACAATTTAATAAAGCATAGGATAAAACAACATAAATACAATTTAATAAAGCATGGGTTAAAACAACATAAATACAATTTAATAAAGCATAGGATAAAACAACATAAATACAATTTAATAAAGCATAGGATAAAACAACATGAATACAATTTAATAAAGCATAGCATAAAACAACATAAATGCAGTTTAATAAAGCACAGGATAAAGCAACATAAATACAATTTAATAAAGCATAGGATAAAACAACATAAGTACAATTTAATAAAGCATAGGATAAAACAACATAAATACAATTTAATAAAGCATAGGATAAAACATCATAAATACAATTTAATAAAGCATAGGATAAAACAACATAAATACAATTTAATAAAGCATGGGTTAAAACAACATAAATACAATTTAATAAAGCATAGGATAAAAGAACATAAATACAATTTAATAAAGCATAGGATAAACAACATAAATACAATTTAATAAAGCATAGGATAAAACAACATAAATACAATTTAATAAAGCATAGGATAAAACAACATAAATACAGTTTAATAAAGCATAGGTTAAAACAACATAAATACAATTTAATAAAGAATAGGATAAAACAACATAAATACAATTTAATAAAGCATAGGATAAAACAACAAAAAATACAATTTAATAAAGCATAGGTTAAAACAACATAAATAAAATTTAATTTAAGCATAGGACAAAACAACATAAATACAATTTAATAAAGCATAGGATAAAACAACATATATACAATTTAATAAAGCATAGGATAAAACAACATAAATACAATTTAATAAAGCATAGGATAAAACAACATAAATACAATTTAATAAAGCATAAGATAAAACAACATAAATGCAATTTAATAAAGCATAGGTTAAAACAACATAAATATAATTTAATAAAGCATAGGAAAAAACAACATAAATACAATTTAATAAAGCATAAGATAAAACAACATAAATATAATTTAATGAAGCATGGGTTAAAACAACATAAATACAATTTAATAAAGCATAGGACAAAACAACATAAATACAATTTAATAAAGCATAGGATAAAACAACATAAATACAATTTAATAAAGCATAGGATAAAACAACATAAATACAATTTAATAAAGCATAGGATAAAACAACATAAACACAATTTAATAAAGCATAGGATAAAACAACATAAATACAATTTAATAAAGCATAGGATAAAACAACAAAAAATGCAATTTAATAAAGCATAGGTTAAAACAACATAAATAAAATTTAATAAAGCATAGGATGAAACAACATAAATACAATTTAATAAAGCATAGGATAAAACAACATAAATACAATTTAATAAAGCATCGGATAAAACAACATAAATACAATTTAATAAAGCATAAGTTAAAACAACATAAATACAATTTAATAAAGCATAGGATAAAACAACATAAATACAATTTAATAAAGCATAGGATAAAACAACATAAATACAATTTAATAAAGCATAGGTTAAAACAAAATAAATATAATTTAATAAAGCATAGGACAAAACAAGATAAATACAATTTAATAAAGCATAGGATAAAACAACATATATACAATTTAATAAAGCATAGGATAAAACAACATAAATACAATTTAATAAAACATGGTTTAAAACAACATAAATACAATTTAATAAAGCATAGGATAAAACAACATAAACACAATTTAATAAAGCATAGGATAAAACAACATAAATACAATTTAATAAAGCATAGGATAAAACAACATAAATACAATTTAATAAAGCATAGGATAAAACAACATAAATACAATTTAATAAAGCATAGGATAAAACAACATGAATACAATTTAATAAAGCACAGCATAAAACAACATAAATGCAGTTTAATAAAGCATAGGATAAAGCAACATAAAAACAATTTAATAAAGCATAGGATAAAACAACATAAGTACAATTTAATAAAGCATAGGATAAAACAACATAAATACAATTTAATAAAGCATAGGATAAAACATCATAAATACAATTTAATAAAGCATAGGATAAAACAACATAAATGCAATTTAATAAAGCATGGGTTAAAACAACATAAATACAATTTAATAAAGCATAGGACAAAACAACATAAATACAATTTAATAAAGCATAGGATAAAACAACATAAATACAATTTAATAAAGCATGGGTTAAAACAACATAAATACAATTTAATAAAGCATAGGACAAAACAACATAAATACAATTTAATAAAGCATAGGATAAACAACATAAATACAATTTAATAAAGCATAGGACAAAACAACATAAATACAATTTAATAAAGCATAGGATAAAACAACATATATACAATTTAATAAAGCATAGGATAAAACAACATAAATACAATTTAATAAAGCATAGGATAAAACAACATAAATACAATTTAATAAAGCATAAGATAAAACAACATAAATGCAATTTAATAAAGCATAGGATAAAACAACATAAATACAGTTTAATAAAGCAGAGGATAAAACAACATAAATACAATTTAATAAAGCATAGGATAAAACAACATAAATACAATTTAATAAAGCATAGGATAAAACAACATAAATACAATTTAATAAAGCATAGGATAAAACAACATGAATACAATTTAATAAAGCATAGCATAAAACAACATAAATGCAGTTTAATAAAGCATAGGATAAAGCAACATAAATACAATTTAATAAAGCATAGGATAAAACAACATAAGTACAATTTAATAAAGCATAGGATAAAACAACATAAATACAATTTAATAAAGCATAGGATAAAACATCATAAATACAATTTAATAAAGCATAGGATAAAACAACATAAATACAATTTAATAATGCATGGGTTAAAACAACATAAATACAATTTAATAAAGCATAGGACAAAACAACATAAATACAATTTAATAAAGCATAGGATAAACAACATAAATACAATTTAATAAAGCATAGGATAAAAGAACATAAATACAATTTAATAAAGCATAGGATAAAACATCATAAATACAATTTAATAAAGCATAGGATAAAACAACATAAATACAATTTAATAAAGCATGGGTTAAAACAACATAAATACAATTTAATAAAGCATAGGACAAAACAACATAAATACAATTTAATAAAGCATAAGATAAACAACATAAATACAATTTAATAAAGCATAGGATAAAACAACATAAATACAATTTAATAAAGCATAGGATAAAACCATATGAATACAATTTAATAAAGCATGGGTTAAAATGACATAAATACAATTTAATAAAGCATAGGATAAAACAACATAAACACAATTTAATAAATCATAGGATAAAACAACATAAATAAAACTTAATAAAGCATACGATAAAACAACATAATACAATAAAATAAAGCATAGGATAAAACAACATAAATACAATTTAATAAAGCATAGGATAAAACAACATAAATACAATTTAATAAAGCAAAGGTTAAAGCAACATAAACACAATTTAATAAAGCATAGGATAAAACAACATAAATACAATTTAATAAAGCATAGGTTAAAACAACATAAATACAATTTAATAAAGCATAGGTTAAAACAACATAAATACAATTTATTAAAACATAGGATAAAACAACATAAATACAATTTAATAAAGCATAGGATAAAACAACATAAATACAATTTAATAAAGCATAGGATAAAACAACATAAATACAATTTAATAAAGCATAGGTTAAAACAACATAAATACAATTTAATAAAGCACAGGACAAAACAAGATAAATACAATTTAATAAAGCATAGGACAAAACAACATATATACAATTTAGTAAAGCATAGGATAAAACAACATGAATACAATTTAATAAAGCATAGGATAAAACATCATAAATACAATTTAATAAAGCATAGGTTAAAACAACATAAATACAATTTAATAAAGCATGGGTTAAAACAACATAAATACAATTTAATAAAGCATAGGACAAAACAACATAAATACAATTTAATAAAGCATAGGATAAACAACATAAATACAATTTAATAAAGCATAAGATAAAACAACATACATACAATTTAATAAAGCATAGGATAAAACCACATGAATACAATTTAATAAAGCATGGGTTAAAACGACATAAATACAATTTAATAAAGCATAGGATAAAATAACATAAACACAATTTAATAAATCATAGGATAAAACAACATAAATACAATTTAATAAAGCATAGGATAAAACAACATAAATACAATTTAATAAAGCATGGGTTAAAACAACATAAATACAATTTAATAAAGCATAGGATAAAACAACATAAATACAATTTAATAAAGCATAGGATAAAACAACATAAATACAATTTAATAAAGCATAGGATAAAACATCATAAATACAATTTAATAAAGCATAGGATAAAACAACATAAATACAATTTAATAAAGCATGGGTTAAAACAACATAAATACAATTTAATAAAGCATAGGATAAAAGAACATAAATACAATTTAATAAAGCATAGGATAAACAACATAAATACAATTTAATAAAGCATAGGATAAAAGAACATAAATACAATTTAATAAAGCATAGGATAAAACAACATAAATACAGTTTAATAAAGCATAGGTTAAAACAACATAAATACAATTTAATAAAGAATAGGATAAAACAACATAAATACAATTTAATAAAGCATAGGATAAAACAACAAAAAATACAATTTAATAAAGCATAGGTTAAAACAACATAAATAAAATTTAATTTAAGCATAGGACAAAACAACATAAATACAATTTAATAAAGCATAGGATAAAACAACATATATACAATTTAATAAAGCATAGGATAAAACAACATAAATACAATTTAATAAAGCATAGGATAAAACAACATAAATACAATTTAATAAAGCATAAGATAAAACAACATAAATGCAATTTAATAAAGCATAGGTTAAAACAACATAAATATAATTTAATAAAGCATAGGAAAAAACAACATAAATACAATTTAATAAAGCATAAGATAAAACAACATAAATATAATTTAATGAAGCATGGGTTAAAACAACATAAATACAATTTAATAAAGCATAGGACAAAACAACATAAATACAATTTAATAAAGCATAGGATAAAACAACATAAATACAATTTAATAAAGCATAGGATAAAACAACATAAATACAATTTAATAAAGCATAGGATAAAACAACATAAACACAATTTAATAAAGCATAGGATAAAACAACATAAATACAATTTAATAAAGCATAGGATAAAACAACAAAAAATGCAATTTAATAAAGCATAGGTTAAAACAACATAAATACAATTTAATAAAGCATAGGTTAAAACAACATAAATACAATTTATTAAAACATAGGATAAAACAACATAAATACAATTTAATAAAGCATAGGATAAAACAACATAAATACAATTTAATAAAGCATAGGATAAAACAACATAAATACAATTTAATAAAGCATAGGTTAAAACAACATAAATACAATTTAATAAAGCACAGGACAAAACAAGATAAATACAATTTAATAAAGCATAGGACAAAACAACATATATACAATTTAGTAAAGCATAGGATAAAACAACATGAATACAATTTAATAAAGCATAGGATAAAACATCATAAATACAATTTAATAAAGCATAGGTTAAAACAACATAAATACAATTTAATAAAGCATGGGTTAAAACAACATAAATACAATTTAATAAAGCATAGGACAAAACAACATAAATACAATTTAATAAAGCATAGGATAAACAACATAAATACAATTTAATAAAGCATAAGATAAAACAACATACATACAATTTAATAAAGCATAGGATAAAACCACATGAATACAATTTAATAAAGCATGGGTTAAAACGACATAAATACAATTTAATAAAGCATAGGATAAAATAACATAAACACAATTTAATAAATCATAGGATAAAACAACATAAATACAATTTAATAAAGCATAGGTTAAAACAACATAAATACAATTTAATAAAGCATGGGTTAAAACAACATAAATACAATTTAATAAAGCATAGGATAAAACAACATAAATACAATTTAATAAAGCATAGGATAAAACAACATAAATACAATTTAATAAAGCATAGGATAAAACATCATAAATACAATTTAATAAAGCATAGGATAAAACAACATAAATACAATTTAATAAAGCATGGGTTAAAACAACATAAATACAATTTAATAAAGCATAGGATAAAAGAACATAAATACAATTTAATAAAGCATAGGATAAACAACATAAATACAATTTAATAAAGCATAGGATAAAAGAACATAAATACAATTTAATAAAGCATAGGATAAAACAACATAAATACAGTTTAATAAAGCATAGGTTAAAACAACATAAATACAATTTAATAAAGAATAGGATAAAACAACATAAATACAATTTAATAAAGCATAGGATAAAACAACAAAAAATACAATTTAATAAAGCATAGGTTAAAACAACATAAATAAAATTTAATTTAAGCATAGGACAAAACAACATAAATACAATTTAATAAAGCATAGGATAAAACAACATATATACAATTTAATAAAGCATAGGATAAAACAACATAAATACAATTTAATAAAGCATAGGATAAAACAACATAAATACAATTTAATAAAGCATAAGATAAAACAACATAAATGCAATTTAATAAAGCATAGGTTAAAACAACATAAATATAATTTAATAAAGCATAGGAAAAAACAACATAAATACAATTTAATAAAGCATAAGATAAAACAACATAAATATAATTTAATGAAGCATGGGTTAAAACAACATAAATACAATTTAATAAAGCATAGGACAAAACAACATAAATACAATTTAATAAAGCATAGGATAAAACAACATAAATACAATTTAATAAAGCATAGGATAAAACAACATAAATACAATTTAATAAAGCATAGGATAAAACAACATAAACACAATTTAATAAAGCATAGGATAAAACAACATAAATACAATTTAATAAAGCATAGGATAAAACAACAAAAAATGCAATTTAATAAAGCATAGGTTAAAACAACATAAATAAAATTTAATAAAGCATAGGATGAAACAACATAAATACAATTTAATAAAGCATAGGATAAAACAACATAAATACAATTTAATAAAGCATCGGATAAAACAACATAAATACAATTTAATAAAGCATAAGTTAAAACAACATAAATACAATTTAATAAAGCATAGGATAAAACAACATAAATACAATTTAATAAAGCATAGGATAAAACAACATAAATACAATTTAATAAAGCATAGGTTAAAACAAAATAAATATAATTTAATAAAGCATAGGACAAAACAAGATAAATACAATTTAATAAAGCATAGGATAAAACAACATATATACAATTTAATAAAGCATAGGATAAAACAACATAAATACAATTTAATAAAACATGGTTTAAAACAACATAAATACAATTTAATAAAGCATAGGATAAAACAACATAAACACAATTTAATAAAGCATAGGATAAAACAACATAAATACAATTTAATAAAGCATAGGATAAAACAACATAAATACAATTTAATAAAGCATAGGATAAAACAACATAAATACAATTTAATAAAGCATAGGATAAAACAACATAAATACAATTTAATAAAGCATAGGATAAAACAACATGAATACAATTTAATAAAGCACAGCATAAAACAACATAAATGCAGTTTAATAAAGCATAGGATAAAGCAACATAAAAACAATTTAATAAAGCATAGGATAAAACAACATAAGTACAATTTAATAAAGCATAGGATAAAACAACATAAATACAATTTAATAAAGCATAGGATAAAACATCATAAATACAATTTAATAAAGCATAGGATAAAACAACATAAATACAATTTAATAAAGCATGGGTTAAAACAACATAAATACAATTTAATAAAGCATAGGACAAAACAACATAAATACAATTTAATAAAGCATAGGATAAAACAACATAAATACAATTTAATAAAGCATAGGATAAAACAACATAAATACAATTTAATAAAGCATAGGACAAAACAACATAAATACAATTTAATAAAGCATAGGATAAACAACATAAATACAATTTAATAAAGCATAGGACAAAACAACATAAATACAATTTAATAAAGCATAGGATAAAACAACATATATACAATTTAATAAAGCATAGGATAAAACAACATAAATACAATTTAATAAAGCATAGGATAAAACAACATAAATACAATTTAATAAAGCATAAGATAAAACAACATAAATGCAATTTAATAAAGCATAGGATAAAACAACATAAATACAGTTTAATAAAGCAGAGGATAAAACAACATAAATACAATTTAATAAAGCATAGGATAAAACAACATAAATACAATTTAATAAAGCATAGGATAAAACAACATAAATACAATTTAATAAAGCATAGGATAAAACAACATGAATACAATTTAATAAAGCATAGCATAAAACAACATAAATGCAGTTTAATAAAGCATAGGATAAAGCAACATAAATACAATTTAATAAAGCATAGGATAAAACAACATAAGTACAATTTAATAAAGCATAGGATAAAACAACATAAATACAATTTAATAAAGCATAGGATAAAACATCATAAATACAATTTAATAAAGCATAGGATAAAACAACATAAATACAATTTAATAATGCATGGGTTAAAACAACATAAATACAATTTAATAAAGCATAGGACAAAACAACATAAATACAATTTAATAAAGCATAGGATAAACAACATAAATACAATTTAATAAAGCATAGGATAAAAGAACATAAATACAATTTAATAAAGCATAGGATAAAACATCATAAATACAATTTAATAAAGCATAGGATAAAACAACATAAATACAATTTAATAAAGCATGGGTTAAAACAACATAAATACAATTTAATAAAGCATAGGACAAAACAACATAAATACAATTTAATAAAGCATAAGATAAACAACATAAATACAATTTAATAAAGCATAGGATAAAACAACATAAATACAATTTAATAAAGCATAGGATAAAACCATATGAATACAATTTAATAAAGCATGGGTTAAAATGACATAAATACAATTTAATAAAGCATAGGATAAAACAACATAAATAAAACTTAATAAAGCATACGATAAAACAACATAATACAATAAAATAAAGCATAGGATAAAACAACATAAATACAATTTAATAAAGCATAGGATAAAACAACATAAATACAATTTAATAAAGCAAAGGTTAAAGCAACATAAACACAATTTAATAAAGCATAGGATAAAACAACATAAATACAATTTAATAAAGCATAGGTTAAAACAACATAAATACAATTTAATAAAGCATAGGTTAAAACAACATAAATACAATTTATTAAAACATAGGATAAAACAACATAAATACAATTTAATAAAGCATAGGATAAAACAACATAAATACAATTTAATAAAGCATAGGATAAAACAACATAAATACAATTTAATAAAGCATAGGTTAAAACAACATAAATACAATTTAATAAAGCACAGGACAAAACAAGATAAATACAATTTAATAAAGCATAGGACAAAACAACATATATACAATTTAATAAAGCATAGGATAAAACAACATAAATACAATTTAATAAAACATGGGTTAAAACAACATAAATACAATTTAATAAAGCATAGGATAAAACAAAATAAACACAATTTAATAAAGCATAGGATAAAACAACATAAATACAATTTAATAAAGCATACGATAAAACAACATAAATACAATTTAATAAAGCATAGGATAAAACAACATAAATACAATTTAATTAAGCATAGGATAAAACAACATAAATACAATTTAATAAAGCATAGGATAAAACAACATAAATACAATTTAATAAAGAATAGGATAAAACAACATAAATGCACTTTAATAAAGCATACGATAAAACAACATAAATACAATTTAATAAAGCATAGGATAAAACAACATAAATACAATTTAACAAAGCATAGGATAAAACAACATAAATAAAATTTCATAAAGCATAGGATAAAACAACATGAATACAATTTAATAAAGCATAGCATAAAACAACATAAATGCAGTTTAATAAAGCATAGGATAAAGCAACATAAATACAATTTAATAAAGCATAGGATAAAACAACATAAGTACAATTTAATAAAGCATAGGATAAAACAAAATAAATACAATTTAATAAAGCATAGGATAAAACATCATAAATACAATTTAATAAAGCATAGGATAAAACAACATAAATACAATTTAATAAAGAATAGGATAAAACAACATAAATGCACTTTAATAAAGCATACGATAAAACAACATAAATACAATTTAATAAAGCATAGGATAAAACAACATAAATACAATTTAAAAAAGCATAGGATAAAACAACATAAATAAAATTTCATAAAGCATAGGATAAAACAACATGAATACAATTTAATAAAGCATAGCATAAAACAACATAAATGCAGTTTAATAAAGCATAGGATAAAGCAACATAAATACAATTTAATAAAGCATAGGATAAAACAACATAAGTACAATTTAATAAAGCATAGGATAAAACAACATAAATACAATTTAATAAAGCATAGGATAAAACATCATAAATACAATTTAATAAAGCATAGGATAAAACAACATAAATACAATTTAATAAAGCATGGGTTAAAACAACATAAATACAATTTAATAAAGCATAGGACAAAACAACATAAATACAATTTAATAAAGCATAGGATAAACAACATAAATACAATTTAATAAAGCATAGGATAAAACAACATAAATACAATTTAATAAAGCATAGGATAAAACCACATGAATACAATTTAATAAAGCATGGGTTAAAATGACATAAATACAATTTAATAAAGCATAGGGTAAAACAACATAAACACAATTTAATAAATCATAGGATAAAACAACATAAATACAATTTAATAAAGCATACGATAAAACAAGATAATACAATAAAATAAAGCATAGGATAAAACAACATAAATACAATTTAATAAAGCATAGGATAAAACAACATAAATACAATTTAATAAAGCAAAGGTTAAAGCAACATAAACACAATTTAATAAAGCATAGGATAAAACAACATAAATACAATTTAATAAAGCATAGGATAAAACAACATAAATACAATTTAATAAAGCATAGGTTAAAACAACATAAATACAATTTAATAAAGCACAGGACAAAACAAGATAAATACAATTTAATAAAGCATAGGACAAAACAACATATATACAATTTAATAAAGCATAGGATAAAACAACATAAATACAATTTAATAAAACATGGGTTAAAACAACATAAATACAATTTAATAAAGCATAGGATAAAACAAAATAAACACAATTTAATAAAGCATAGGATAAAACAACATAAATACAATTTAATAAAGCATACGATAAAACAACATAAATACAATTTAATAAAGCATAGGATAAAACAACATAAATACAATTTAATTAAGCATAGGATAAAACAACATAAATACAATTTAATAAAGCATAGGATAAAACAACATAAATACAATTTAATAAAGAATAGGATAAAACAACATAAATGCACTTTAATAAAGCATACGATAAAACAACATAAATACAATTTAATAAAGCATAGGATAAAACAACATAAATACAATTTAACAAAGCATAGGATAAAACAACATAAATAAAATTTCATAAAGCATAGGATAAAACAACATGAATACAATTTAATAAAGCATAGCATAAAACAACATAAATGCAGTTTAATAAAGCATAGGATAAAACAACATAAATACAATTTAATAAAGCATAGGTTAAAACAACATAAATACAATTTAATAAAGCACAGGACAAAACAAGATAAATACAATTTAATAAAGCATAGGACAAAACAACATATATACAATTTAATAAAGCATAGGATAAAATAACATAAATACAATTTAATAAAACATGGGTTAAAACAACATAAATACAATTTAATAAAGCATAGGATAAAACAAAATAAACACAATTTAATAAAGCATAAGATAAAACAACATAAATGCAATTTAATAAAGCATAGGATAAAACAACATAAATACAGTTTAATAAAGCAGAGGATAAAACAACATAAATACAATTTAATAAAGCATAGGATAAAACAACATAAATACAATTTAATAAAGCATAGGATAAAACAACATAAATACAATTTAATAAAGCATAGGATAAAACAACATGAATACAATTTAAGAAAGCATAGCATAAAACAACATAAATGCAGTTTAATAAAGCATAGGATAAAGCAACATAAATACAATTTAATAAAGCATAGGATAAAACAACATAAGTACAATTTAATAAAGCATAGGATAAAACAACATAAATACAATTTAATAAAGCATAGGATAAAACATCATAAATACAATTTAATAAAGCATAGGATAAAACAACATAAATACAATTTAATAATGCATGGGTTAAAACAACATAAATACAATTTAATAAAGCATAGGACAAAACAACATAAATACAATTTAATAAAGCATAGGATAAACAACATAAATACAATTTAATAAAGCATAGGATAAAAGAACATAAATACAATTTAATAAAGCATAGGATAAAACATCATAAATACAATTTAATAAAGCATAGGATAAAACAACATAAATACAATTTAATAAAGCATGGGTTAAAACAACATAAATACAATTTAATAAAGCATAGGACAAAACAACATAAATACAATTTAATAAAGCATAAGATAAACAACATAAATACAATTTAATAAAGCATAGGATAAAACAACATAAATACAATTTAATAAAGCATAGGATAAAACCATATGAATACAATTTAATAAAGCATGGGTTAAAATGACATAAATACAATTTAATAAAGCATAGGATAAAACAACATAAACACAATTTAATAAATCATAGGATAAAACAACATAAATAAAACTTAATAAAGCATACGATAAAACAACATAATACAATAAAATAAAGCATAGGATAAAACAACATAAATACAATTTAATAAAGCATAGGATAAAACAACATAAATACAATTTAATAAAGCAAAGGTTAAAGCAACATAAACACAATTTAATAAAGCATAGGATAAAACAACATAAATACAATTTAATAAAGCATAGGTTAAAACAACATAAATACAATTTAATAAAGCATAGGTTAAAACAACATAAATACAATTTATTAAAACATAGGATAAAACAACATAAATACAATTTAATAAAGCATAGGATAAAACAACATAAATACAATTTAATAAAGCATAGGATAAAACAACATAAATACAATTTAATAAAGCATAGGTTAAAACAACATAAATACAATTTAATAAAGCACAGGACAAAACAAGATAAATACAATTTAATAAAGCATAGGACAAAACAACATATATACAATTTAATAAAGCATAGGATAAAACAACATAAATACAATTTAATAAAACATGGGTTAAAACAACATAAATACAATTTAATAAAGCATAGGATAAAACAAAATAAACACAATTTAATAAAGCATAGGATAAAACAACATAAATACAATTTAATAAAGCATACGATAAAACAACATAAATACAATTTAATAAAGCATAGGATAAAACAACATAAATACAATTTAATTAAGCATAGGATAAAACAACATAAATACAATTTAATAAAACATAGGATAAAACAACATAAATACAATTTAATAAAGAATAGGATAAAACAACATAAATGCACTTTAATAAAGCATACGATAAAACAACATAAATACAATTTAATAAAGCATAGGATAAAACAACATAAATACAATTTAACAAAGCATAGGATAAAACAACATAAATAAAATTTCATAAAGCATAGGATAAAACAACATGAATACAATTTAATAAAGCATAGCATAAAACAACATAAATGCAGTTTAATAAAGCATAGGATAAAGCAACATAAATACAATTTAATAAAGCATAGGATAAAACAACATAAGTACAATTTAATAAAGCATAGGATAAAACAAAATAAATACAATTTAATAAAGCATAGGATAAAACATCATAAATACAATTTAATAAAGCATAGGATAAAACAACATAAATACAATTTAATAAAGAATAGGATAAAACAACATAAATGCACTTTAATAAAGCATACGATAAAACAACATAAATACAATTTAATAAAGCATAGGATAAAACAACATAAATACAATTTAACAAAGCATAGGATAAAACAACATAAATAAAATTTCATAAAGCATAGGATAAAACAACATGAATACAATTTAATAAAGCATAGCATAAAACAACATAAATGCAGTTTAATAAAGCATAGGATAAAGCAACATAAATACAATTTAATAAAGCATAGGATAAAACAACATAAGTACAATTTAATAAAGCATAGGATAAAACAACATAAATACAATTTAATAAAGCATAGGATAAAACATCATAAATACAATTTAATAAAGCATAGGATAAAACAACATAAATACAATTTAATAAAGCATGGGTTAAAACAACATAAATACAATTTAATAAAGCATAGGACAAAACAACATAAATACAATTTAATAAAGCATAGGATAAACAACATAAATACAATTTAATAAAGCATAGGATAAAACAACATAAATACAATTTAATAAAGCATAGGATAAAACCACATGAATACAATTTAATAAAGCATGGGTTAAAATGACATAAATACAATTTAATAAAGCATAGGGTAAAACAACATAAACACAATTTAATAAATCATAGGATAAAACAACATAAATACAATTTAATAAAGCATACGATAAAACAAGATAATACAATAAAATAAAGCATAGGATAAAACAACATAAATACAATTTAATAAAGCATAGGATAAAACAACATAAATACAATTTGATAAAGCAAAGGTTAAAGCAACATAAACACAATTTAATAAAGCATAGGATAAAACAACATAAATACAATTTAATAAAGCATAGGATAAAACAACATAAATACAATTTAATAAAGCATAGGTTAAAACAACATAAATACAATTTAATAAAGCACAGGACAAAACAAGATAAATACAATTTAATAAAGCATAGGACAAAACAACATATATACAATTTAATAAAGCATAGGATAAAACAACATAAATACAATTTAATAAAACATGGGTTAAAACAACATAAATACAATTTAATAAAGCATAGGATAAAACAAAATAAACACAATTTAATAAAGCATAGGATAAAACAACATAAATACAATTTAATAAAGCATACGATAAAACAACATAAATACAATTTAATAAAGCATAGGATAAAACAACATAAATACAATTTAATTAAGCATAGGATAAAACAACATAAATACAATTTAATAAAGCATAGGATAAAACAACATAAATACAATTTAATAAAGAATAGGATAAAACAACATAAATGCACTTTAATAAAGCATACGATAAAACAACATAAATACAATTTAATAAAGCATAGGATAAAACAACATAAATACAATTTAACAAAGCATAGGATAAAACAACATAAATAAAATTTCATAAAGCATAGGATAAAACAACATGAATACAATTTAATAAAGCATAGCATAAAACAACATAAATGCAGTTTAATAAAGCATAGGATAAAGCAACATAAATACAATTTAATAAAGCATAGGATAAAACAACATAAGTACAATTTAATAAAGCATAGGATAAAACAAAATAAATACAATTTAATAAAGCATAGGATAAAACATCATAAATACAATTTAATAAAGCATAGGATAAAACAACATAAATACAATTTAATAAAGAATAGGATAAAACAACATAAATGCACTTTAATAAAGCATACGATAAAACAACATAAATACAATTTAATAAAGCATAGGATAAAACAACATAAATACAATTTAATAAAGCATAGGATAAAACAACATAAATACAATTTAATAAAGCATAGGTTAAAACAACATAAATACAATTTAATAAAGCACAGGACAAAACAAGATAAATACAATTTAATAAAGCATAGGACAAAACAACATATATACAATTTAATAAAGCATAGGATAAAACAACATAAATACAATTTAATAAAACATGGGTTAAAACAACATAAATACAATTTAATAAAGCATAGGATAAAACAAAATAAACACAATTTAATAAAGCATAGGATAAAACAACATAAATACAATTTAATAAAGCATACGATAAAACAACATAAATACAATTTAATAAAGCATAGGATAAAACAACATAAATACAATTTAATTAAGCATAGGATAAAACAACATAAATACAATTTAATAAAGCATAGGATAAAACAACATAAATACAATTTAATAAAGAATAGGATAAAACAACATAAATGCACTTTAATAAAGCATACGATAAAACAACATAAATACAATTTAATAAAGCATAGGATAAAACAACATAAATACAATTTAACAAAGCATAGGATAAAACAACATAAATAAAATTTCATAAAGCATAGGATAAAACAACATGAATACAATTTAATAAAGCATAGCATAAAACAACATAAATGCAGTTTAATAAAGCATAGGATAAAGCAACATAAATACAATTTAATAAAGCATAGGATAAAACAACATAAGTACAATTTAATAAAGCATAGGATAAAACAAAATAAATACAATTTAATAAAGCATAGGATAAAACATCATAAATACAATTTAATAAAGCATAGGATAAAACAACATAAATACAATTTAATAAAGAATAGGATAAAACAACATAAATGCACTTTAATAAAGCATACGATAAAACAACATAAATACAATTTAATAAAGCATAGGATAAAACAACATAAATACAATTTAACAAAGCATAGGATAAAACAACATAAATAAAATTTCATAAAGCATAGGATAAAACAACATGAATACAATTTAATAAAGCATAGCATAAAACAACATAAATGCAGTTTAATAAAGCATAGGATAAAGCAACATAAATACAATTTAATAAAGCATAGGATAAAACAACATAAGTACAATTTAATAAAGCATAGGATAAAACAACATAAATACAATTTAATAAAGCATAGGATAAAACATCATAAATACAATTTAATAAAGCATAGGATAAAACAACATAAATACAATTTAATAAAGCATGGGTTAAAACAACATAAATACAATTTAATAAAGCATAGGACAAAACAACATAAATACAATTTAATAAAGCATAGGATAAAACAACATAAATACAATTTAATAAAGCATAGGATAAAACCACATGAATACAATTTAATAAAGCATGGGTTAAAATGACATAAATACAATTTAATAAAGCATAGGGTAAAACAACATAAACACAATTTAATAAATCATAGGATAAAACAACATAAATACAATTTAATAAAGCATACGATAAAACAAGATAATACAATAAAATAAAGCATAGGATAAAACAACATAAATACAATTTAATAAAGCATAGGATAAAACAACATAAATACAATTTAATAAAGCAAAGGTTAAAGCAACATAAACACAATTTAATAAAGCATAGGATAAAACAACATAAATACAATTTAATAAAGCATAGGTTAAAACAACATAAATACAATTTAATAAAGCATAGGTTAAAACAACATAAATACAATTTAATAAAGCATAGGATAAAACAACATAAATACAATTTAATAAAGCATAGGATAAAACAACATAAATACAATTTAATAAAGCATAGGTTAAAACAACATAAATACAATTTAATAAAGCACAGGACAAAACAAGATAAATACAATTTAATAAAGCATAGGACAAAACAACATATATACAATTTAGTAAAGCATAGGATAAAACAACATAAATACAATTTAATAAAGCATAGGATAAAACATCATAAATACAATTTAATAAAGCATAGGTTAAAACAACATAAATACAATTTAATAAAGCATGGGTTAAAACAACATAAATACAATTTAATAAAGCATAGGACAAAACAACATAAATACAATTTAATAAAGCATAGGATAAACAACATAAATACAATTTAATAAAGCATAGGATAAAACAACATACATACAATTTAATAAAGCATAGGATAAAACCACATGAATACAATTTAATAAAGCATGGGTTAAAACAACATAAATACAATTTAATAAAGCATAGGATAAAACAACATAAACACAATTTAATAAATCATAGGATAAAACAACATAAATACAATTTAATAAAGCATAGGATAAAACAACATAAATACAATTTAATAAAGCATGGGTTAAAACAACATAAATACAATTTAATAAAGCATAGGATAAAACAACATAAATACAATTTAATAAAGCATAGGATAAAACAACATGAATACAATTTAATAAAGCATAGCATAAAACAACATAAATGCAGTTTAATAAAGCATAGGATAAAGCAACATAAATACAATTTAATAAAGCATAGGATAAAACAACATAAGTACAATTTAATAAAGCATAGGATAAAACAACATAAATACAATTTAATAAAGCATAGGATAAAACATCATAAATACAATTTAATAAAGCATAGGATAAAACAACATAAATACAATTTAATAAAGCATGGGTTAAAACAACATAAATACAATTTAATAAAGCATAGGATAAAAGAACATAAATACAATTTAATAAAGCATAGGATAAACAACATAAATACAATTTAATAAAGCATAGGATAAAACAACATAAATACAGTTTAATAAAGCATAGGTTAAAACAACATAAATACAATTTAATAAAGAATAGGATAAAACAACATAAATACAATTTAATAAAGCATAGGATAAAACAACAAAAAATACAATTTAATAAACATAGGTTAAAACAACATAAATAAAATTTAATTTAAGCATAGGACAAAACAACATAAATACAATTTAATAAAGCATAAGATAAACAACATAAATACAATTTAATAAAGCATAGGATAAAACAACATAAATACAATTTAATAAAGCATAGGATAAAACCATATGAATACAATTTAATAAAGCATGGGTTAAAATGACATAAATACAATTTAATAAAGCATAGGATAAAACAACATAAACACAATTTAATAAATCATAGGATAAAACAACATAAATAAAACTTAATAAAGCATACGATAAAACAACATAATACAATAAAATAAAGCATAGGATAAAACAACATAAATACAATTTAATAAAGCATAGGATAAAACAACATAAATACAATTTAATAAAGCAAAGGTTAAAGCAACATAAACACAATTTAATAAAGCATAGGATAAAACAACATAAATACAATTTAATAAAGCATAGGTTAAAACAACATAAATACAATTTAATAAAGCATAGGTTAAAACAACATAAATACAATTTATTAAAACATAGGATAAAACAACATAAATACAATTTAATAAAGCATAGGATAAAACAACATAAATACAATTTAATAAAGCATAGGATAAAACAACATAAATACAATTTAATAAAGCATAGGTTAAAACAACATAAATACAATTTAATAAAGCACAGGACAAAACAAGATAAATACAATTTAATAAAGCATAGGACAAAACAACATATATACAATTTAATAAAGCATAGGATAAAACAACATAAATACAATTTAATAAAACATGGGTTAAAACAACATAAATACAATTTAATAAAGCATAGGATAAAACAAAATAAACACAATTTAATAAAGCATAGGATAAAACAACATAAATACAATTTAATAAAGCATACGATAAAACAACATAAATACAATTTAATAAAGCATAGGATAAAACAACATAAATACAATTTAATTAAGCATAGGATAAAACAACATAAATACAATTTAATAAAGCATAGGATAAAACAACATAAATACAATTTAATAAAGAATAGGATAAAACAACATAAATGCACTTTAATAAAGCATACGATAAAACAACATAAATACAATTTAATAAAGCATAGGATAAAACAACATAAATACAATTTAACAAAGCATAGGATAAAACAACATAAATAAAATTTCATAAAGCATAGGATAAAACAACATGAATACAATTTAATAAAGCATAGCATAAAACAACATAAATGCAGTTTAATAAAGCATAGGATAAAGCAACATAAATACAATTTAATAAAGCATAGGATAAAACAACATAAGTACAATTTAATAAAGCATAGGATAAAACAAAATAAATACAATTTAATAAAGCATAGGATAAAACATCATAAATACAATTTAATAAAGCATAGGATAAAACAACATAAATACAATTTAATAAAGAATAGGATAAAACAACATAAATGCACTTTAATAAAGCATACGATAAAACAACATAAATACAATTTAATAAAGCATAGGATAAAACAACATAAATACAATTTAAAAAAGCATAGGATAAAACAACATAAATAAAATTTCATAAAGCATAGGATAAAACAACATGAATACAATTTAATAAAGCATAGCATAAAACAACATAAATGCAGTTTAATAAAGCATAGGATAAAGCAACATAAATACAATTTAATAAAGCATAGGATAAAACAACATAAGTACAATTTAATAAAGCATAGGATAAAACAACATAAATACAATTTAATAAAGCATAGGATAAAACATCATAAATACAATTTAATAAAGCATAGGATAAAACAACATAAATACAATTTAATAAAGCATGGGTTAAAACAACATAAATACAATTTAATAAAGCATAGGACAAAACAACATAAATACAATTTAATAAAGCATAGGATAAACAACATAAATACAATTTAATAAAGCATAGGATAAAACAACATAAATACAATTTAATAAAGCATAGGATAAAACCACATGAATACAATTTAATAAAGCATGGGTTAAAATGACATAAATACAATTTAATAAAGCATAGGGTAAAACAACATAAACACAATTTAATAAATCATAGGATAAAACAACATAAATACAATTTAATAAAGCATACGATAAAACAAGATAATACAATAAAATAAAGCATAGGATAAAACAACATAAATACAATTTAATAAAGCATAGGATAAAACAACATAAATACAATTTAATAAAGCAAAGGTTAAAGCAACATAAACACAATTTAAGAAAGCATAGGATAAAACAACATAAATACAATTTAATAAAGCATAGGATAAAACAACATAAATACAATTTAATAAAGCATAGGTTAAAACAACATAAATACAATTTAATAAAGCACAGGACAAAACAAGATAAATACAATTTAATAAAGCATAGGACAAAACAACATATATACAATTTAATAAAGCATAGGATAAAACAACATAAATACAATTTAATAAAACATGGGTTAAAACAACATAAATACAATTTAATAAAGCATAGGATAAAACAAAATAAACACAATTTAATAAAGCATAGGATAAAACAACATAAATACAATTTAATAAAGCATACGATAAAACAACATAAATACAATTTAATAAAGCATAGGATAAAACAACATAAATACAATTTAATTAAGCATAGGATAAAACAACATAAATACAATTTAATAAAGCATAGGATAAAACAACATAAATACAATTTAATAAAGAATAGGATAAAACAACATAAATGCACTTTAATAAAGCATACGATAAAACAACATAAATACAATTTAATAAAGCATAGGATAAAACAACATAAATACAATTTAACAAAGCATAGGATAAAACAACATAAATAAAATTTCATAAAGCATAGGATAAAACAACATGAATACAATTTAATAAAGCATAGCATAAAACAACATAAATGCAGTTTAATAAAGCATAGGATAAAGCAACATAAATACAATTTAATAAAGCATAGGATAAAACAACATAAGTACAATTTAATAAAGCATAGGATAAAACAAAATAAATACAATTTAATAAAGCATAGGATAAAACAACATAAATACAATTTAATAAAGAATAGGATAAAACAACATAAATGCACTTTAATAAAGCATACGATAAAACAACATAAATACAATTTAATAAAGCATAGGATAAAACAACATAAATACAATTTAAAAAAGCATAGGATAAAACAACATAAATAAAATTTCATAAAGCATAGGATAAAACAACATGAATACAATTTAATAAAGCATAGCATAAAACAACATAAATGCAGTTTAATAAAGCATAGGATAAAGCAACATAAATACAATTTAATAAAGCATAGGATAAAACAACATAAGTACAATTTAATAAAGCATAGGATAAAACAACATAAATACAATTTAATAAAGCATAGGATAAAACATCATAAATACAATTTAATAAAGCATAGGATAAAACAACATAAATACAATTTAATAAAGCATGGGTTAAAACAACATAAATACAATTTAATAAAGCATAGGACAAAACAACATAAATACAATTTAATAAAGCATAGGATAAACAACATAAATACAATTTAATAAAGCATAGGATAAAACAACATAAATACAATTTAATAAAGCATAGGATAAAACCACATGAATACAATTTAATAAAGCATGGGTTAAAATGACATAAATACAATTTAATAAAGCATAGGGTAAAACAACATAAACACAATTTAATAAATCATAGGATAAAACAACATAAATACAATTTAATAAAGCATACGATAAAACAAGATAATACAATAAAATAAAGCATAGGATAAAACAACATAAATACAATTTAATAAAGCATAGGATAAAACAACATAAATACAATTTAATAAAGCAAAGGTTAAAGCAACATAAACACAATTTAATAAAGCATAGGATAAAACAACATAAATACAATTTAATAAAGCATAGGATAAAACAACATAAATACAATTTAATAAAGCATAGGTTAAAACAACATAAATACAATTTAATAAAGCACAGGACAAAACAAGATAAATACAATTTAATAAAGCATAGGACAAAACAACATATATACAATTTAATAAAGCATAGGATAAAACAACATAAATACAATTTAATAAAACATGGGTTAAAACAACATAAATACAATTTAATAAAGCATAGGATAAAACAAAATAAACACAATTTAATAAAGCATAGGATAAAACAGCATAAATACAATTTAATAAAGCATACGATAAAACAACATAAATACAATTTAATAAAGCATAGGATAAAACAACATAAATACAATTTAATTAAGCATAGGATAAAACAACATAAATACAATTTAATAAAGCATAGGATAAAACAACATAAATACAATTTAATAAAGAATAGGATAAAACAACATAAATGCACTTTAATAAAGCATACGATAAAACAACATAAATACAATTTAATAAAGCATAGGATAAAACAACATAAATACAATTTAACAAAGCATAGGATAAAACAACATAAATAAAATTTCATAAAGCATAGGATAAAACAACATGAATACAATTTAATAAAGCATAGCATAAAACAACATAAATGCAGTTTAATAAAGCATAGGATAAAGCAACATAAATACAATTTAATAAAGCATAGGATAAAACAACATAAGTACAATTTAATAAAGCATAGGATAAAACAAAATAAATACAATTTAATAAAGCATAGGACAAAACAACATAAATACAATTTAATAAAGCATAGGATAAAACAACATATATACAATTTAATAAAGCATAGGATAAAACAACATAAATACAATTTAATAAAGCATAGGATAAAACAACATAAATACAATTTAATAAAGCATAAGATAAAACAACATAAATGCAATTTAATAAAGCATAGGATAAAACAACATAAATACAGTTTAATAAAGCAGAGGATAAAACAACATAAATACAATTTAATAAAGCATAGGATAAAACAACATAAATACAATTTAATAAAGCATAGGATAAAACAACATAAATACAATTTAATAAAGCATAGGATAAAACAACATGAATACAATTTAATAAAGCATAGCATAAAACAACATAAATGCAGTTTAATAAAGCATAGGATAAAGCAACATAAATACAATTTAATAAAGCATAGGATAAAACAACATAAGTACAATTTAATAAAGCATAGGATAAAACAACATAAATACAATTTAATAAAGCATAGGATAAAACATCATAAATACAATTTAATAAAGCATAGGATAAAACAACATAAATACAATTTAATAATGCATGGGTTAAAACAACATAAATACAATTTAATAAAGCATAGGACAAAACAACATAAATACAATTTAATAAAGCATAGGATAAACAACATAAATACAATTTAATAAAGCATAGGATAAAAGAACATAAATACAATTTAATAAAGCATAGGATAAAACATCATAAATACAATTTAATAAAGCATAGGATAAAACAACATAAATACAATTTAATAAAGCATGGGTTAAAACAACATAAATACAATTTAATAAAGCATAGGACAAAACAACATAAATACAATTTAATAAAGCATAAGATAAACAACATAAATACAATTTAATAAAGCATAGGATAAAACAACATAAATACAATTTAATAAAGCATAGGATAAAACCATATGAATACAATTTAATAAAGCATGGGTTAAAATGACATAAATACAATTTAATAAAGCATAGGATAAAACAACATAAACACAATTTAATAAATCATAGGATAAAACAACATAAATAAAACTTAATAAAGCATACGATAAAACAACATAATACAATAAAATAAAGCATAGGATAAAACAACATAAATACAATTTAATAAAGCATAGGACAAAACAACATAAATACAATTTAATAAAGCAAAGGTTAAAGCAACATAAACACAATTTAATAAAGCATAGGATAAAACAACATAAATACAATTTAATAAAGCATAGGTTAAAACAACATAAATACAATTTAATAAAGCATAGGTTAAAACAACATAAATACAATTTATTAAAACATAGGATAAAACAACATAAATACAATTTAATAAAGCATAGGATAAAACAACATAAATACAATTTAATAAAGCATAGGATAAAACAACATAAATACAATTTAATAAAGCATAGGTTAAAACAACATAAATACAATTTAATAAAGCACAGGACAAAACAAGATAAATACAATTTAATAAAGCATAGGACAAAACAACATATATACAATTTAATAAAGCATAGGATAAAACAACATAAATACAATTTAATAAAACATGGGTTAAAACAACATAAATACAATTTAATAAAGCATAGGATAAAACAAAATAAACACAATTTAATAAAGCATAGGATAAAACAACATAAATACAATTTAATAAAGCATACGATAAAACAACATAAATACAATTTAATAAAGCATAGGATAAAACAACATAAATACAATTTAATTAAGCATAGGATAAAACAACATAAATACAATTTAATAAAACATAGGATAAAACAACATAAATACAATTTAATAAAGAATAGGATAAAACAACATAAATGCACTTTAATAAAGCATACGATAAAACAACATAAATACAATTTAATAAAGCATAGGATAAAACAACATAAATACAATTTAACAAAGCATAGGATAAAACAACATAAATAAAATTTCATAAAGCATAGGATAAAACAACATGAATACAATTTAATAAAGCATAGCATAAAACAACATAAATGCAGTTTAATAAAGCATAGGATAAAGCAACATAAATACAATTTAATAAAGCATAGGATAAAACAACATAAGTACAATTTAATAAAGCATAGGATAAAACAAAATAAATACAATTTAATAAAGCATAGGATAAAACATCATAAATACAATTTAATAAAGCATAGGATAAAACAACATAAATACAATTTAATAAAGAATAGGATAAAACAACATAAATGCACTTTAATAAAGCATACGATAAAACAACATAAATACAATTTAATAAAGCATAGGATAAAACAACATAAATACAATTTAACAAAGCATAGGATAAAACAACATAAATAAAATTTCATAAAGCATAGGATAAAACAACATGAATACAATTTAATAAAGCATAGCATAAAACAACATAAATGCAGTTTAATAAAGCATAGGATAAAGCAACATAAATACAATTTAATAAAGCATAGGATAAAACAACATAAGTACAATTTAATAAAGCATAGGATAAAACAACATAAATACAATTTAATAAAGCATAGGATAAAACATCATAAATACAATTTAATAAAGCATAGGATAAAACAACATAAATACAATTTAATAAAGCATGGGTTAAAACAACATAAATACAATTTAATAAAGCATAGGACAAAACAACATAAATACAATTTAATAAAGCATAGGATAAACAACATAAATACAATTTAATAAAGCATAGGATAAAACAACATAAATACAATTTAATAAAGCATAGGATAAAACCACATGAATACAATTTAATAAAGCATGGGTTAAAATGACATAAATACAATTTAATAAAGCATAGGGTAAAACAACATAAACACAATTTAATAAATCATAGGATAAAACAACATAAATACAATTTAATAAAGCATACGATAAAACAAGATAATACAATAAAATAAAGCATAGGATAAAACAACATAAATACAATTTAATAAAGCATAGGATAAAACAACATAAATACAATTTAATAAAGCAAAGGTTAAAGCAACATAAACACAATTTAATAAAGCATAGGATAAAACAACATAAATACAATTTAATAAAGCATAGGATAAAACAACATAAATACAATTTAATAAAGCATAGGTTAAAACAACATAAATACAATTTAATAAAGCACAGGACAAAACAAGATAAATACAATTTAATAAAGCATAGGACAAAACAACATATATACAATTTAATAAAGCATAGGATAAAACAACATAAATACAATTTAATAAAACATGGGTTAAAACAACATAAATACAATTTAATAAAGCATAGGATAAAACAAAATAAACACAATTTAATAAAGCATAGGATAAAACAACATAAATACAATTTAATAAAGCATACGATAAAACAACATAAATACAATTTAATAAAGCATAGGATAAAACAACATAAATACAATTTAATTAAGCATAGGATAAAACAACATAAATACAATTTAATAAAGCATAGGATAAAACAACATAAATACAATTTAATAAAGAATAGGATAAAACAACATAAATGCACTTTAATAAAGCATACGATAAAACAACATAAATACAATTTAATAAAGCATAGGATAAAACAACATAAATACAATTTAACAAAGCATAGGATAAAACAACATAAATAAAATTTCATAAAGCATAGGATAAAACAACATGAATACAATTTAATAAAGCATAGCATAAAACAACATAAATGCAGTTTAATAAAGCATAGGATAAAGCAACATAAATACAATTTAATAAAGCATAGGATAAAACAACATAAGTACAATTTAATAAAGCATAGGATAAAACAAAATAAATACAATTTAATAAAGCATAGGATAAAACATCATAAATACAATTTAATAAAGCATAGGATAAAACAACATAAATACAATTTAATAAAGAATAGGATAAAACAACATAAATGCACTTTAATAAAGCATACGATAAAACAACATAAATACAATTTAATAAAGCATAGGATAAAACAACATAAATACAATTTAATAAAGCATAGGATAAAACAACATAAATACAATTTAATAAAGCATAGGTTAAAACAACATAAATACAATTTAATAAAGCACAGGACAAAACAAGATAAATACAATTTAATAAAGCATAGGACAAAACAACATATATACAATTTAATAAAGCATAGGATAAAACAACATAAATACAATTTAATAAAACATGGGTTAAAACAACATAAATACAATTTAATAAAGCATAGGATAAAACAAAATAAACACAATTTAATAAAGCATAGGATAAAACAACATAAATACAATTTAATAAAGCATACGATAAAACAACATAAATACAATTTAATAAAGCATAGGATAAAACAACATAAATACAATTTAATTAAGCATAGGATAAAACAACATAAATACAATTTAATAAAGCATAGGATAAAACAACATAAATACAATTTAATAAAGAATAGGATAAAACAACATAAATGCACTTTAATAAAGCATACGATAAAACAACATAAATACAATTTAATAAAGCATAGGATAAAACAACATAAATACAATTTAACAAAGCATAGGATAAAACAACATAAATAAAATTTCATAAAGCATAGGATAAAACAACATGAATACAATTTAATAAAGCATAGCATAAAACAACATAAATGCAGTTTAATAAAGCATAGGATAAAGCAACATAAATACAATTTAATAAAGCATAGGATAAAACAACATAAGTACAATTTAATAAAGCATAGGATAAAACAACATAAATACAATTTAATAAAGCATAGGATAAAACATCATAAATACAATTTAATAAAGCATAGGATAAAACAACATAAATACAATTTAATAAAGCATGGGTTAAAACAACATAAATACAATTTAATAAAGCATAGGACAAAACAACATCAATACAATTTAATAAAGCATAGGATAAACAACATAAATACAATTTAATAAAGCATAGGATAAAACAACATAAATACAATTTAATAAAGCATAGGATAAAACCACATGAATACAATTTAATAAAGCATGGGTTAAAATGACATAAATACAATTTAATAAAGCATAGGGTAAAACAACATAAACACAATTTAATAAATCATAGGATAAAACAACATAAATACAATTTAATAAAGCATACGATAAAACAAGATAATACAATAAAATAAAGCATAGGATAAAACAACATAAATACAATTTAATAAAGCATAGGATAAAACAACATAAATACAATTTAATAAAGCAAAGGTTAAAGCAACATAAACACAATTTAATAAAGCATAGGATAAAACAACATAAATACAATTTAATAAAGCATAGGTTAAAACAACATAAATACAATTTAATAAAGCATAGGTTAAAACAACATAAATACAATTTAATAAAGCATAGGATAAAACAACATAAATACAATTTAATAAAGCATAGGATAAAACAACATAAATACAATTTAATAAAGCATAGGTTAAAACAACATAAATACAATTTAATAAAGCACAGGACAAAACAAGATAAATACAATTTAATAAAGCATAGGACAAAACAACATATATACAATTTAGTAAAGCATAGGATAAAACAACATAAATACAATTTAATAAAGCATAGGATAAAACATCATAAATACAATTTAATAAAGCATAGGTTAAAACAACATAAATACAATTTAATAAAGCATGGGTTAAAACAACATAAATACAATTTAATAAAGCATAGGACAAAACAACATAAATACAATTTAATAAAGCATAGGATAAACAACATAAATACAATTTAATAAAGCATAGGATAAAACAACATACATACAATTTAATAAAGCATAGGATAAAACCACATGAATACAATTTAATAAAGCATGGGTTAAAACAACATAAATACAATTTAATAAAGCATAGGATAAAACAACATAAACACAATTTAATAAATCATAGGATAAAACAACATAAATACAATTTAATAAAGCATAGGATAAAACAACATAAATACAATTTAATAAAGCATGGGTTAAAACAACATAAATACAATTTAATAAAGCATAGGATAAAACAACATAAATACAATTTAATAAAGCATAGGATAAAACAACATGAATACAATTTAATAAAGCATAGCATAAAACAACATAAATGCAGTTTAATAAAGCATAGGATAAAGCAACATAAATACAATTTAATAAAGCATAGGATAAAACAACATAAGTACAATTTAATAAAGCATAGGATAAAACAACATAAATACAATTTAATAAAGCATAGGATAAAACATCATAAATACAATTTAATAAAGCATAGGATAAAACAACATAAATACAATTTAATAAAGCATGGGTTAAAACAACATAAATACAATTTAATAAAGCATAGGATAAAAGAACATAAATACAATTTAATAAAGCATAGGATAAACAACATAAATACAATTTAATAAAGCATAGGATAAAACAACATAAATACAGTTTAATAAAGCATAGGTTAAAACAACATAAATACAATTTAATAAAGAATAGGATAAAACA
Organism: Phyllobates terribilis; assembly: GCF_046119375.1. Classification (NCBI taxonomy): domain Eukaryota; kingdom Metazoa; phylum Chordata; class Amphibia; order Anura; family Dendrobatidae; genus Phyllobates; species Phyllobates terribilis. Next base: position 444,649 of record NW_027363323.1, read on the forward strand.
ACATAAATACAATTTAATAAAGCATAGGATAAAACAACAAAAAATACAATTTAATAAACATAGGTTAAAACAACATAAATAAAATTTAATTTAAGCATAGGACAAAACAACATAAATACAATTTAATAAAGCATAGGATAAAACAACATATATACAATTTAATAAAGCATAGGATAAAACAACATAAATACAATTTAATAAAGCATAGGATAAAACAACATAAATACAATTTAATAAAGCATAAGATAAAACAACATAAATGCAATTTAATAAAGCATAGGTTAAAACAACATAAATATAATTTAATAAAGCATAGGAAAAAACAACATAAATACAATTTAATAAAGCATAAGATAAAACAACATAAATATAATTTAATGAAGCATGGGTTAAAACAACATAAATACAATTTAATAAAGCATAGGACAAAACAACATAAATACAATTTAATAAAGCATAGGATAAAACAACATAAATACAATTTAATAAAGCATAGGATAAAACAACATAAATACAATTTAATAAAGCATAGGATAAAACAACATAAACACAATTTAATAAAGCATAGGATAAAACAAAATAAATACAATTTAATAAAGCATAGGATAAAACAACATAAATAAAATTTAATAAAGCATAGGTTAAAACAACATAAATAAAATTTAATAAAGCATAGGATGAAACAACATAAATACAATTTAATAAAGCATAGGATAAAACAACATAAATACAATTTAATAAAGCATCGGATAAAACAACATAAATACAATTTAATAAAGCATAAGTTAAAACAACATAAATACAATTTAATAAAGCATAGGATAAAACAACATAAATACAATTTAATAAAGCATAGGATAAAACAACATAAATACAATTTAATAAAGCATAGGTTAAAACAAAATAAATATAATTTAATAAAGCATAGGACAAAACAAGATAAATACAATTTAATAAAGCATAGGATAAAACAACATATATACAATTTAATAAAGCATAGGATAAAACAACATAAATACAATTTAATAAAACATGGTTTAAAACAACATAAATACAATTTAATAAAGCATAGGATAAAACAACATAAACACAATTTAATAAAGCATAGGATAAAACAACATAAATACAATTTAATAAAGCATAGGATAAAACAACATAAATACAATTTAATAAAGCATAGGATAAAACAACATAAATACAATTTAATAAAGCATAGGATAAAACAACATAAATACAATTTAATAAAGCATAGGATAAAACAACATGAATACAATTTAATAAAGCACAGCATAAAACAACATAAATGCAGTTTAATAAAGCATAGGATAAAGCAACATAAAAACAATTTAATAAAGCATAGGATAAAACAACATAAGTACAATTTAATAAAGCATAGGATAAAACAACATAAATACAATTTAATAAAGCATAGGATAAAACATCATAAATACAATTTAATAAAGCATAGGATAAAACAACATAAATACAATTTAATAAAGCATGGGTTAAAACAACATAAATACAATTTAATAAAGCATAGGACAAAACAACATAAATACAATTTAATAAAGCATAGGATAAAACAACATAAATACAATTTAATAAAGCATGGGTTAAAACAACATAAATACAATTTAATAAAGCATAGGACAAAACAACATAAATACAATTTAATAAAGCATAGGATAAACAACATAAAAACAATTTAATAAAGCATAGGACAAAACAACATAAATACAATTTAATAAAGCATAGGATAAAACAACATATATACAATTTAATAAAGCATAGGATAAAACAACATAAATACAATTTAATAAAGCATAGGATAAAACAACATAAATACAATTTAATAAAGCATAAGATAAAACAACATAAATGCAATTTAATAAAGCATAGGATAAAACAACATAAATACAGTTTAATAAAGCAGAGGATAAAACAACATAAATACAATTTAATAAAGCATAGGATAAAACAACATAAATACAATTTAATAAAGCATAGGATAAAACAACATAAATACAATTTAATAAAGCATAGGATAAAACAACATGAATACAATTTAATAAAGCATAGCATAAAACAACATAAATGCAGTTTAATAAAGCATAGGATAAAGCAACATAAATACAATTTAATAAAGCATAGGATAAAACAACATAAGTACAATTTAATAAAGCATAGGATAAAACAACATAAATACAATTTAATAAAGCATAGGATAAAACATCATAAATACAATTTAATAAAGCATAGGATAAAACAACATAAATACAATTTAATAATGCATGGGTTAAAACAACATAAATACAATTTAATAAAGCATAGGACAAAACAACATAAATACAATTTAATAAAGCATAGGATAAACAACATAAATACAATTTAATAAAGCATAGGATAAAAGAACATAAATACAATTTAATAAAGCATAGGATAAAACAACATAAATACAGTTTAATAAAGCATAGGTTAAAACAACATAAATACAATTTAATAAAGCATAGGATAAAACAACATAAATACAATTTAATAAAGCATAGGATAAAACAACAAAAAAATACAATTTAATAAAGCATAGGTTAAAACAACATAAATAAAATTTAATTTAAGCATAGGACAAAACAACATAAATACAATTTAATAAAGCATAGGATAAAACAACATAAATACAATTTAATAAAGCGTAGGATAAAACAACATAAATACAATTTAATAAAGCATAAGATAAAACAACATAAATGCAATTTAATAAAGCATAGGTTAAAACAACATAAATACAATTTAATAAAACATGGTTTAAAACAACATAAATACAATTTAATAAAGCATAGGATAAAACAACATAAACACAATTTAATAAAGCATAGGATAAAACAACATAAATACAATTTAATAAAGCATAGGATAAAACAACATAAATACAATTTAATAAAGCATAGGATAAAACAACATAAATACAATTTAATAAAGCATAGGATAAAACAACATAAATACAATTTAATAAAGTATAGGATAAAACAACATAAATACAATTTAATAAAGCATAGGATAAAACAACATGAATACAATTTAATAAAGCACAGCATAAAACAACATAAATGCAGTTTAATAAAGCATAGGATAAAGCAACATAAAAACAATTTAATAAAGCATAGGATAAAACAACATAAGTACAATTTAATAAAGCATAGGATAAAACAACATAAATACAATTTAATAAAGCATAGGATAAAACATCATAAATACAATTTAATAAAGCATAGGATAAAACAACATAAATACAATTTAATAAAGCATGGGTTAAAACAACATAAATACAATTTAATAAAGCATAGGACAAAACAACATAAATACAATTTAATAAAGCATAGGATAAACAACATAAATACAATTTAATAAAGCATAGGATAAAACAACATACATACAATTTAATAAAGCATAGGATAAAACCACATGAATACAATTTAATAAAGCATGGGTTAAAACGACATAAATACAATTTAATAAAGCATACGATAAAACAACATAATACAATAAAATAAAGCATAGGATAAAAGAACATAAATACAATTTAATAAAGCATAGGATAAAACAACATAAATACAATTTAATAAAGCAAAGGTTAAAGCAACATAAACACAATTTAATAAAGCATAGGATAAAACAACATAAATACAATTTAATAAAGCATAGGTTAAAACAACATAAATACAATTTAATAAAGCATAGGTTAAAACAACATAAATACAATTTAATAAAGCATAGGATAAAACAACATAAATACAATTTAATAAAGCATAGGATAAAACAACATAAATACAATTTAATAAAGCATAGGTTAAAACAACATAAATACAATTTAGTAAAGCACAGGACAAAACAAGATAAATACAATTTAATAAAGCATAGGACAAAACAACATATATACAATTTAATAAAGCATAGGATAAAACAACATAAATACAATTTAATAAAACATGGGTTAAAACAACATAAATACAATTTAATAAAGCATAGGATAAAACAAAATAAACACAATTTAATAAAGCATAGGATAAAACAACATAAATACAATTTAATAAAGCATACGAAAAAACAACATAAATACAATTTAATAAAGCATAGGATAAAACAACATAAATACAATTTAATTAAGCATAGGATAAAACAACATAAATACAATTTAATAAAGCATAGGATAAAACAACATAAATACAATTTAATAAAGCATAGGATAAAACAACATAAATGCACTTTAATAAAGCATACGATAAAACAACATAAATAGAATTTAATAAAGCATAGGATAAAACAACATAAATACAATTTAATAAAGCATAGGATAAAACAACATAAATAAAATTTCATAAAGCATAGGATAAAACAACATAAATACAATTTAATAAAGCATAGGATAAAACAACATAAATACAATTTAATAAAGCATAGGATAAAACAACATAAACACAATTTAATAAAGCATAGGATAAAACAACATAAATACAATTTAATAAAGCATATGATTAAACAACATAAATACAATTTAATAAAGCATAGGATAAAACAACATAAATACAATTTAATAAAGCATAGGATAAAACAACATAAATACATTTTAATAAAGCATAGGATAAAACAACATAAATACAGGTTAATAAAGCATAGGTTAAAACAACATAAATACAATTTAATAAAGCATAGGATAAAAGAACATAAATACAATTTAATAAAGCATAGGATAAAACAACATAAATACAGTTTAATAAAGCATAGGTTAAAATAACATAAATACAATTAAATAAAGCATAGGATAAAACAACATAAATACAATTTAATAAAGCATAGGATAAAACAACAAAAATACAATTTAATAAAGCATAGGTTAAAACAACATAAATAAAATTTAATTTAAGCATAGGACAAAACAACATAAATACAATTTAATAAAGCATAGGATAAAACAACATATATACAATTTAATAAAGCATAGGATAAAACAACATAAATACAAATTAATAAAGCATAGGATAAAACAAGATAAATACAATTTAATAAAGCATAAGATAAAACAACATAAATGCAATTTAATAAAGCATAGGATAAAACAACATAAATACAATTTAATAAAGCATAGGATAAAACAACAAAAATACAATTTAATAAAGCATAGGTTAAAACAACATAAATAAAATTTAATTTAAGCATAGGACAAAACAACATAAATACAATTTAATAAAGCATAGGATAAAACAACATATATACAATTTAATAAAGCATAGGATAAAACAACATAAATACAATTTAATAAAGCATAGGATAAAACAACATAAATACAATTTAATAAAGCATAAGATAAAACAACATAAATGCAATTTAATAAAGCATAGGATAAAACAACATAAATGCAGTTTAATAAAGCAGAGGATAAAACAACATAAATACAATTTAATAAAGCATAGGATAAAACAACATAAATACAATTTAATAAAGCATAGGATAAAACAACATAAATACAATTTAATAAAGCATAGGATAAAACAACATGAATACAATTTAATAAAGCATAGCATAAAACAACATAAATGCAGTTTAATAAAGCATAGGATAAAGCAACATAAATACAATTTAATAAAGCATAGGATAAAACAACATAAGTACAATTTAATAAAGCATAGGATAAAACAACATAAATACAATTTAATAAAGCATAGGATAAAACATCATAAATACAATTTAATAAAGCATAGGATAAAAAAACATAAATACAATTTAATAAAGCATGGGTTAAAACAACATAAATACAATTTAATAAAGCATAGGACAAAACAACATAAATACAATTTAATAAAGCATAGGATAAACAACATAAATACAATTTAATAAAGCATAGGATAAAAGAACATAAATACAATTTAATAAAGCATAGGATAAAACAACATAAATACAGTTTAATAAAGCATAGATTAAAACAACATAAATACAATTTAATAAAGCATAGGATAAAACAACATAAATACAATTTAATAAAGCATAGGATAAAACAACAAAAAATACAATTTAATAAAGCATAGGTTAAAACAACATAAATAAAATTTAATTTAAGCATAGGACAAAACAACATAAATACAATTTAATAAAGCATAGGATAAAACAACATAAATACAATTTAATAAAGCATAGGATAAAACAACATTAATACAATTTAATAAAGCATAAGATAAAACAACATAAATGCAATTTAATAAAGCATAGGTTAAAACAACATAAATATAATTTAATAAAGCATAGGAAAAAACAACATAAATACAATTTAATAAAGCATAAGATAAAACAACATAAATATAATTTAATGAAGCATGGGTTAAACAACATAAATACAATTTAATAAAGCATAGGACAAAACAACATAAATACAATTTAATAAAGCATAGGATAAAACAACATAAATACAATTTAATAAAGCATAGGATAAAACAACATAAATACAATTTAATAAAGCATAGGATAAAACAACATAAATACAATTTAATAAAGCATAGGATAAAACAACATAAACACAATTTAATAAAGCATAGGATAAAACAACATATATACAATTTAATAAAGCATAGGATAAAACAACATAAATACAATTTAATAAAACATGGGTTAAAACAACATAAATACAATTTAATAAAGCATAGGATAAAACAACATAAACACAATTTAATAAAGCATAGGATAAAACAACATAAATACAATTTAATAAAGCATAGGATAAAACAACATAAATACAATTTAATAAAGCATAGGATAAAACAACATAAATACAATTTAATAAAGCATAGGATAAAACAACATAAATACAATTTAATAAAGCATAGGATAAAACAACATGAATACAATTTAATAAAGCACAGCATAAAACAACATAAATGCAGTTTAATAAAGCATAGGATAAAGCAACATAAAAACAATTTAATAAAGCATAGGATAAAACAACATAAGTACAATTTAATAAAGCATAGGATAAAACAACATAAATACAATTTAATAAAGCATAGGATAAAACATCATAAATACAATTTAATAAAGCATAGGATAAAACAACATAAATACAATTTAATAAAGCATGGGTTAAAACAACATAAATACAATTTAATAAAGCATAGGACAAAACAACATAAATACAATTTAATAAAGCATAGGATAAACAACATAAATACAATTTAATAAAGCATAGGATAAAACAACATACATACAATTTAATAAAGCATAGGAAAAAACCACATGAATACAATTTAATAAAGCATGGGTTAAAACTACATAAATACAATTTAATAAAGCATAGGATAAAACAACATAAACACAATTTAATAAATCATAGGATAAAACAACATAAATACAATTTAATAAAGCATAGGATAAAACAACATAAATACAATTTAATAAAGCATGGGTTAATACAACATAAATACAATTTAATAAAGCATAGGACGAAACAACATAAATACAATTTAATAAAGCATAGGATAAAACAACATAAATACAATTTAATAAAGCAGAAGTTAAAACAATATAAATACAATTTAATAAAGCATAGGATAAAACAACATAAATACAATTTAATAAAGCATAGGATAAAACAACATAAATGCAATATAATAAAGCATAGGTTAAAGCAAAATAAATACAATTTAATAAAGCATAGGTTAAAACAACATAAATACAATTTAATAAAGCATAGGTTAAAACAAGATAAATACAATTTAATAAAGCATAGCATAAAACAACATAAATACAATTTAATAAAGCATAGGATAAAACAACATAAATACAATTTAATAAAGCATAGGATAAAACAACATAAATACAATTTAATAAAGCATAGGTTAAAACAACATAAATATAATTTAATAAAGCATAGGACAAAACAAGATAAATACAATTTAATAAAGCATAGGATAAAACAACATATATACAATTTAATAAAGCATAGGATAAAACAACATAAATACAATTTAATAAAACATGGGTTAAAACAACATAAATACAATTTAATAAAGCATAGGATAAAACAACATAAACACAATTTAATAAAGCATAGGATAAAACAACATAAATACAATTTAATAAAGCATAGGATAAAACAACATAAATACAATTTAATAAAGCTTAGGATAAAACAACATAAATACAATTTAATAAAGCATAGGATAAAACAACATAAATACAATTTAAGAAAGCATAGGATAAAACAACATGAATACAATTTAATAAAGCATAGCATAAAACAACATGAATGCAGTTTAATAAAGCATAGGATAAAGCAACATAAATACAATTTAATAAAGCATAGGATAAAACAACATAAGTACAATTTAATAAAGCATAGGATAAAACAACATAAATACAATTTAATAAAGCATAGGATAAAACATCATAAATACAATTTAATAAAGCATAGGATAAAACAACATAAATACAATTTAATAAAGCATGGGTTAAAACAACATAAATACAATTTAATAAAGCATAGGACAAAACAACATAAATACAATTTAATAAAGCATAGGATAAACAACATAAATACAATTTAATAAAGCATAGGATAAAAGAACATAAATACAATTTAATAAAGCATAGGATACAACAACATAAATACAGTTTAATAAAGCATAGGTTAAAACAACATAAATACAATTTAATAAAGCATAGGATAAAACAACATAAATACAATTTAATAAAGCATAGGTTAAAACAACATAAATACAATTTAATAAAGCACAGGAGAAAACAAGATACATACAATTTAATAAAGCATAGGACAAAACAACATATATACAATTTAATAAAGCATAGGATAAAACAACATAAATACAATTTAATAAAACATGGGTTAAAACAACATAAATACAATTTAATAAAGCATAGGATAAAACAAAATAAACACAATTTAATAAAGCATAGGATAAAACAACATAAATACAATTTAATAAAGCATACGATAAAACAACATAAATAAAATTTAATAAAGCATACGATAAAACAACATAAATACAATTTAATTAAGCATACGATAAAACAACATAAATACAATTTAATTAAGCATAGGATAAAACAACATAAATACAATTTAATAAAGCATAGGATAAAACAACATAAATGCACTTTAATAAAGCATACGATAAAACAACATAAATAGAATTTAATAAAGCATAGGATAAAACAACATAAATACAATTTAATAAAGCATAGGATAAAACAACATAAATAAAATTTCATAAAGCATAGGATAAAACAACATAAATACAATTTAATAAAGCATAGGATAAAACAACATAAATACAATTTAATAAAGCATAGGATAAAACAACATAAACACAATTTAATAAAGCATAGGATAAAACAACATAAATACAATTTAATAAAGCATATGATTAAACAACATAAATACAATTTAATAAAGCATAGGATAAAACAACATAAATACAATTTAATAAAGCATAGGATAAAACAACATAAATACATTTTAATAAAGCATAGGATAAAACAACATAAATACAGTTTAATAAAGCATAGGTTAAAACAACATAAATACAATTTAATAAAGCATAGGATAAAAGAACATAAATACAATTTAATAAAGCATAGGATAAAACAACATAAATACAGTTTAATAAAGCATAGGTTAAAACAACATAAATACAATTTAATAAAGCATAGGATAAAACAACATAAATACAATTTAATAAAGCAGAAGTTAAAACAATATAAATACAATTTAATAAAGCATAGGATAAAACAACATAAATACAATTTAATAAAGCATAGGATAAAACAACATAAATGCAATATAATAAAGCATAGGTTAAAGCAAAATAAATACAATTTAATAAAGCATAGGTTAAAACAACATAAATACAATTTAATAAAGCATAGGTTAAAACAAGATAAATACAATTTAATAAAGCATAGCATAAAACAACATAAATACAATTTAATAAAGCATAGGATAAAACAACATAAATACAATTTAATAAAGCATAGGATAAAACAACATAAATACAATTTAATAAAGCATAGGTTAAAACAACATAAATATAATTTAATAAAGCATAGGACAAAACAAGATAAATACAATTTAATAAAGCATAGGATAAAACAACATATATACAATTTAATAAAGCATAGGATAAAACAACATAAATACAATTTAATAAAACATGGGTTAAAACAACATAAATACAATTTAATAAAGCATAGGATAAAACAACATAAACACAATTTAATAAAGCATAGGATAAAACAACATAAATACAATTTAATAAAGCATAGGATAAAACAACATAAATACAATTTAATAAAGCTTAGGATAAAACAACATAAATACAATTTAATAAAGCATAGGATAAAACAACATAAATACAATTTAAGAAAGCATAGGATAAAACAACATGAATACAATTTAATAAAGCATAGCATAAAACAACATAAATGCAGTTTAATAAAGCATAGGATAAAGCAACATAAATACAATTTAATAAAGCATAGGATAAAACAACATAAGTACAATTTAATAAAGCATAGGATAAAACAACATAAATACAATTTAATAAAGCATAGGATAAAACATCATAAATACAATTTAATAAAGCATAGGATAAAACAACATAAATACAATTTAATAAAGCATGGGTTAAAACAACATAAATACAATTTAATAAAGCATAGGACAAAACAACATAAATACAATTTAATAAAGCATAGGATAAACAACATAAATACAATTTAATAAAGCATAGGATAAAAGAACATAAATACAATTTAATAAAGCATAGGATACAACAACATAAATACAGTTTAATAAAGCATAGGTTAAAACAACATAAATACAATTTAATAAAGCATAGGATAAAACAACATAAATACAATTTAATAAAGCATAGGTTAAAACAACATAAATACAATTTAATAAAGCACAGGAGAAAACAAGATACATACAATTTAATAAAGCATAGGACAAAACAACATATATACAATTTAATAAAGCATAGGATAAAACAACATAAATACAATTTAATAAAACATGGGTTAAAACAACATAAATACAATTTAATAAAGCATAGGATAAAACAAAATAAACACAATTTAATAAAGCATAGGATAAAACAACATAAATACAATTTAATAAAGCATACGATAAAACAACATAAATAAAATTTAATAAAGCATACGATAAAACAACATAAATACAATTTAATTAAGCATAGGATAAAACAACATAAATACAATTTAATAAAGCATAGGATAAAACAACATAAATACAATTTAATAAAGCATAGGATAAAACAACATAAATGCACTTTAATAAAGCATACGATAAAACAACATAAATAGAATTTAATAAAGCATAGGATAAAACAACATAAATACAATTTAATAAAGCATAGGATAAAACAACATAAATAAAATTTCATAAAGCATAGGATAAAACAACATAAATACAATTTAATAAAGCATAGGATAAAACAACATAAATACAATTTAATAAAGCATAGGATAAAACAACATAAACACAATTTAATAAAGCATAGGATAAAACAACATAAATACAATTTAATAAAGCATATGATTAAACAACATAAATACAATTTAATAAAGCATAGGATAAAACAACATAAATACAATTTAATAAAGCATAGGATAAAACAACATAAATACATTTTAATAAAGCATAGGATAAAACAACATATATACAATTTAATAAAGCATAGGATAAAACAACATAAATACAATTTAATAAAGCATAGGATAAAACAACATAAATACAATTTAATAAAGCATAAGATAAAACAACATAAATGCATTTTAATGAAGCATAGGTTAAAACAACATAAATACAATTTAATAAAGCATAGGAAAAAACTACATAAATACAATTTAATAAAGGATAAGATAAAACAACATAAATATAATTTAATGAAGCATGGGTTAAAACAACATAAATACAATTTAATAAAGCATAGGACAAAACAACATAAATACAATTTAATAAAGCATAGGATAAAACAACATAAATACAATTTAATAAAGCATAGGATAAACAACATAAATGCACTTTAATAAAGCATACGATAAAACAACATAAATACAATTTAATAAAGCATAGGATAAAACAACATAAATACAATTTAATAAAGCATAGGATAAAACAATATAAATACAATTTAATAAAGCATAGGATAAAACAACATAAATGCACTTTAATAAAGCATACGATAAAACAACATAAATAGAATTTAAAAAAGCATAGGATAAAACAACATAAATACAATTTAATAAAGCATAGGATAAAACAACATAAATACAATTTAATAAAGCATAGGATAAAACAACATAAATACAATTTAATAAAGTATAGGATAAAACAACATAAATACAACTTAATAAAGCATAGGATAAAACAACATAAATACAATTTAATAAAGCATAGGATAAAACAACATAAATACAATTTAATAAAGCATAGGATAAAACAACATAAATACAATTTAATAAAGCATGGGTTAAAACAACATAAATAAAATTTAATAAAGCATAGGACGAAACAACATAAATACAATTTAATAAAGCATAGGATAAAACAACATAAATACAATTTAATAAAGCATCGGATAAAACAACATAAATACAATTTAATAAAGTATAGGATAAAACAACATAAATACAACTTAATAAAGCATAGGATAAAACAACATAAATACAATTTAATAAAGTATAGGATAAAACAACATAAATACAACTTAATAAAGCATAGGATAAAACAACAAAAATATAGTTTAATAAAGCATAGGTTAAAACAACATATATACAATTTAATAAAGCATAGGATAAAACAACATAAATACAATTTAATAAAGCATAGGATAAAACAACATAAATACAATTTAATAAAGCATAAGATAAAACAACATAAATGCAATTTAATAAAGCATAGGTTAAAACAACATAAATACAATTTAATAAAGCATAGGAAAAAACAACATAAATACAATTTAATAAAGGATAAGATAAAACAACATAAATATAATTTAATGAAGCATGGGTTAAAACAACATAAATACAATTTAATAAAGCATAGGACAAAACAACATAAATACAATTTAATAAAGCATAGGATAAAACAACATAAATACAATTTAATAAAGCATAGGATAAAACAACATAAATACAATTTAATAAAGTATATAATAAAACAACATAAATACAACTTAATAAAGCATAGGATAAAACAACATAAATACAATTTAATAAAGCATAGGATAAAACAACATAAATACAATTTAATAAAGCATAGGATAAAACAACATAAATACAATTTAATAAAGCATGGGTTAAAACAACATAAATACAATTTAATAAAGCATAGGACGAAACAGCATAAATACAGTTTAATAAAGCATAGGATAAAACAACATAAATACAATTTAATAAAGCATCGGATAAAACAACATAAATACAATTTAATAAAGCAGAAGTTAAAACAATATAAATACAATTTAATAAAGCATAGGATAAAACAACATAAATACAATTTAATAAAGCATAGGACAAAACAACATAAATACAATATAATAAACATAGGTTAAAGCAACATAAATACAATTTAATAAAGCATAGGTTAAAACAACATAAATACAATTTAATAAAGCATAGGTTAAAACAACATAAATACAATTTAATAAAGCATAGCATAAAACAACATAAATACAATTTAATAAAGCATAGGATAAAACAACATAAATACAATTTAATAAAGCATAGGATAAAACAACATAAATACAATTTAATAAAGCATAGGTTAAAACAACATAAATATTATTTAATAAAGCATAGGATAAAACAAGATAAATACAATTTAATAAAGCATAGGATAAAACAACATATATACAATTTAATAAAGCATAGGATAAAACAACATAAATACAATTTAATAAAACATGGGTTAAAACAACATAAATACAATTTAATAAAGCATAGGATAAAACAACATAAACACAATTTAATAAAGCATAGGATAAAACAACATAAATACAATTTAATAAAGCATAGGATAAAACAACATAAATACAATTTAATAAAGCATAGGATAAAACAACATAAATACAATTTAATAAAGCATAGGATAAAACAACATGAATACAATTTAATAAAGCATAGCATAAAACAATATAAATGAAGTTTAATAAAGCATAGGATAAAGCAACATAAATACAATTTAATAAAGCATAGGATAAAACAACATAAGTACAATTTAATAAAGCATAGGATAAAACAACATAAATACAATTTAATAAAGCATAGGATAAAACATCATAAATACAATTTAATAAAGCATAGGATAAAACAACATAAATACAATTTAATAAAGCATGGGCTAAAACAACATAAATACAATTTAATAAAGCATAGGACAAAACAACATAAATACAATTTAATAAAGCATAGGATAAACAACATAAATACAATTTAATAAAGCATAGGATAAAACAACATGAATACAATTTAATAAAGCATAGCATAAAACAATATAAATGCAGTTTAATAAAGCATAGGATAAAGCAACATAAATACAATTTAATAAAGCATAGGATAAAACAACATAAGTACAATTTAATAAAGCATAGGATAAAACAACATAAATACAATTTAATAAAGCATAGGATAAAACATCATAAATACAATTTAATAAAGCATAGGATAAAACAACATAAATACAATTTAATAAAGCATGGGCTAAAACAACATAAATACAATTTAATAAAGCATAGGACAAAACAACATAAATACAATTTAATAAACCATAGGATAAACAACATAAATACAATTTAATAAAGCATAGGATAAAAGAACATAAATACAATTTAATAAAGCATAGGATAAAACAACATAAATACAGTTTAATAAAGCATAGGATAAAACAACATAAATACAATTTAATAAAGCATAGGATAAAACAACATAAATACAATTTAATAAAGCATAGGATAAAACAACAAAAAATACAATTTAATAAAGCATAGGTTAAAACAACATAAATAAAATTTAATTTAAGCATAGGACAAAACAACATAAATACAATTTAATAAAGCATAGGATAAAACAACGTATATACAATTTAAAAAGCATAGGATAAAACAACATAAATACAATTTAATAAAGCATAGGATAAAACAACATAAATACAATTTAATAAAGCATAAGATAAAACAACATAAATGCAATTTAATAAAGCATAGGTTAAAACAACATAAATATAATTTAATAAAGCATAGGAAAAAACAACATAAATACAATTTAATAAAGCATAAGATAAAACAACATAAATATAATTTAATGAAGCATGGGTTAAAACAACATAAATACAATTTAATAAAGCATAGGACAAAACAACATAAATACAATTTAATAAAGCATAGGATAAAACAACATAAATACAATTTAATAAAGCATAGGATAAAACAACATAAATACAATTTAATAAAGCATAGGATAAAACAACATAAACACAATTTAATAAAGCATAGGATAAAACAACATAAATACAATTTAATAAAGCATAGGATAAAACAACAAAAAATGCAATTTAATAAAGCATAGGTTAAAACAACATAAATACAATTTAATAAAGCATAGGATGAAACAACATAAATACAATTTAATAAAGCATAGGATAAAACAACATAAATACAATTTAATAAAGCATCGGATAAAACAACATAAATACAATTTAATAAAGCATAAGTTAAAACAATATAAATACAATTTAATAAAGCATAGGATAAAACAACATAAATACAATTTAATAAAGCATATGATTAAACAACATAAATACAATTTAATAAAGCATAGGATAAAACAACATAAATACAATTTAATAAAGCATAGGATAAAACAACATAAATACATTTTAATAAAGCATAGGATAAAACAACATAAATACAGGTTAATAAAGCATAGGATAAAACAACATAAATACAACTTAATAAAGCATAGGATAAAACAACATAAATACAATTTAATAAAGCATAGGATAAAACAACATAAATACAATTTAATAAAGCATAGGATAAAACAACATAAATACAATTTAAAAAAGCATGGGTTAAAACAACATAAATACAATTTAATAAAGCATAGGACGAAACAACATAAATACAGTTTAATAAAGCATAGGATAAAACAACATAAATACAATTTAATAAAGCATCGGATAAAACAACATAAATACAATTTAATAAAGCAGAAGTTAAAACAATATAAATACAATTTAATAAAGCATAGGATAAAACAACATAAATACAATTTAATAAAGCATAGGATAAAACAACATAAATACAATATAATAAAGCATAGGTTAAAGCAACATAAATACAATTTAATAAAGCATAGGTTAAAACAACATAAATACAATTTAATAAAGCATAGGTTAAAACAACATAAATACAATTTAATAAAGCATAGCATAAAACAACATAAATACAATTTAATAAAGCATAGGATAAAACAACATAAATACAATTTAATAAAGCATAGGATAAAACAACATAAATACAATTTAATAAAGCATAGGTTAAAACAACATAAATATTATTTAATAAAGCATAGGACAAAACAAGATAAATACAATTTAATAAAGCATAGGATAAAACAACATATATACAATTTAATAAAGCATAGGATAAAACAACATAAATACAATTTAATAAAACATGGGTTAAAACAACATAAATACAATTTAATAAAGCATAGGATAAAACAACATAAACACAATTTAATAAAGCATAGGATAAAACAACATAAATACAATTTAATAAAGCATAGGATAAAACAACATAAATACAATTTAATAAAGCATAGGATAAAACAACATAAATACAATTTAATAAAGCATAGGATAAAACAACATAAATACAATTTAATAAAGCATAGGATAAAACAACATGAATACAATTTAATAAAGCATAGCATAAAACAATATAAATGCAGTTTAATAAAGCATAGGATAAAGCAACATAAATACAATTTAATAAAGCATAGGATAAAACAACATAAGTACAATTTAATAAAGCATAGGATAAAACAACATAAATACAATTTAATAAAGCATAGGATAAAACATCATAAATACAATTTAATAAAGCATAGGATAAAACAACATAAATACAATTTAATAAAGCATGGGCTAAAACAACATAAATACAATTTAATAAAGCATAGGACAAAACAACATAAATACAATTTAATAAAGCATAGGATAAACAACATAAATACAATTTAATAAAGCATAGGATAAAAGAACATAAATACAATTTAATAAAGCATAGGATAAAACAACATAAATACAGTTTAATAAAGCATAGGTTAAAACAACATAAATACAATTTAATAAAGCATAGGATAAAACAACATAAATACAATTTAATAAAGCATAGGATAAAACAACAAAAAATACAATTTAATAAAGCATAGGTTAAAACAACATAAATAAAATTTAATTTAAGCATAGGACAAAACAACATAAATACAATTTAATAAAGCATAGGATAAAACAACATATATACAATTTAATAAAGCATAGGATAAAACAACATAAATACAATTTAATAACGCATAGGATAAAACAACATAAATACAATTTAATAAAGCATAAGATAAAACAACATAAATACAATTTAATAAAGTATAGGATAAAACAACATAAATACAACTTAATAAAGCATAGGATAAAACAACGTAAATACAATTTAATAAAGCATAGGATAAAACAAAATAAATACAATTTAATAAAGCATAGGATAAAACAACATAAATACAATTTAATAAAGCATAGGATAAAACAACATAAATACAATTTAATAAAGCATAGGATAAAACAACATAAATACAATTTAATAAAGCATTGGATAAAACAACATAAATACAATTTAATAAAGTATAGGATAAAACAACATAAATACAACTTAATAAAGCATAGGATAAAACAACATAAATACAATTTAATAAAGCATAGGATAAAACAACATAAATACAATTTAATAAAGCATAGGATAAAACAACATAAATACAATTTAATAAAGCATGGGTTAAAACAACATAAATACAATTTAATAAAGCATAGGACGAAACAACATAAATACAATTTAATAAAGCATAGGATAAAACAACATAAATACAATTTAATAAAGCATCGGATAAAACAACATAAATACAATTTAATAAAGTATAGGATAAAACAACATAAATACAACTTAATAAAGCATAGGATAAAACAACATAAATACAATTTAATAAAGTATAGGATAAAACAACATAAATACAACTTAATAAAGCATAGGATAAAACAACAAAAATACAGTTTAATAAAGCATAGGTTAAAACAACATATATACAATTTAATAAAGCATAGGATAAAACAGCATAAATACAATTTAATAAAGCATAGGATAAAACAACATAAATACAATTTAATAAAGCATAAGATAAAACAACATAAATGCAATTTAATAAAGCATAGGTTAAAACAACATAAATACAATTTAATAAAGCATAGGAAAAAACAACATAAATACAATTTAATAAAGGATAAGATAAAACAACATAAATATAATTTAATGAAGCATGGGTTAAAACAACATAAATACAATTTAATAAAGCATAGGACAAAACAACATAAATACAATTTAATAAAGCATAGGATAAAACAACATAAATACAATTTAATAAAGCATAGGATAAAACAACATAAATACAATTTAATAAAGTATAGGATAAAACAACATAAATACAACTTAATAAAGCATAGGATAAAACAACATAAATACAATTTAATAAAGCATAGGATAAAACAACATAAATACAATTTAATAAAGCATAAGATAAAACAACATAAATGCAATTTAATAAAGCATAGGTTAAAACAACATAAATACAATTTAATAAAGCATAGGAAAAAACAACATAAATACAATTTAATAAAGGATAAGATAAAACAACATAAATATAATTTAATGAAGCATGGGTTAAAACAACATAAATACAATTTAATAAAGCATAGGACAAAACAACATAAATACAATTTAATAAAGCATAGGATAAAACAACATAAATACAATTTAATAAAGCATAGGATAAAACAACATAAATACAATTTAATAAAGTATAGGATAAAACAACATAAATACAACTTAATAAAGCATAGGATAAAACAACATAAATACAATTTAATAAAGCATAGGATAAAACAACATAAATACAATTTAATAAAGCATAGGATAAAACAACATAAATACAATTTAATAAAGCATGGGTTAAAACAACATAAATACAATTTAATAAAGCATAGGACGAAAAAACATAAATACAGTTTAATAAAGCATAGGATAAAACAACATAAATACAATTTAATAAAGCATCGGATAAAACAACATAAATACAATTTAATAAAGCAGAAGTTAAAACAATATAAATACAATTTAATAAAGCATAGGATAAAACAACATAAATACAATTTAATAAAGCATAGGACAAAACAACATAAATACAATATAATAAACATAGGTTAAAGCAACATAAATACAATTTAATAAAGCATAGGTTAAAACAACATAAATACAATTTAATAAAGCATAGGTTAAAACAACATAAATACAATTTAATAAAGCATAGCATAAAACAACATAAATACAATTTAATAAAGCATAGGATAAAACAACATAAATACAATTTAATAAAGCATAGGATAAAACAACATAAATACAATTTAATAAAGCATAGGTTAAAACAACATAAATATTATTTAATAAAGCATAGGACAAAACAAGATAAATACAATTTAATAAAGCATAGGATAAAACAACATATATACAATTTAATAAAGCATAGGATAAAACAACATAAATACAATTTAATAAAACATGGGTTAAAACAACATAAATACAATTTAATAAAGCATAGGATAAAACAACATAAACACAATTTAATAAAGCATAGGATAAAACAACATAAATGCAATTTAATAAAGCATAGGTTAAAACAACATAAATATAATTTAATAAAGCATAGGAAAAAACAACATAAATACAATTTAATAAAGCATAAGATAAAACAACATAAATATAATTTAATGAAGCATGGGTTAAAACAACATAAATACAATTTAATAAAGCATAGGACAAAACAACATAAATACAATTTAATAAAGCATAGGATAAAACAACATAAATACAATTTAATAAAGCATAGGATAAAACAACATAAATACAATTTAATAAAGCATAGGATAAAACAACATAAACACAATTTAATAAAGCATAGGATAAAACAACATAAATACAATTTAATAAAGCATAGGATAAAACAACAAAAAATGCAATTTAATAAAGCATAGGTTAAAACAACATAAATAAAATTTAATAAAGCATAGGATGAAACAACATAAATACAATTTAATAAAGCATAGGATAAAACAACATAAATACAATTTAATAAAGCATCGGATAAAACAACATAAATACAATTTAATAAAGCATAAGTTAAAACAATATAAATACAATTTAATAAAGCATAGGATAAAACAACATAAATACAATTTAATAAAGCATATGATTAAACAACATAAATACAATTTAATAAAGCATAGGATAAAACAACATAAATACAATTTAATAAAGCATAGGATAAAACAACATAAATACATTTTAATAAAGCATAGGATAAAACAACATAAATACAGGTTAATAAAGCATAGGATAAAACAACATAAATACAACTTAATAAAGCATAGGATAAAACAACATAAATACAATTTAATAAAGCATAGGATAAAACAACATAAATACAATTTAATAAAGCATAGGATAAAACAACATAAATACAATTTAAAAAAGCATGGGTTAAAACAACATAAATACAATTTAATAAAGCATAGGACGAAACAACATAAATACAGTTTAATAAAGCATAGGATAAAACAACATAAATACAATTTAATAAAGCATCGGATAAAACAACATAAATACAATTTAATAAAGCAGAAGTTAAAACAATATAAATACAATTTAATAAAGCATAGGATAAAACAACATAAATACAATTTAATAAAGCATAGGATAAAACAACATAAATACAATATAATAAAGCATAGGTTAAAGCAACATAAATACAATTTAATAAAGCATAGGTTAAAACAACATAAATACAATTTAATAAAGCATAGGTTAAAACAACATAAATACAATTTAATAAAGCATAGCATAAAACAACATAAATACAATTTAATAAAGCATAGGATAAAACAACATAAATACAATTTAATAAAGCATAGGATAAAACAACATAAATACAATTTAATAAAGCATAGGTTAAAACAACATAAATATTATTTAATAAAGCATAGGACAAAACAAGATAAATACAATTTAATAAAGCATAGGATAAAACAACATATATACAATTTAATAAAGCATAGGATAAAACAACATAAATACAATTTAATAAAACATGGGTTAAAACAACATAAATACAATTTAATAAAGCATAGGATAAAACAACATAAACACAATTTAATAAAGCATAGGATAAAACAACATAAATACAATTTAATAAAGCATAGGATAAAACAACATAAATACAATTTAATAAAGCATAGGATAAAACAACATAAATACAATTTAATAAAGCATAGGATAAAACAACATAAATACAATTTAATAAAGCATAGGATAAAACAACATGAATACAATTTAATAAAGCATAGCATAAAACAATATAAATGCAGTTTAATAAAGCATAGGATAAAGCAACATAAATACAATTTAATAAAGCATAGGATAAAACAACATAAGTACAATTTAATAAAGCATAGGATAAAACAACATAAATACAATTTAATAAAGCATAGGATAAAACATCATAAATACAATTTAATAAAGCATAGGATAAAACAACATAAATACAATTTAATAAAGCATGGGCTAAAACAACATAAATACAATTTAATAAAGCATAGGACAAAACAACATAAATACAATTTAATAAAGCATAGGATAAACAACATAAATACAATTTAATAAAGCATAGGATAAAAGAACATAAATACAATTTAATAAAGCATAGGATAAAACAACATAAATACAGTTTAATAAAGCATAGGTTAAAACAACATAAATACAATTTAATAAAGCATAGGATAAAACAACATAAATACAATTTAATAAAGCATAGGATAAAACAACAAAAAATACAATTTAATAAAGCATAGGTTAAAACAACATAAATAAAATTTAATTTAAGCATAGGACAAAACAACATAAATACAATTTAATAAAGCATAGGATAAAACAACATATATACAATTTAATAAAGCATAGGATAAAACAACATAAATACAATTTAATAAAGCATAGGATAAAACAACATAAATACAATTTAATAAAGCATAAGATAAAACAACATAAATACAATTTAATAAAGTATAGGATAAAACAACATAAATACAACTTAATAAAGCATAGGATAAAACAACGTAAATACAATTTAATAAAGCATAGGATAAAACAAAATAAATACAATTTAATAAAGCATAGGATAAAACAACATAAATACAATTTAATAAAGCATAGGATAAAACAACATAAATACAATTTAATAAAGCATAGGATAAAACAACATAAATACAATTTAATAAAGCATTGGATAAAACAACATAAATACAATTTAATAAAGTATAGGATAAAACAACATAAATACAACTTAATAAAGCATAGGATAAAACAACATAAATACAATTTAATAAAGCATAGGATAAAACAACATAAATACAATTTAATAAAGCATAGGATAAAACAACATAAATACAATTTAATAAAGCATGGGTTAAAACAACATAAATACAATTTAATAAAGCATAGGACGAAACAACATAAATACAATTTAATAAAGCATAGGATAAAACAACATAAATACAATTTAATAAAGCATCGGATAAAACAACATAAATACAATTTAATAAAGTATAGGATAAAACAACATAAATACAACTTAATAAAGCATAGGATAAAACAACATAAATACAATTTAATAAAGTATAGGATAAAACAACATAAATACAACTTAATAAAGCATAGGATAAAACAACAAAAATACAGTTTAATAAAGCATAGGTTAAAACAACATATATACAATTTAATAAAGCATAGGATAAAACAGCATAAATACAATTTAATAAAGCATAGGATAAAACAACATAAATACAATTTAATAAAGCATAAGATAAAACAACATAAATGCAATTTAATAAAGCATAGGTTAAAACAACATAAATACAATTTAATAAAGCATAGGAAAAAACAACATAAATACAATTTAATAAAGGATAAGATAAAACAACATAAATATAATTTAATGAAGCATGGGTTAAAACAACATAAATACAATTTAATAAAGCATAGGACAAAACAACATAAATACAATTTAATAAAGCATAGGATAAAACAACATAAATACAATTTAATAAAGCATAGGATAAAACAACATAAATACAATTTAATAAAGTATAGGATAAAACAACATAAATACAACTTAATAAAGCATAGGATAAAACAACATAAATACAATTTAATAAAGCATAGGATAAAACAACATAAATACAATTTAATAAAGCATAAGATAAAACAACATAAATGCAATTTAATAAAGCATAGGTTAAAACAACATAAATACAATTTAATAAAGCATAGGAAAAAACAACATAAATACAATTTAATAAAGGATAAGATAAAACAACATAAATATAATTTAATGAAGCATGGGTTAAAACAACATAAATACAATTTAATAAAGCATAGGACAAAACAACATAAATACAATTTAATAAAGCATAGGATAAAACAACATAAATACAATTTAATAAAGCATAGGATAAAACAACATAAATACAATTTAATAAAGTATAGGATAAAACAACATAAATACAACTTAATAAAGCATAGGATAAAACAACATAAATACAATTTAATAAAGCATAGGATAAAACAACATAAATACAATTTAATAAAGCATAGGATAAAACAACATAAATACAATTTAATAAAGCATGGGTTAAAACAACATAAATACAATTTAATAAAGCATAGGACGAAACAACATAAATACAGTTTAATAAAGCATAGGATAAAACAACATAAATACAATTTAATAAAGCATCGGATAAAACAACATAAATACAATTTAATAAAGCAGAAGTTAAAACAATATAAATACAATTTAATAAAGCATAGGATAAAACAACATAAATACAATTTAATAAAGCATAGGACAAAACAACATAAATACAATATAATAAACATAGGTTAAAGCAACATAAATACAATTTAATAAAGCATAGGTTAAAACAACATAAATACAATTTAATAAAGCATAGGTTAAAACAACATAAATACAATTTAATAAAGCATAGCATAAAACAACATAAATACAATTTAATAAAGCATAGGATAAAACAACATAAATACAATTTAATAAAGCATAGGATAAAACAACATAAATACAATTTAATAAAGCATAGGTTAAAACAACATAAATATTATTTAATAAAGCATAGGACAAAACAAGATAAATACAATTTAATAAAGCATAGGATAAAACAACATATATACAATTTAATAAAGCATAGGATAAAACAACATAAATACAATTTAATAAAACATGGGTTAAAACAACATAAATACAATTTAATAAAGCATAGGATAAAACAACATAAACACAATTTAATAAAGCATAGGATAAAACAACATAAATACAATTTAATAGAGCATAGGATAAAACAACATAAATACAATTTAATAAAGCATAGGATAAAACAACATAAATACAATTTAATAAAGCATAGGATAAAACAACATGAATACAATTTAATAAAGCATAGCATAAAATAATATAAATGCAGTTTAATAAAGCATAGGATAAAGCAACATAAATACAATTTAATAAAGCATAGGATAAAACAACATAAGTACAATTTAATAAAGCATAGGATAAAACAACATAAATACAATTTAATAAAGCATAGGATAAAACATCATAAATACAATTTAATAAAGCATAGGATAAAACAACATAAATACAATTTAATAAAGCATGGGCTAAAACAACATAAATACAATTTAATAAAGCATAGGACAAAACAACATAAATACAATTTAATAAAGTATAGGATAAACAACATAAATACAATTTAATAAAGCGTAGGATAAAAGAACATAAATACAATTTTATAAAGCATAGGATAAAACAACATAAATACAGTTTAATAAAGCATAGGTTAAAACAACATAAATACAATTTAATAAAGCATAGGATAAAACAACATAAATACAATTTAATAAAGCATTGGATAAAACAACAAAAAATACAATTTAATAAAGCATAGGTTAAAACAACATAAATAAAATTTAATTTAAGCATAGGACAAAACAACATAAATACAATTTAATAAAGCATAGGATAAAACAACATATATACAATTTAATAAAGCATAGGATAAAACAACATAAATACAATTTAATAAAGCATAGGATAAAACAACATAAATACAATTTAATAAAGCATAAGATAAAACAACATAAATACAATTTAATAAAGTATAGGATAAAACAACATAAATACAACTTAATAAAGCATAGGATAAAACAACATAAATACAATTTAATAAAGCATAGGATAAAACAACATAAATACAATTTAATAAAGCATAGGATAAAACAACATAAATACAATTTAATAAAGCATAGGATAAAACAACATAAATACAATTTAATAAAGTATAGGATAAAACAACATAAATACAACTTAATAAAGCATAGGATAAAACAACATAAATACAATTTAATAAAGCATAGGATAAAACAACATAAATACAATTTAATAAAGCATAGGATAAAACAACATAAATACAATTTAATAAAGCATGGGTTAAAACAACATAAATACAATTTAATAAAGCATAGGACGAAACAACATAAATACAATTTAATAAAGCATAGGATAAAACAACATAAATACAATTTAATAAAGCATCGGATAAAGCAACATAAATACAATTTAATAAAGCATAGGTTAAAACAACATAAATACAATTTAATAAAGCATAGGTTAAAACAACATAAATACAATTTAATAAAGCATAGCATAAAACAACATAAATACAATTTAATAAAGCATAGGATAAAACAACATAAATACAATTTAATAAAGCCTAGGATAAAACAACATAAATACAATTTAATAAAGCATAGGTTAAAACAACATAAATATTATTTAATAAAGCATAGGACCAAACAAGATAAATACAATTTAATAAAGCATAGGATAAAACAACATATATACAATTTAATAAAGCATAGGATAAAACAACATAAATACAATTTAATAAAACATGGGTTAAAACAACATAAATACAATTTAATAAAGCATAGGATAAAACAAAATAAACACAATTTAATAAAGCATAGGATAAAACAACATAAATACAATTTAATAAAGCATAGGATAAAACAGCATAAATACAATTTAATAAAGCATAGGATAAAACAACATAAATAAAATTTAATTTAAGCATAGGACAAAACAACATAAATACAATTTAATAAAGCATAGGTTAAAACAACATAAATGCAATTTAATAAAGCATAGGTTAAAACAACATAAATATAATTTAATAAAGCATAGGAAAAAACAACATAAATACAATTTAATAAAGCATAAGATAAAACAACATAAATATAATTTAATGAAGCATGGGTTAAAACAACATAAATACAATTTAATAAAGCATAGGACAAAACAACATAAATACAATTTAATAAAGCATAGGATAAAACAACATAAATACAATTTAATAAAGCATAGGATAAAACAACATAAATACAATTTAATAAAGCATAGGATAAAACAACATAAACACAATTTAATAAAGCATAGGATAAAACAACATAAATACAATTTAATAAAGCATAGGATAAAACAACAAAAAATGCAATTTAATAAAGCATAGGTTAAAACAACATAAATAAAATTTAATAAAGCATAGGATGAAACAACATAAATACAATTTAATAAAGCATAGGATAAAACAACATAAATACAATTTAATAAAGCATCGGATAAAACAACATAAATACAATTTAATAAAGCATAAGTTAAAACAATATAAATACAATTTAATAAAGCATAGGATAAAACAACATAAATACAATTTAATAAAGCATAGGATAAAACAACATAAATACAATTTAATAAAGCATAGGATAAAACAACATAAATACAATTTAATAAAGCATAGGATAAAACAACATAAATACAATTTAATAAAGCATAGGATAAAACAACATAAATACAATTTTAAAGCATAGGTTAAAACAACATAAATATAATTTAATAAAGCATAGGACAAAACAAGATAAATACAATTTAATAAAGCATAGGATAAAACAACATATATACAATTTAATAAAGCATAGGATAAAACAACATAAATACAATTTAATAAAACATGGGTTAAAACAACATAAATACAATTTAATAAAGCATAGGATAAAACAACATAAACACAATTTAATAAAGCATAGGATAAAACAACATAAATACAATTTTAATAAAGCATAGGATAAAACAACATAAATACAATTTAATAAAGCATAGGATAAAACAACATAAATACAATTTAATAAAGCATAGGATAAAACAACATAAATACAATTTAATAAAGCATAGGATAAAACAACATGAATACAATTTAATAAAGCACAGCATAAAACAACATAAATGCAGTTTAATAAAGCATAGGATAAAGCAACATAAATACAATTTAATAAAGCATAGGATAAAACAACATAAATACATTTTAATAAAGCATAGGATAAAACAACATAAATACAGGTTAATAAAGCATAGGTTAAAACAACATAAATACAATTTAATAAAGCATAGGATAAAACAACATAAATACAGTTTAATAAAGCATAGGTTAAAACAACATAAATACAATTTAATAAAGCATAGGATAAAACAACATAAATACAATTTAATAAAGCATAGGATAAAACAACATAAATACAATTTAATAAAGCATAGGATAAAACAACATAAATACAATTTAATAAAGTATAGGATAAAACAACATAAATACAACTTAATAAAGCATAGGATAAAACAACATAAATACAATTTAATAAAGCATAGGATAAAACAACATAAATACAATTTAATAAAGCATAGGATAAAACAACATAAATACAATTTAATAAAACATGGGTTAAAACAACATAAATACAATTTAATAAAGCATAGGACGAAACAACATAAATACAATTTAATAAAGCATAGGATAAAACAACATAAATACAATTTAATAAAGCATCGGATAAAACAACATAAATACAATTTAATAAAGTAGAAGTTAAAACAATATAAATACAATTTAATAAAGCATAGGATAAAACAACATAAATACAATTTAATAAAGCATAGGATAAAACAACATAAATACATTTTAATAAAGCATAGAATAAAACAACATAAATACAGGTTAATAAAGCATAGGATAAAACAACATAAATACAACTTAATAAAGCATAGGATAAAACAACATAAATACAATTTAATAAAGCATAGGATAAAACAACATAAATACAATTTAATAAAGCATAGGATAAAACAACATAAATACAATTTAAAAAAGCATGGGTTAAAACAACATAAATACAATTTAATAAAGCATAGGACGAAACAACATAAATACAGTTTAATAAAGCATAGGATAAAACAACATAAATACAATTTAATAAAGCATCGGATAAAACAACATAAATACAATTTAATAAAGCAGAAGTTAAAACAATATAAATACAATTTAATAAAGCATAGGATAAAACAACATAAATACAATTTAATAAAGCATAGGATAAAACAACATAAATACAATATAATAAAGCATAGGTTAAAGCAACATAAATACAATTTAATAAAGCATAGGTTAAAACAACATAAATACAATTTAATAAAGCATAGGTTAAAACAACATAAATACAATTTAATAAAGCATAGCATAAAACAACATAAATACAATTTAATAAAGCATAGGATAAAACAACATAAATACAATTTAATAAAGCATAGGATAAAACAACATAAATACAATTTAATAAAGCATAGGTTAAAACAACATAAATATTATTTAATAAAGCATAGGACAAAACAAGATAAATACAATTTAATAAAGCATAGGATAAAACAACATATATACAATTTAATAAAGCATAGGATAAAACAACATAAATACAATTTAATAAAACATGGGTTAAAACAACATAAATACAATTTAATAAAGCATAGGATAAAACAACATAAACACAATTTAATAAAGGATAGGATAAAACAACATAAATACAATTTAATAAAGCATAGGATAAAACAACATAAATACAATTTAATAAAGCATAGGATAAAACAACATAAATACAATTTAATAAAGCATAGGATAAAACAACATAAATACAATTTAATAAAGCATAGGATAAAACAACATGAATACAATTTAATAAAGCATAGCATAAAACAATATAAATGCAGTTTAATAAAGCATAGGATAAAGCAACATAAATACAATTTAATAAAGCATAGGATAAAACAACATAAGTACAATTTAATAAAG
The DNA here is from genome assembly GCF_046119375.1 of Phyllobates terribilis. NCBI lineage: Eukaryota > Metazoa > Chordata > Amphibia > Anura > Dendrobatidae > Phyllobates > Phyllobates terribilis. The sequence goes on from NW_027363323.1 coordinate 474,407, forward strand.
CATAGGATAAAACAACATAAATACAATTTAATAAAGCATAGGATAAAACATCATAAATACAATTTAATAAAGCATAGGATAAAACAACATAAATACAATTTAATAAAGCATGGGCTAAAACAACATAAATACAATTTAATAAAGCATAGGACAAAACAACATAAATACAATTTAATAAAGCATAGGATAAACAACATAAATACAATTTAATAAAGCATAGGATAAAAGAACATAAATACAATTTAATAAAGCATAGGATAAAACAACATAAATACAGTTTAATAAAGCATAGGTTAAAACAACATAAATACAATTTAATAAAGCATAGGATAAAACAACATAAATACAATTTAATAAAGCATAGGATAAAACAACAAAAAATACAATTTAATAAAGCATAGGTTAAAACAACATAAATAAAATTTAATTTAAGCATAGGACAAAACAACATAAATACAATTTAATAAAGCATAGGATAAAACAACATATATACAATTTAATAAAGCATAGGATAAAACAACATAAATACAATTTAATAAAGCATAGGATAAAACAACATAAATACAATTTAATAAAGCATAAGATAAAACAACATAAATACAATTTAATAAAGTATAGGATAAAACAACATAAATACAACTTAATAAAGCATAGGATAAAACAACGTAAATACAATTTAATAAAGCATAGGATAAAACAAAATAAATACAATTTAATAAAGCATAGGATAAAACAACATAAATACAATTTAATAAAGCATAGGATAAAACAACATAAATACAATTTAATAAAGCATAGGATAAAACAACATAAATACAATTTAATAAAGCATAGGATAAAACAACATAAATACAATTTAATAAAGTATAGGATAAAACAACATAAATACAACTTAATAAAGCATAGGATAAAACAACATAAATACAATTTAATAAAGCATAGGATAAAACAACATAAATACAATTTAATAAAGCATAGGATAAAACAACATAAATACAATTTAATAAAGCATGGGTTAAAACAACATAAATACAATTTAATAAAGCATAGGACGAAACAACATAAATACAATTTAATAAAGCATAGGATAAAACAACATAAATACAATTTAATAAAGCATCGGATAAAACAACATAAATACAATTTAATAAAGTATAGGATAAAACAACATAAATACAACTTAATAAAGCATAGGATAAAACAACATAAATACAATTTAATAAAGTATAGGATAAAACAACATAAATACAACTTAATAAAGCATAGGATAAAACAACAAAAATACAGTTTAATAAAGCATAGGTTAAAACAACATATATGCAATTTAATAAAGCATAGGATAAAACAACATAAATACAATTTAAAAAAGCATAGGATAAAACAACATAAATACAATTTAATAAAGCATAAGATAAAACAACATAAATGCAATTTAATAAAGCATAGGTTAAAACAACATAAATACAATTTAATAAAGCATAGGAAAAAACAACATAAATACAATTTAATAAAGGATAAGATAAAACAACATAAATATAATTTAATGAAGCATGGGTTAAAACAACATAAATACAATTTAATAAAGCATAGGACAAAACAACATAAATACAATTTAATAAAGCATAGGATAAAACAACATAAATACAATTTAATAAAGCATAGGATAAAACAACATAAATACAATTTAATAAAGTATAGGATAAAACAACATAAATACAACTTAATAAAGCATAGGATAAAACAACATAAATACAATTTAATAAAGCATAGGATAAAACAACATAAATACAATTTAATAAAGCATAAGATAAAACAACATAAATGCAATTTAATAAAGCATAGGTTAAAACAACATAAATACAATTTAATAAAGCATAGGAAAAAACAACATAAATACAATTTAATAAAGGATAAGATAAAACAACATAAATATAATTTAATGAAGCATGGGTTAAAACAACATAAATACAATTTAATAAAGCATAGGACAAAACAACATAAATACAATTTAATAAAGCATAGGATAAAACAACCTAAATACAATTTAATAAAGCATAGGATAAAACAACATAAATACAATTTAATAAAGTATAGGATAAAACAACATAAATACAACTTAATAAAGCATAGGATAAAACAACATAAATACAATTTAATAAAGCATAGGATAAAACAACATAAATACAATTTAATAAAGCATAGGATAAAACAACATAAATACAATTTAATAAAGCATGGGTTAAAACAACATAAATACAATTTAATAAAGCATAGGACGAAACAACATAAATACAGTTTAATAAAGCATAGGATAAAACAACATAAATACAATTTAATAAAGCATCGGATAAAACAACATAAATACAATTTAATAAAGCAGAAGTTAAAACAATATAAATACAATTTAATAAAGCATAGGATAAAACAACATAAATACAATTTAATAAAGCATAGGACAAAACAACATAAATACAATATAATAAACATAGGTTAAAGCAACATAAATACAATTTAATAAAGCATAGGTTAAAACAACATAAATACAATTTAATAAAGCATAGGTTAAAACAACATAAATACAATTTAATAAAGCATAGCATAAAACAACATAAATACAATTTAATAAAGCATAGGATAAAACAACATAAATACAATTTAATAAAGCATAGGATAAAACAACATAAATACAATTTAATAAAGCATAGGTTAAAACAACATAAATATTATTTAATAAAGCATAGGACAAAACAAGATAAATACAATTTAATAAAGCATAGGATAAAACAACATATATACAATTTAATAAAGCATAGGATAAAACAACATAAATACAATTTAATAAAACATGGGTTAAAACAACATAAATACAATTTAATAAAGCATAGGATAAAACAACATAAACACAATTTAATAAAGCATAGGATAAAACAACATAAATACAATTTAATAGAGCATAGGATAGAACAACATAAATACAATTTAATAAAGCATAGGATAAAACAACATAAATACAATTTAATAAAGCATAGGATAAAACAACATGAATACAATTTAATAAAGCATAGCATAAAACAATATAAATGCAGTTTAATAAAGCATAGGATAAAGCAACATAAATACAATTTAATAAAGCATAGGATAAAACAACATAAGTACAATTTAATAAAGCATAGGATAAAACAACATAAATACAATTTAATAAAGCATAGGATAAAACATCATAAATACAATTTAATAAAGCATAGGATAAAACAACATAAATACAATTTAATAAAGCATGGGCTAAAACAACATAAATACAATTTAATAAAGCATAGGACAAAACAACATAAATACAATTTAATAAAGTATAGGATAAACAACATAAATACAATTTAATAAAGCATAGGATAAAAGAACATAAATACAATTTAATAAAGCATAGGATAAAACAACATAAATACAGTTTAATAAAGCATAGGTTAAAACAACATAAATACAATTTAATAAAGCATAGGATAAAACAACATAAATACAATTTAATAAAGCATAGGATAAAACAACAAAAAATACAATTTAATAAAGCATAGGTTAAAACAACATAAATAAAATTTAATTTAAGCATAGGACAAAACAACATAAATACAATTTAATAAAGCATAGGATAAAACAACATATATACAATTTAATAAAGCATAGGATAAAACAACATAAATACAATTTAATAAAGCATAGGATAAAACAACATAAATACAATTTAATAAAGCATAAGATAAAACAACATAAATACAATTTAATAAAGTATAGGATAAAACAACATAAATACAACTTAATAAAGCATAGGATAAAACAACATAAATACAATTTAATAAAGCATAGGATAAAACAACATAAATACAATTTAATAAAGCATAGGATAAAACAACATAAATACAATTTAATAAAGCATAGGATAAAACAACATAAATACAACTTAATAAAGCATAGGATAAAACAACATAAATACAATTTAATAAAGCATAGGATAAAACAACATAAATACAATTTAATAAAGCATAGGATAAAACAACATAAATACAATTTAATAAAGCATGGGTTAAAACAACATAAATACAATTTAATAAAGCATAGGACGAAACAACATAAATACAATTTAATAAAGCATAGGATAAAACAACATAAATACAATTTAATAAAGCATCGGATAAAGCAACATAAATACAATTTAATAAAGCATAGGTTAAAACAACATAAATACAATTTAATAAAGCATAGGTTAAAACAACATAAATACAATTTAATAAAGCATAGCATAAAGCAACATAAATACAATTTAATAAAGCATAGGATAAAACAACATAAATACAATTTAATAAAGCCTAGGATAAAACAACATAAATACAATTTAATAAAGCATAGGTTAAAACAACATAAATATTATTTAATAAAGCATAGGACAAAACAAGATAAATACAATTTAATAAAGCATAGGATAAAACAACATATATACAATTTAATAAAGCATAGGATAAAACAACATAAATACAATTTAATAAAACATGGGTTAAAACAACATAAATACAATTTAATAAAGCATAGGATAAAACAAAATAAACACAATTTAATAAAGCATAGGATAAAACAACATAAATACAATTTAATAAAGCATAGGATAAAACAGCATAAATACAATTTAATAAAGCATAGGATAAAACAACATAAATAAAATTTAATTTAAGCATAGGACAAAACAACATAAATACAATTTAATAAAGCATAGGTTAAAACAACATAAATGCAATTTAATAAAGCATAGGTTAAAACAACATAAATATAATTTAATAAAGCATAGGAAAAAACAACATAAATACAATTTAATAAAGCATAAGATAAAACAACATAAATATAATTTAATGAAGCATGGGTTAAAACAACATAAATACAATTTAATAAAGCATAGGACAAAACAACATAAATACAATTTAATAAAGCATAGGATAAAACAACATAAATACAATTTAATAAAGCATAGGATAAAACAACATAAATACAATTTAATAAAGCATAGGATAAAACAACATAAACACAATTTAATAAAGCATAGGATAAAACAACATAAATACAATTTAATAAAGCATAGGATAAAACAACAAAAAATGCAATTTAATAAAGCATAGGTTAAAACAACATAAATAAAATTTAATAAAGCATAGGATGAAACAACATAAATACAATTTAATAAAGCATAGGATAAAACAACATAAATACAATTTAATAAAGCATCGGATAAAACAACATAAATACAATTTAATAAAGCATAAGTTAAAACAATATAAATACAATTTAATAAAGCATAGGATAAAACAACATAAATACAATTTAATAAAGCATAGGATAAAACAACATAAATACAATTTAATAAAGCATAGGATAAAACAACATAAATACAATTTAATAAAGCATAGGATAAAACAACATAAATACAATTTAATAAAGCATAGGATAAAACAACATAAATACAATTTTAAAGCATAGGTTAAAACAACATAAATATAATTTAATAAAGCATAGGACAAAACAAGATAAATACAATTTAATAAAGCATAGGATAAAACAACATATATACAATTTAATAAAGCATAGGATAAAACAACATAAATACAATTTAATAAAACATGGGTTAAAACAACATAAATACAATTTAATAAAGCATAGGATAAAACAACATAAACACAATTTAATAAAGCATAGGATAAAACAACATAAATACAATTGTAATAAAGCATAGGATAAAACAACATAAATACAATTTAATAAAGCATAGGATAAAACAACATAAATACAATTTAATAAAGCATAGGATAAAACAACATAAATACAATTTAATAAAGCATAGGATAAAACAACATGAATACAATTTAATAAAGCACAGCATAAAACAACATAAATGCAGTTTAATAAAGCATAGGATAAAGCAACATAAATACAATTTAATAAAGCATAGGATAAAACAACATAAATACATTTTAATAAAGCATAGGATAAAACAACATAAATACAGGTTAATAAAGCATAGGTTAAAACAACATAAATACAATTTAATAAAGCATAGGATAAAACAACATAAATACAGTTTAATAAAGCATAGGTTAAAACAACATAAATACAATTTAATAAAGCATAGGATAAAACAACATAAATACAATTTAATAAAGCATAGGATAAAACAACATAAATACAATTTAATAAAGCATAGGATAAAACAACATAAATACAATTTAATAAAGTATAGGATAAAACAACATAAATACAACTTAATAAAGCATAGGATAAAACAACATAAATACAATTTAATAAAGCATAGGATAAAACAACATAAATACAATTTAATAAAGCATAGGATAAAACAACATAAATACAATTTAATAAAACATGGGTTAAAACAACATAAATACAATTTAATAAAGCATAGGACGAAACAACATAAATACAATTTAATAAAGCATAGGATAAAACAACATAAATACAATTTAATAAAGCATCGGATAAAACAACATAAATACAATTTAATAAAGTAGAAGTTAAAACAATATAAATACAATTTAATAAAGCATAGGATAAAACAACATAAATACAATTTAATAAAGCATAGGATAAAACAACATAAATACAATATAATAAAGCATAGGTTAAAGCAACATAAATACAATTTAATAAAGCATAGGTTAAAACAACATAAATACAATTTAATAAAGCATAGGTTAAAACAACATAAATACAATTTAATAAAGCATAGGTTAAAACAACATAAATACAATTTAATAAAGCATAGCATAAAACAACATAAATACAATTTAATAAAGCATAGGATAAAACAACATAAATACAATTTAATAAAGCATAGGATAAAACAACATAAATACAATTTAATAAAGCATAGGATAAAAAAACATAAATACAATTTAATAAAGCATAGGTTAAAACAACATAAATATAATTTAATAAAGCATAGGACAAAACAAGATAAATACAACTTAATAAAGCATAGGATAAAACAACATTTATACAATTTAATAAAGCATAGGATAAAACAACATAAATACAATTTAATAAAACATGGGTTAAAACAACATAAATACAATTTAATAAAGCATAGGATCAAACAACATAAACACAATTTAATAAAGCATAGGATAAAACAACATAAATACAATTTAATAAAGCATAGGATAAAACAACATAAATACAATTTAATAAAGCATAGGATAAAACAACATAAATACAATTTAATAAAGCATAGGATAAAACAACATGAATACAATTTAATAAAGCATAGCATAAAACAATATAAATGCAGTTTAATAAAGCATAGGATAAAGCAACATAAATACAATTTAATAAAGCATAGGATAAAACAACATAAGTACAATTTAATAAAGCATAGGATAAAACAACATAAATACAATTTAATAAAGCATAGGATAAAACATCATAAATACAATTTAATAAAGCATAGGATAAAACAACATAAATACAATTTAATAAAGCATGGGCTAAAACAACATAAATACAATTTAATAAAGCATAGGACAAAACAACATAAATACAATTTAATAAAGCACAGGATAAACAACATAAATACAATTTAATAAAGCATAGGATAAAAGAACATAAATACAATTTAATAAAGCATAGGATAAAACAACATAAATACAGTTTAATAAAGCATAGGTTAAAACAACATAAATACAATTTAATAAAGCATGGGATAAAACAACATAAATACAATTTAATAAAGCATAGGATAAAACAACAAAAAATACAATTTAATAAAGCATAGGTTAAAACAACATAAATAAAATTTAATTTAAGCATAGGACAAAACAACATAAATACAATTTAATAAAGCATAGGATAAAACAACATATATACAATTTAATAAAGCATAGGATAAAACAACATACATACAATTTAATAAAGCATAGGATAAAACAACATAAATACAATTTAATAAAGCATAGGATAAAACAAAATAAATACAATTTAATAAAGTATAGGATAAAACAACATAAATACAACTTAATAAAGCATAGGATAAAACAACATAAATACAATTTAATAAAGCATAGGATAAAACAACATAAATACAATTTAATAAAGCATAGGATAAAACAACATAAATACAATTTAATAAAACATGGGTTAAAACAACATAAATACAATTTAATAAAGCATAGGACGAAACAACATAAATACAATTTAATAAAGCATAGGATAAAACAACATAAATACAATTTAATAAAGCATCGGATAAAACAACATAAATACAATTTAATAAAGTAGAAGTTAAAACAATATAAATACAATTTAATAAAACATAGGATAAAACAACATAAATACAATTTAATAAAGCATAGGATAAAACAACATAAATACAATATAATAAAGCATAGGTTAAAGCAACATAAATACAATTTAATAAAGCATAGGTTAAAACAACATAAATACAATTTAATAAAGCATAGCATAAAACAACATAAATACAATTTAATAAAGCATAGGATAAAACAACATAAATACAATTTAATAAAGCATAGGATAAAACAACATAAATACAATTTAATAAAGCATCGGATAAAACAACATAAATACAATTTAATAAAGTAGAAGTTAAAACAATATAAATACAATTTAATAAAGCATAGGATAAAACAACATAAATACAATTTAATAAAGCATAGGATAAAACAACATAAATACAATATAATAAAGCATAGGTTAAAGCAACATAAATACAATTTAATAAAGCATAGGTTAAAACAACATAAATACAATTTAATAAAGCATAGCATAAAACAACATAAATACAATTTAATAAAGCATAGGATAAAACAACATAAATACAATTTAATAAAGCATAGGATAAAACAACATAAATACAATTTAATAAAGCATAGGATAAAAAAACATAAATACAATTTAATAAAGCATAGGTTAAAACAACATAAATATAATTTAATAAAGCATAGGACAAAACAAGATAAATACAATTTAATAAAGCATAGGATAAAACAACATTTATACAATTTAATAAAGCATAGGATAAAACAACATAAATACAATTTAATAAAACATGGGTTAAAACAACATAAATACAATTTAATAAAGCATAGGATCAAACAACATAAACACAATTTAATAAAGCATAGGATAAAACAACATAAATACAATTTAATAAAGCATAGGATAAAACAACATAAATACAATTTAATAAAGCATAGGATAAAACAACATAAATACAATTTAATAAAGCATAGGATAAAACAACATAAATACAATTTAATAAAGCATAGGATAAAACATCATAAATACAATTTAATAAAGCATAGGATAAAACAACATAAATACAATTTAATAAAGCATGGGATAAAACAACATTTATACAATTTAATAAAGCATAGGATAAAACAACATAAATACAATTTAATAAAACATGGGTTAAAACAACATAAATACAATTTAATAAAGCATAGGATCAAACAACATAAACACAATTTAATAAAGCATAGGATAAAACAACATAAATACAATTTAATAAAGCATAGGATAAAACAACATAAATACAATTTAATAAAGCATAGGATAAAACAACATAAATACAATTTAATAAAGCATAGGATAAAACAACATGAATACAATTTAATAAAGCATAGCATAAAACAATATAAATGCAGTTTAATAAAGCATAGGATAAAGCAACATAAATACAATTTAATAAAGCATAGGATAAAACAACATAAGTACAATTTAATAAAGCATAGGATAAAACAACATAAATACAATTTAATAAAGCATAGGATAAAACATCATAAATACAATTTAATAAAGCATAGGATAAAACAACATAAATACAATTTAATAAAGCATGGGCTAAAACAACATAAATACAATTTAATAAAGCATAGGACAAAACAACATAAATACAATTTAATAAAGCACAGGATAAACAACATAAATACAATTTAATAAAGCATAGGATAAAAGAACATAAATACAATTTAATAAAGCATAGGATAAAACAACATAAATACAGTTTAATAAAGCATAGGTTAAAACAACATAAATACAATTTAATAAAGCATGGGATAAAACAACATAAATACAATTTAATAAAGCATAGGATAAAACAACAAAAAATACAATTTAATAAAGCATAGGTTAAAACAACATAAATAAAATTTAATTTAAGCATAGGACAAAACAACATAAATACAATTTAATAAAGCATAGGATAAAACAACATTTATACAATTTAATAAAGCATAGGATAAAACAACATAAATACAATTTAATAAAGCATAGGATAAAACAACAAAAAATACAATTTAATAAAGCATAGGTTAAAACAACATAAATATAATTTAATAAAGCATAGGACAAAACAAGATAAATACAACTTAATAAAGCATAGGATAAAACAACATTTATACAATTTAATAAAGCATAGGATAAAACAACATAAATACAATTTAATAAAACATGGGTTAAAACAACATAAATACAATTTAATAAAGCATAGGATCAAACAACATAAACACAATTTAATAAAGCATAGGATAAAACAACATAAATACAATTTAATAAAGCATAGGATAAAACAACATAAATACAATTTAATAAAGCATAGGATAAAACAACATAAATACAATTTAATAAAGCATAGGATAAAACAACATGAATACAATTTAATAAAGCATAGCATAAAACAATATAAATGCAGTTTAATAAAGCATAGGATAAAGCAACATAAATACAATTTAATAAAGCATAGGATAAAACAACATAAGTACAATTTAATAAAGCATAGGATAAAACAACATAAATACAATTTAATAAAGCATAGGATAAAACATCATAAATACAATTTAATAAAGCATAGGATAAAACAACATAAATACAATTTAATAAAGCATGGGCTAAAACAACATAAATACAATTTAATAAAGCATAGGACAAAACAACATAAATACAATTTAATAAAGCACAGGATAAACAACATAAATACAATTTAATAAAGCATAGGATAAAAGAACATAAATACAATTTAATAAAGCATAGGATAAAGCAACATAAATACAGTTTAATAAAGCATAGGTTAAAACAACATAAATACAATTTAATAAAGCATGGGATAAAACAACATAAATACAATTTAATAAAGCATAGGATAAAACAACAAAAAATACAATTTAATAAAGCATAGGTTAAAACAACATAAATAAAATTTAATTTAAGCATAGGACAAAACAACATAAATACAATTTAATAAAGCATAGGATAAAACAACATATATACAATTTAATAAAGCATAGGATAAAACAACATACATACAATTTAATAAAGCATAGGATAAAACAACATAAATACAATTTAATAAAGCATAGGATAAAACAAAATAAATACAATTTAATAAAGTATAGGATAAAACAACATAAATACAACTTAATAAAGCATAGGATAAAACAACATAAATACAATTTAATAAAGCATAGGATAAAACAACATAAATACAATTTAATAAAGCATAGGATAAAACAACATAAATACAATTTAATAAAACATGGGTTAAAACAACATAAATACAATTTAATAAAGCATAGGACGAAACAACATAAATACAATTTAATAAAGCATAGGATAAAACAACATAAATACAATTTAATAAAGCATCGGATAAAACAACATAAATACAATTTAATAAAGTAGAAGTTAAAACAATATAAATACAATTTAATAAAACATAGGATAAAACAACATAAATACAATTTAATAAAGCATAGGATAAAACAACATAAATACAATATAATAAAGCATAGGTTAAAGCAACATAAATACAATTTAATAAAGCATAGGTTAAAACAACATAAATACAATTTAATAAAGCATAGCATAAAACAACATAAATACAATTTAATAAAGCATAGGATAAAACAACATAAATACAATTTAATAAAGCATAGGATAAAACAACATAAATACAATTTAATAAAGCATCGGATAAAACAACATAAATACAATTTAATAAAGTAGAAGTTAAAACAATATAAATACAATTTAATAAAGCATAGGATAAAACAACATAAATACAATTTAATAAAGCATAGGATAAAACAACATAAATACAATATAATAAAGCATAGGTTAAAGCAACATAAATACAATTTAATAAAGCATAGGTTAAAACAACATAAATACAATTTAATAAAGCATAGCATAAAACAACATAAATACAATTTAATAAAGCATAGGATAAAACAACATAAATACAATTTAATAAAGCATAGGATAAAACAACATAAATACAATTTAATAAAGCATAGGATAAAAAAACATAAATACAATTTAATAAAGCATAGGTTAAAACAACATAAATATAATTTAATAAAGCATAGGACAAAACAAGATAAATACAATTTAATAAAGCATAGGATAAAACAACATTTATACAATTTAATAAAGCATAGGATAAAACAACATAAATACAATTTAATAAAACATGGGTTAAAACAACATAAATACAATTTAATAAAGCATAGGATCAAACAACATAAACACAATTTAATAAAGCATAGGATAAAACAACATAAATACAATTTAATAAAGCATAGGATAAAACAACATAAATACAATTTAATAAAGCATAGGATAAAACAACATAAATACAATTTAATAAAGCATAGGATAAAACAACATAAATACAATTTAATAAAGCATAGGATAAAACATCATAAATACAATTTAATAAAGCATAGGATAAAACAACATAAATACAATTTAATAAAGCATGGGATAAAACAACATTTATACAATTTAATAAAGCATAGGATAAAACAACATAAATACAATTTAATAAAACATGGGTTAAAACAACATAAATACAATTTAATAAAGCATAGGATCAAACAACATAAACACAATTTAATAAAGCATAGGATAAAACAACATAAATACAATTTAATAAAGCATAGGATAAAACAACATAAATACAATTTAATAAAGCATAGGATAAAACAACATAAATACAATTTAATAAAGCATAGGATAAAACAACATGAATACAATTTAATAAAGCATAGCATAAAACAATATAAATGCAGTTTAATAAAGCATAGGATAAAGCAACATAAATACAATTTAATAAAGCATAGGATAAAACAACATAAGTACAATTTAATAAAGCATAGGATAAAACAACATAAATACAATTTAATAAAGCATAGGATAAAACATCATAAATACAATTTAATAAAGCATAGGATAAAACAACATAAATACAATTTAATAAAGCATGGGCTAAAACAACATAAATACAATTTAATAAAGCATAGGACAAAACAACATAAATACAATTTAATAAAGCACAGGATAAACAACATAAATACAATTTAATAAAGCATAGGATAAAAGAACATAAATACAATTTAATAAAGCATAGGATAAAACAACATAAATACAGTTTAATAAAGCATAGGTTAAAACAACATAAATACAATTTAATAAAGCATGGGATAAAACAACATAAATACAATTTAATAAAGCATAGGATAAAACAACAAAAAATACAATTTAATAAAGCATAGGTTAAAACAACATAAATAAAATTTAATTTAAGCATAGGACAAAACAACATAAATACAATTTAATAAAGCATAGGATAAAACAACATTTATACAATTTAATAAAGCATAGGATAAAACAACATAAATACAATTTAATAAAGCATAGGATAAAACAACAAAAAATACAATTTAATAAAGCATAGGTTAAAACAACATAAATATAATTTAATAAAGCATAGGACAAAACAAGATAAATACAACTTAATAAAGCATAGGATAAAACAACATTTATACAATTTAATAAAGCATAGGATAAAACAACATAAATACAATTTAATAAAACATGGGTTAAAACAACATAAATACAATTTAATAAAGCATAGGATCAAACAACATAAACACAATTTAATAAAGCATAGGATAAAACAACATAAATACAATTTAATAAAGCATAGGATAAAACAACATAAATACAATTTAATAAAGCATAGGATAAAACAACATAAATACAATTTAATAAAGCATAGGATAAAACAACATGAATACAATTTAATAAAGCATAGCATAAAACAATATAAATGCAGTTTAATAAAGCATAGGATAAAGCAACATAAATACAATTTAATAAAGCATAGGATAAAACAACATAAGTACAATTTAATAAAGCATAGGATAAAACAACATAAATACAATTTAATAAAGCATAGGATAAAACATCATAAATACAATTTAATAAAGCATAGGATAAAACAACATAAATACAATTTAATAAAGCATGAGCTAAAACAACATAAATACAATTTAATAAAGCATAGGACAAAACAACATAAATACAATTTAATAAAGCACAGGATAAACAACATAAATACAATTTAATAAAGCATAGGATAAAAGAACATAAATACAATTTAATAAAGCATAGGATAAAGCAACATAAATACAGTTTAATAAAGCATAGGTTAAAACAACATAAATACAATTTAATAAAGCATGGGATAAAACAACATAAATACAATTTAATAAAGCATAGGATAAAACAACAAAAAATACAATTTAATAAAGCATAGGTTAAAACAACATAAATAAAATTTAATTTAAGCATAGGACAAAACAACATAAATACAATTTAATAAAGCATAGGATAAAACAACATATATACAATTTAATAAAGCATAGGATAAAACAACATACATACAATTTAATAAAGCATAGGATAAAACAACATAAATACAATTTAATAAAGCATAGGATAAAACAAAATAAATACAATTTAATAAAGTATAGGATAAAACAACATAAATACAACTTAATAAAGCATAGGATAAAACAACATAAATACAATTTAATAAAGCATAGGATAAAACAACATAAATACAATTTAATAAAGCATAGGATAAAACAACATAAATACAATTTAATAAAACATGGGTTAAAACAACATAAATACAATTTAATAAAGCATAGGACGAAACAACATAAATACAATTTAATAAAGCATAGGATAAAACAACATAAATACAATTTAATAAAGCATCGGATAAAACAACATAAATACAATTTAATAAAGTAGAAGTTAAAACAATATAAATACAATTTAATAAAACATAGGATAAAACAACATAAATACAATTTAATAAAGCATAGGATAAAACAACATAAATACAATATAATAAAGCATAGGTTAAAGCAACATAAATACAATTTAATAAAGCATAGGTTAAAACAACATAAATACAATTTAATAAAGCATAGCATAAAACAACATAAATACAATTTAATAAAGCATAGGATAAAACAACATAAATACAATTTAATAAAGCATAGGATAAAACAACATAAATACAATTTAATAAAGCATCGGATAAAACAACATAAATACAATTTAATAAAGTAGAAGTTAAAACAATATAAATACAATTTAATAAAGCATAGGATAAAACAACATAAATACAATTTAATAAAGCATAGGATAAAACAACATAAATACAATATAATAAAGCATAGGTTAAAGCAACATAAATACAATTTAATAAAGCATAGGTTAAAACAACATAAATACAATTTAATAAAGCATAGCATAAAACAACATAAATACAATTTAATAAAGCATAGGATAAAACAACATAAATACAATTTAATAAAGCATAGGATAAAACAACATAAATACAATTTAATAAAGCATAGGATAAAAAAACATAAATACAATTTAATAAAGCATAGGTTAAAACAACATAAATATAATTTAATAAAGCATAGGACAAAACAAGATAAATACAATTTAATAAAGCATAGGATAAAACAACATTTATACAATTTAATAAAGCATAGGATAAAACAACATAAATACAATTTAATAAAACATGGGTTAAAACAACATAAATACAATTTAATAAAGCATAGGATCAAACAACATAAACACAATTTAATAAAGCATAGGATAAAACAACATAAATACAATTTAATAAAGCATAGGATAAAACAACATAAATACAATTTAATAAAGCATAGGATAAAACAACATAAATACAATTTAATAAAGCATAGGATAAAACAACATAAATACAATTTAATAAAGCATAGGATAAAACATCATAAATACAATTTAATAAAGCATAGGATAAAACAACATAAATACAATTTAATAAAGCATGGGATAAAACAACATTTATACAATTTAATAAAGCATAGGATAAAACAACATAAATACAATTTAATAAAACATGGGTTAAAACAACATAAATACAATTTAATAAAGCATAGGATCAAACAACATAAACACAATTTAATAAAGCATAGGATAAAACAACATAAATACAATTTAATAAAGCATAGGATAAAACAACATAAATACAATTTAATAAAGCATAGGATAAAACAACATAAATACAATTTAATAAAGCATAGGATAAAACAACATGAATACAATTTAATAAAGCATAGCATAAAACAATATAAATGCAGTTTAATAAAGCATAGGATAAAGCAACATAAATACAATTTAATAAAGCATAGGATAAAACAACATAAGTACAATTTAATAAAGCATAGGATAAAACAACATAAATACAATTTAATAAAGCATAGGATAAAACATCATAAATACAATTTAATAAAGCATAGGATAAAACAACATAAATACAATTTAATAAAGCATGGGCTAAAACAACATAAATACAATTTAATAAAGCATAGGACAAAACAACATAAATACAATTTAATAAAGCACAGGATAAACAACATAAATACAATTTAATAAAGCATAGGATAAAAGAACATAAATACAATTTAATAAAGCATAGGATAAAACAACATAAATACAGTTTAATAAAGCATAGGTTAAAACAACATAAATACAATTTAATAAAGCATGGGATAAAACAACATAAATACAATTTAATAAAGCATAGGATAAAACAACAAAAAATACAATTTAATAAAGCATAGGTTAAAACAACATAAATAAAATTTAATTTAAGCATAGGACAAAACAACATAAATACAATTTAATAAAGCATAGGATAAAACAACATATATACAATTTAATAAAGCATAGGATAAAACAACATACATACAATTTAATAAAGCATAGGATAAAACAACATAAATACAATTTAATAAAGCATAGGATAAAACAAAATAAATACAATTTAATAAAGTATAGGATAAAACAACATAAATACAACTTAATAAAGCATAGGATAAAACAACATAAATACAATTTAATAAAGCATAGGATAAAACAACATAAATACAATTTAATAAAGCATAGGATAAAACAACATAAATACAATTTAATAAAACATGGGTTAAAACAACATAAATACAATTTAATAAAGCATAGGACGAAACAACATAAATACAATTTAATAAAGCATAGGATAAAACAACATAAATACAATTTAATAAAGCATCGGATAAAACAACATAAATACAATTTAATAAAGTAGAAGTTAAAACAATATAAATACAATTTAATAAAACATAGGATAAAACAACATAAATACAATTTAATAAAGCATAGGATAAAACAACATAAATACAATATAATAAAGCATAGGTTAAAGCAACATAAATACAATTTAATAAAGCATAGGTTAAAACAACATAAATACAATTTAATAAAGCATAGCATAAAACAACATAAATACAATTTAATAAAGCATAGGATAAAACAACATAAATACAATTTAATAAAGCATAGGATAAAACAACATAAATACAATTTAATAAAGCATCGGATAAAACAACATAAATACAATTTAATAAAGTAGAAGTTAAAACAATATAAATACAATTTAATAAAGCATAGGATAAAACAACATAAATACAATTTAATAAAGCATAGGATAAAACAACATAAATACAATATAATAAAGCATAGGTTAAAGCAACATAAATACAATTTAATAAAGCATAGGTTAAAACAACATAAATACAATTTAATAAAGCATAGCATAAAACAACATAAATACAATTTAATAAAGCATAGGATAAAACAACATAAATACAATTTAATAAAGCATAGGATAAAACAACATAAATACAATTTAATAAAGCATAGGATAAAAAAACATAAATACAATTTAATAAAGCATAGGTTAAAACAACATAAATATAATTTAATAAAGCATAGGACAAAACAAGATAAATACAATTTAATAAAGCATAGGATAAAACAACATTTATACAATTTAATAAAGCATAGGATAAAACAACATAAATACAATTTAATAAAACATGGGTTAAAACAACATAAATACAATTTAATAAAGCATAGGATCAAACAACATAAACACAATTTAATAAAGCATAGGATAAAACAACATAAATACAATTTAATAAAGCATAGGATAAAACAACATAAATACAATTTAATAAAGCATAGGATAAAACAACATAAATACAATTTAATAAAGCATAGGATAAAACAACATAAATACAATTTAATAAAGCATAGGATAAAACATCATAAATACAATTTAATAAAGCATAGGATAAAACAACATAAATACAATTTAATAAAGCATGGGATAAAACAACATAAATACAATTTAATAAAGCATAGGACAAAACAACATAAATACAATTTAATAAAGCACAGGATAAACAACATAAATACAATTTAATAAAGCATAGGATAAAAGAACATAAATACAATTTAATAAAGCATAGGATAAAACAACATAAATACAGTTTAATAAAGCATAGGTTAAAACAACATAAATACAATTTAATAAAGCATGGGATAAAACAACATAAATACAATTTAATAAAGCATAGGATAAAACAACAAAAAATACAATTTAATAAAGCATAGGTTAAAACAACATAAATAAAATTTAATTTAAGCATAGGACAAAACAACATAAATACAATTTAATAAAGCATAGGATAAAACAACATATATACAATTTAATAAAGCATAGGATAAAACAACATAAATACAATTTAATAAAGCATAGGATAAAACAACATAAATACAATTTAATAAAGTATAGGATAAAACAACATAAATACCACTTAATAAAGCATAGGATAAAACAACATAAATACAATTTAATAAAGCATAGGATAAAACAACATAAATACAATTTAATAAAGCATAGGATAAAACAACATAAATACAATTTAATAAAACATGGGTTAAAACAACATAAATACAATTTAATAAAGCATAGGACGAAACAACATAAATACAATTTAATAAAGCATAGGATAAAACAACATAAATACAATTTAATAAAGCATCGGATAAAACAACATAAATACAATTTAATAAAGTAGAAGTTAAAACAATATAAATACAATTTAATAAAGCATAGGATAAAACAACATAAATACAATTTAATAAAGCATAGGATAAAACAACATAAATACAATATAATAAAGCATAGGTTAAAGCAACATAAATACAATTTAATAAAGCATAGGTTAAAACAACATAAATACAATTTAATAAAGCATAGGTTAAAACAACATAAATACAATTTAATAAAGCATAGGTTAAAACAACATAAATACAATTTAATAAAGCATAGCATAAAACAACATAAATACAATTTAATAAAGCATAGGATAAAACAACATAAATACAATTTAATAAAGCATAGGATAAAACAACATAAATACAATTTAATAAAGCATAGGATAAAAAAACATAAATACAATTTAATAAAGCATAGGTTAAAACAACATAAATATAATTTAATAAAGCATAGGACAAAACAAGATAAATACAATTTAATAAAGCATAGGATAAAACAACATTTATACAATTTAATAAAGCATAGGATAAAACAACATAAATACAATTTAATAAAACATGGGTTAAAACAACATAAATACAATTTAATAAAGCATAGGATTAAACAACATAAACACAATTTAATAAAGCATAGGATAAAACAACATAAATACAATTTAATAAAGCATAGGATAAAACAACATAAATACAATTTAATAAAGCATAGGATAAAACAACATAAATACAATTTAATAAAGCATAGGATAAAACAACATAAATACAATTTAATAAAGCATAGGATAAAACAACATGAATACAATTTAATAAAGCATAGCATAAAACAATATAAATGCAGTTTAATAAAGCATAGGATAAAGCAACATAAATACAATTTAATAAAGCATAGGATAAAACAACATAAGTACAATTTAATAAAGCATAGGATAAAACAACATAAATACAATTTAATAAAGCATAGGATAAAACATCATAAATACAATTTAATAAAGCATAGGATAAAACAACATAAATACAATTTAATAAAGCATGGGCTAAAACAACATAAATACAATTTAAAAAAGCATAGGACAAAACAACATAAATACAATTTAATAAAGCACAGGATAAACAACATAAATACAATTTAATAAAGCATAGGATAAAAGAACTTATATATCGGGGAAGCGGGGGCATTTATGCATATAGCATTTATGCATACTTTATCGAAGTGCCATAATTTAGCAAAGTGCCCTGGCAGTTAGAAAATGGCATTGCTAATATTCATCTTTCTTCTCTTCTTACAGGTATATATTTTTCACTGCTTGTGTGATCTGTCCTGAAAACTGCATTATATCTCCATGCAATGCTCTGCAGCCTATCAATTTCTGGTATATATTTTTCACTGCTTGTGTGATCTGTCCTGAAAACTGCATTATATCTCCATGCAATGCTCTGCAGCCTATCAATTTCTGGTATATATTTTTCACTGCTTGTGTGATCTGTCCTGAAAACTGCATTATATCTCCATGCAATGCTCTGCAGCCTATCAATTTCTGGTATATATTTTTCACTGCTTGTGTGATCTGTCCTGAAAACTGCATTATATCTCCATGCAATGCTCTGCAGCCTATCAATTTCTGGTATATATTTTTCACTGCTTGTGTGATCTGTCCTGAAAACTGCATTATATCTCCATGCAATGCTCTGCAGCCTATCAATTTCTGGTATATATTTTTCACTGCTTGTGTGATCTGTCCTGAAAACTGCATTATATCTCCATGCAATGCTCTGCAGCCTATCAATTTCTGGTATATATTTTTCACTGCTTGTGTGATCTGTCCTGAAAACTGCATTATATCTCCATGCAATGCTCTGCAGCCTATCAATTTCTGGTATATATTTTTCACTGCTTGTGTGATCTGTCCTGAAAACTGCATTATATCTCCATGCAATGCTCTGCAGCCTATCAATTTCTGGTATATATTTTTCACTGCTTGTGTGATCTGTCCTGAAAACTGCATTATATCTCCATGCAATGCTCTGCAGCCTATCAATTTCTGGTATATATTTTTCACTGCTTGTGTGATCTGTCCTGAAAACTGCATTATATCTCCATGCAATGCTCTGCAGCCTATCAATTTCTGGTATATATTTTTCACTGCTTGTGTGATCTGTCCTGAAAACTGCATTATATCTCCATGCAATGCTCTGCAGCCTATCAATTTCTGGTATATATTTTAAACTGCTTGTGTGATCTGTCCTGAAAACTGCATTATATCTCCATGCAATGCTCTGCAGCCTATCAATTTCTGGTATATATTTTTCACTGCTTGTGTGATCTGTCCTGAAAACTGCATTATATCTCCATGCAATGCTCTGCAGCCTATCAATTTCTGGTATATATTTTTCACTGCTTGTGTGATCTGTCCTGAAAACTGCATTATATCTCCATGCAATGCTCTGCAGCCTATCAATTTCTGGTATATATTGTTCACTGCTTGTGTGATCTGTCCTGAAAACTGCATTATATCTCCATGCAATGCTCTGCAGCCTATCAATTTCTGGTATATATTTTTCACTGCTTGTGTGATCTGTCCTGAAAACTGCATTATATCTCCATGCAATGCTCTGCAGCCTATCAATTTCTGGTATATATTTTTCACTGCTTGTGTGATCTGTCCTGAAAACTGCATTATATCTCCATGCAATGCTCTGCAGCCTATCCATTTCTGGTATATATTTTTTCACTCCTCTAGCTTTTTTATTCCATGATACTTAAAGGTCATCACACTTACTTTAAGAGTTTATGATCCATGCCGAGTTTACTAGTCTGTTTTTTTTTTTTTTTTTCCCTGCACTTTATGGTCTCCTGTTGTCTTTTAAGCTAGTGATTGATTGTTAATGAGTTAAATCTGTGCAGATCTAAGCAGATACGTCCCTATATATTGAGACTTAGTTAAGGGGAGGCATTTATGCGGGGGCATTTATGCATATAGCATTTATGCATACTTTATCGAAGTGCCATAATTTAGCAAAGTGCCCTGGCAGTTAGAAAATGGCAGTTGGACAGGGCAGGAGACAGGTAAGACAATTAAACAAACTTGCTTCCAGGTCATCTTTTTGGCAAACAGTATTCACCATTTGTATCTGTGCCATTTATACTCTGGTTGCTACAATCATCCACATTCACCGTTCTCCCACAAATGCGGCACACTTCATCCATATTAATCCCTCACTCCTCTCTTCTCCTATGTACAGTTGTCATGCTCTCTTCACAATGTTATACCACGCAGATCCATTCATTCCCACCATACAACGCAGGAAACGCTCTCACAAATCACTCAATCATCTGCTCACTCTCTGTATCTTCCTTCTATTAGTCGCAGGTGATATTTCTCCCAACCCAGGACCCTCCAGTAATAATAACATTAACTCTTTCCCTGTTACATTCAGAAACCCTGCTAATCTCATTAATATTCCCTGCATATCTTCTGTCTCATTCAACTGTGCCCTTTGGAATGCACGCTCAGCTTGTAATAAACTCTCTTACATCCATGACTTTTTCCTCTCTAATTCCCTCAACCTTCTGGCTCTCACTGAAACCTGGATCCAGCAGTCGGACACCACTGCCGCTGCAGCTCTCTCCTATGGTGGCCTACATTTCTCTCATACCCCGCGACCTGACAACAGATCAGGTGGAGGTGTTGGTCTGCTTCTTTCAACAAAATGTACTTTTCAGGTTATCCCCCCTGTACCCTCCCTTATCTTCCCGTCCTTTGAGGCCCACACAGTCAGACTCTACCGGCCCTTCTCCCTGCGAGTGGCGGTTGTCTATCGCCCCCCAGGTCCCCTCCGTCAATTCCTGGATCACTTTGCTGCCTGGCTTACAAATTTTCTATCCTGCGACATCCCCACGATAATCATGGGAGACTTTAACATCCCAATTGGCGATCCTCTTTCCCCATCTGCCACGCATCTTTTATCATTAACCTCCTCCTTCGGCCTTTCACAGCTTGCTAATTCTCCTACACATGAGGACGGGAACACATTGGACCTGATCTTCTCCCGGCTTTGCTCAGTACATGACTTTACTAACTCTCCCCTTCCACTCTCTGACCATAATCTTCTTTCATTCTCTGTCAAGAACTGTGACTCTACTCAAGACACTCCCACCGTCCACACTTATAGAAATTTACGTGCCATTAACACCCAGAAATTTATAAAAAGGTTGCAATCATCATTGGCCCCAATCTCCTCCCTCTCATGTCCCGAATCTGCATTGAAGCATTATAACAAAATAATGCTATGCGCCCTGGATGAAGCCGCACCTCCTACACAAAGAACAATTCGGCATAGACGGCGACAACCCTGGCACACGCCTGAAACACGTCTTCTCCAGAGGTACTCCAGGTGCGCTGAACGGCTGTGGAGAAAATCAAATCTGCCCGAAGATTTCCTCCACTATAAATTTATGCTGAAAACATATAACTCTGCCCTTCACCTCTCCAAACAAACCTACTTTAACAACCTCATCATCTCACTTTCCAATAATCCTAAACGACTCTTTGACACGTTTCATTCTCTCCTCAATCAAACAGCACAGGCCCCGACCACCGACCTCAGCGCTGACGATCTGGCTAACTATTTCAAAGAAAAAATTGACCATATCCGACAGGAAATTTTCTCCCAATCCCCAAATGTTATGCATGCTCCCCCCCGCCACATTGTATCTTGCTCATTTTCTGACTTCGAACTAGTCACGGAAGATGAAGTGATCAGGCTCCTTGCATCTTCTCGCCCTACCACCTGCACCAGCGACCCTATTCCCTCACATCTCCTTCAGTCCCTTGCTCCAGCTGTCACCTCTCACCTAACTAAAATTTTCAACCTTTCCCTCTCATCTGGTATCTTTCCCTCTTCTTTTAAACACGCCAGCATACAACCATTACTTAAAAAACCATCCCTCGACCAGAACTGCACGGCCAACTACAGACCTGTTTCCAATCTTCCCTTTATCTCTAAACTCCTGGAACGCCTGGTCCACTCCCGTCTAATCCGCTATCTCTCAGACAACTCTCTTCTTGACCCTTTACAATCTGGTTTCCGCTCTTTACATTCTACTGAAACTGCCCTCACTAAAGTCTCTAATGATCTACTAACAGCTAAATCTAATGGTCACTACTCCCTGCTGATTCTCCTGGATCTCTCTGCAGCATTTGACACTGTGGATCACCAGCTCCTCCTCACTATGCTCCGCACTATTGGCCTCAAGGACACGGTTCTCTCCTGGTTCTCCTCTTATCTCTCTGACCGCTCCTTCTCTGTGTCTTTTGCCGGCTCCTCCTCCTCTCTCCTTCCTCTTACTGTCGGGGTTCCTCAAGGATCAGTCCTAGGCCCCCTTCTTTTCTCCTTATACACCGCTCCTATTGGACAAACAATCAGTAGATTCGGTTTTCAGTACCATCTCTATGCTGATGACACCCAATTATACACCTCTGCTCCAGACATCACCCCAGCATTACTACAAAAGACCAGTGATTGTCTTTCTGCTGTGTCTAACATTATGTCCTCCCTCTACCTAAAACTGAATCTGTCAAAAACTGAACTCCTCGTCTTTCCTCCCTCCATTAATCTACCTGTGCCCGATATTGCCATCTCCGTTTGTGGCTCAACCATTACTCCCCAGCTACAAGCCCGCTGTCTTGGGGTCATTTTTGATTCAGATCTTTCTTTCACTCCTCACATCAAATCACTCGCTCGTTCATGTCATCTACACCTCAAAAACATCTCAAGAATCAGGACTTTTCTCACCTTTGACTCGGCAAAAACTCTTACTGTCGCTCTTATTCATTCTCGTCTTGACTATTGCAACGCTCTACTAATCGGTCTCCCTCTTACTAAACTCTCCCCTCTCCAATCCGTCCTGAACGCAGCAGCCAGGATCATATTCCTCGCCAACCGCTACTCAGATGCCTCTTCCCTGTGCCAGTCATTGCATTGGTTGCCCATCCAATATAGAGTTCGTTTTAAACTTATCACGCTTACCCACAAAGCGCTCCATGCTTCAGTACCCCCCTACATCTCCTCCCTTGTCTCAGTCTACCACCCTACACGTGCCCTCCGTTCTGCAAATGACTTGAAACTAAAATCCTCCATAATCCGAACTTCCCACTCCCGTCTCCAAGATTTCTCGCGTGCTGCGCCAATTCTCTGGAATGCACTACCCAGGACAGTTCGATTAATTCCCAATACCCACAGTTTCAAGCGAACCCTAAAAACACATTTCTTTAGACTGGCGTATCACCTAAACACACTCTGTCCATCCCAGCTTTCCCCCATATTAAAATCTTCTTCAACTTCGGGTTCAAACCAACCATGCACATAAAAGCCTCTGTCAGGACTGCACACATACTGGCTGGCGACCAGTCCATGTATTATTATTTATCCTATTCAGTATATCAAGGCTGCATTATACAATATATGTACTTTTTACCTTTTGTGTCTCCCCCACTTCCTCATAGACTGTAAGCTCGCGAGCAGGGCCCTCACTCCGTTCGATATGAGATATGCTTATTCTGTATTGTCTGTATAAGTCCCCCCTAAAATTTGTAAAGTGCTGCGGAATATGTTGGCGCTATAAAAATAAACTATTATTTATTATATTATAACATAAATACAATTTAATAAAGCATAGGATAAAACAACATAAATACAGTTTAATAAAGCATAGGTTAAAACAACATAAATACAATTTAATAAAGCATGGGATAAAACAACATAAATACAATTTAATAAAGCATAGGATAAAACAACAAAAAATACAATTTAATAAAGCATAGGTTAAAACAACATAAATAAAATTTAATTTAAGCATAGGACAAAACAACATAAATACAATTTAATAAAGCATAGGATAAAACAACATATATACAATTTAATAAAGCATAGGATAAAACAACATAAATACAATTTAATAAAGCATAGGATAAAACAACATAAATACAATTTAATAAAGCATAAGATAAAACAACATAAATGCAATTTAATAAAGCATAGGTTAAAACAACATAAATATAATTTAATAAAGCATAGGAAAAAACAACATAAATACAATTTAATAAAGCATAAGATAAAACAACATAAATATAATTTAAATAAATATAATTTAATGAAGCATGGGTTAAAACAACATAAATACAATTTAATAAAGCATAGGACAAAACAACATAAATACAGTTTAATAAAACATAGGATAAAACAACATAAATACAATTTAATAAAGCATAGGATAAAACATCATAAATACAATTTAATAAAGCATAGGATAAAACAACATAAACACAATTTAATAAAGCATAGGATAAAACAACATAAATACAATTTAATAAAGCATAGGATAAAACAACAAAAAATGCAATTTAATAAAGCATAGGTTAAAACAACATAAATAAAATTTAATAAAGCATAGGATGAAACAACATAAATACAATTTAATAAAGCATAGGATAAAACAACATAAATACAATTTAATAAAGCATCGGATAAAACAACATAAATACAATTTAATAAAGCATAAGTTAAAACAATATAAATACAATTTAATAAAGCATAGGATAAAACAACATAAATACAATTTAATAAAGCATAGGATAAAACAACATAAATACAATTTAATAAAGCATACGATAAAACAACATAAATACAATTTAATAAAGCATAGGATAAAACAACATAAATACAATTTAATAAAGCATAGGATAAAACAACATAAATACAATTTAATAAAGCATAGGATAAAACAACATGAATACAATTTAATAAAGCACAGCATAAAACAACATAAATGCAGTTTAATAAAGCATAGGATAAAGCAACATAAATACAATTTAATAAAGCATAGGATAAAACAACATAAATACATTTTAATAAAGCATAGGATAAAACAACATAAATACAGGTTAATAAAGCATAGGTTAAAACAACATAAATACAATTTAATAAAGCATAGGATAAAAGAACATAAATACAATTTAATAAAGCATAGGATAAAACAACATAAATACAGTTTAATAAAGCATAGGTTAAAACAACATAAATACAATTTAATAAAGCATAGGATAAAACAACATAAATACAATTTAATAAAGCATAGGATAAAACAACAAAAATACAATTTAATAAAGCATAGGTTAAAACAACATAAATAAAATTTAATTTAAGCATAGGACAAAACAACATAAATACAATTTAATAAAGCATAGGATAAAACAACATATATACAATTTAATAAAGCATAGGATAAAACAACATAAATACAATTTAATAAAGCATAGGATAAAACAACATAAATACAATTTAATAAAGCATAAGATAAAACAACATAAATGCAATTTAATAAAGCATAGGTTAAAACAACATAAATACAATTTAATAAAGCATAGGAAAAAACAACATAAATACAATTTAATAAAGGATAAGATAAAACAACATAAATATATTTTAATGAAGCATGGGTTAAAACAACATAAATACAATTTAATAAAGCATAGGACAAAACAACATAAATACAATTTAATAAAGCATAGGATAAAACAACATAAATACAATTTAATAAAGCATAGGATAAAACAACATAAATACAATTTAATAAAGCATAGGATAAAACAACATAAATACAATTTAATAAAGCATAGGATAAAACAACATAAATACAATTTAATAAAGCACAGGTTAAAACAACATAAATACAATTTAATAAAGCATAGGATAAAACAACATAAATACAATTTAATAAAGCATAGGATAAAACAACATAAATACAATTTAATAAAGCATAGGATAAAGCAACATAAATACAATTTAATAAAGTATAGGATAAAACAACATAAATACAACTTAATAAAGCATAGGATAAAACAACATAAATACAATTTAATAAAGCATAGGATAAAACAACATAAATACAATTTAATAAAGCATAGGATAAAACAACATAAATACAATTTAATAAAACATGGGTTAAAACAACATAAATACAATTTAATAAAGCATAGGACGAAACAACATAAATACAATTTAATAAAGCATAGGATAAAACAACATAAATACAATTTAATAAAGCATCGGATAAAACAACATAAATACAATTTAATAAAGTAGAAGTTAAAACAATATAAATACAATTTAATAAAGCATAGGATAAAACAACATAAATACAATTTAATAAAGCATAGGATAAAACAACATAAATACAATATAATAAAGCATAGGTTAAAGCAACATAAATACAATTTAATAAAGCATAGGTTAAAACAACATAAATACAATTTAATAAAGCATAGGTTAAAACAACATAAATACAATTTAAAAAAGCATAGGTTAAAACAACATAAATACAATTTAATAAAGCATAGCATAAAACAACATAAATACAATTTAATAAAGCATAGGATAAAACAACATAAATACAATTTAATAAAGCATAGGATAAAACAACATAAATACAATTTAATAAAGCATAGGATAAAAAAACATAA
This sequence comes from Phyllobates terribilis, assembly GCF_046119375.1. Taxonomy (NCBI): domain Eukaryota; kingdom Metazoa; phylum Chordata; class Amphibia; order Anura; family Dendrobatidae; genus Phyllobates; species Phyllobates terribilis. The sequence goes on from NW_027363323.1 coordinate 503,284, forward strand.
ATACAATTTAATAAAGCATAGGTTAAAACAACATAAATATAATTTAATAAAGCATAGGACAAAACAAGATAAATACAACTTAATAAAGCATAGGATAAAACAACATTTATACAATTTAATAAAGCATAGGATAAAACAACATAAATACAATTTAATAAAACATGGGTTAAAACAACATAAATACAATTTAATAAAGCATAGGATCAAACAACATAAACACAATTTAATAAAGCATAGGATAAAACAACATAAATACAATTTAATAAAGCATAGGATAAAACAACATAAATACAATTTAATAAAGCATAGGATAAAACAACATAAATACAATTTAATAAAGCATAGGATAAAACAACATGAATACAATTTAATAAAGCATAGCATAAAACAATATAAATGCAGTTTAATAAAGCATAGGATAAAGCAACATAAATACAATTTAATAAAGCATAGGATAAAACAACATAAGTACAATTTAATAAAGCATAGGATAAAACAACATAAATACAATTTAATAAAGCATAGGATAAAACATCATAAATACAATTTAATAAAGCATAGGATAAAACAACATAAATACAATTTAATAAAGCATGGGCTAAAACAACATAAATACAATTTAATAAAGCATAGGACAAAACAACATAAATACAATTTAATAAAGCACAGGATAAACAACATAAATACAATTTAATAAAGCATAGGATAAAAGAACATAAATACAATTTAATAAAGCATAGGATAAAACAACATAAATACAGTTTAATAAAGCATAGGTTAAAACAACATAAACACAATTTAATAAAGCATGGGATAAAACAACATAAATACAATTTAATAAAGCATAGGATAAAACAACAAAAAATACAATTTAATAAAGCATAGGTTAAAACAACATAAATAAAATTTAATTTAAGCATAGGACAAAACAACATAAATACAATTTAATAAAGCATAGGATAAAACAACATATATACAATTTAATAAAGCATAGGATAAAACAACATAAATACAATTCAATAAAGCATAGGATAAAACAACATAAATACAATTTAATAAAGCATAGGATAAAACAACATAAATACAATTTAATAAAGTATAGGATAAAACAACATAAATACAACTTAATAAAGCATAGGATAAAACAACATAAATACAATTTAATAAAGCATAGGATAAAACAACATAAATACAATTTAATAAAGCATAGGATAAAACAACATAAATACAATTTAATAAAACATGGGTTAAAACAACATAAATACAATTTAATAAAGCATAGGACGAAACAACATAAATACAATTTAATAAAGCATAGGATAAAACAACATAAATACAATTTAATAAAGCATCGGATAAAACAACATAAATACAATTTAATAAAGTAGAAGTTAAAACAATATAAATACAATTTAATAAAGCATAGGATAAAACAACATAAATACAATTTAATAAAGCATAGGATAAAACAACATAAATACAATATAATAAAGCATAGGTTAAAGCAACATAAATACAATTTAATAAAGCATAGGTTAAAACAACATAAATACAATTTAATAAAGCATAGCATAAAACAACATAAATACAATTTAATAAAGCATAGGATAAAACAACATAAATACAATTTAATAAAGCATAGGATAAAACAACATAAATACAATTTAATAAAGCATCGGATAAAACAACATAAATACAATTTAATAAAGTAGAAGTTAAAACAATATAAATACAATTTAATAAAGCATAGGATAAAACAACATAAATACAATTTAATAAAGCATAGGATAAAACAACATAAATACAATATAATAAAGCATAGGTTAAAGCAACATAAATACAATTTAATAAAGCATAGGTTAAAACAACATAAATACAATTTAATAAAGCATAGCATAAAACAACATAAATACAATTTAATAAAGCATAGGATAAAACAACATAAATACAATTTAATAAAGCATAGGATAAAACAACATAAATACAATTTAATAAAGCATAGGATAAAAAAACATAAATACAATTTAATAAAGCATAGGTTAAAACAACATAAATATAATTTAATAAAGCATAGGACAAAACAAGATAAATACAATTTAATAAAGCATAGGATAAAACAACATTTATACAATTTAATAAAGCATAGGATAAAACAACATAAATACAATTTAATAAAACATGGGTTAAAACAACATAAATACAATTTAATAAAGCATAGGATCAAACAACATAAACACAATTTAATAAAGCATAGGATAAAACAACATAAATACAATTTAATAAAGCATAGGATAAAACAACATAAATACAATTTAATAAAGCATAGGATAAAACAACATAAATACAATTTAATAAAGCATAGGATAAAACAACATAAATACAATTTAATAAAGCATAGGATAAAACATCATAAATACAATTTAATAAAGCATAGGATAAAACAACATAAATACAATTTAATAAAGCATGGGATAAAACAACATAAATACAATTTAATAAAGCATAGGACAAAACAACATAAATACAATTTAATAAAGCACAGGATAAACAACATAAATACAATTTAATAAAGCATAGGATAAAAGAACATAAATACAATTTAATAAAGCATAGGATAAAACAACATAAATACAGTTTAATAAAGCATATTTTAAAACAACATAAATACAATTTAATAAAGCATGGGATAAAACAACATAAATACAATTTAATAAAGCATAGGATAAAACAACAAAAAATACAATTTAATAAAGCATAGGTTAAAACAACATAAATAAAATTTAATTTAAGCATAGGACAAAACAACATAAATACAATTTAATAAAGCATAGGATAAAACAACATATATACAATTTAATAAAGCATAGGATAAAACAACATAAATACAATTTAATAAAGCATAGGATAAAACAACATAAATACAATTTAATAAAGTATAGGATAAAACAACATAAATACAACTTAATAAAGCATAGGATAAAACAACATAAATACAATTTAATAAAGCATAGGATAAAACAACATAAATACAATTTAATAAAGCATAGGATAAAACAACATAAATACAATTTAATAAAACATGGGTTAAAACAACATAAATACAATTTAATAAAGCATAGGACGAAACAACATAAATACAATTTAATAAAGCATAGGATAAAACAACATAAATACAATTTAATAAAGCATCGGATAAAACAACATAAATACAATTTAATAAAGTAGAAGTTAAAACAATATAAATACAATTTAATAAAGCATAGGATAAAACAACATAAATACAATTTAATAAAGCATAGGATAAAACAACATAAATACAATATAATAAAGCATAGGTTAAAGCAACATAAATACAATTTAATAAAGCATAGGTTAAAACAACATAAATACAATTTAATAAAGCATAGGTTAAAACAACATAAATACAATTTAATAAAGCATAGGTTAAAACAACATAAATACAATTTAATAAAGCATAGCATAAAACAACATAAATACAATTTAATAAAGCATAGGATAAAACAACATAAATACAATTTAATAAAGCATAGGATAAAACAACATAAATACAGTTTAATAAAGCATAGGATAAAAAAACATAAATACAATTTAATAAAGCATAGGTTAAAACAACATAAATATAATTTAATAAAGCATAGGACAAAACAAGATAAATACAATTTAATAAAGCATAGGATAAAACAACATTTATACAATTTAATAAAGCATAGGATAAAACAACATAAATACAATTTAATAAAACATGGGTTAAAACAACATAAATACAATTTAATAAAGCATAGGATTAAACAACATAAACACAATTTAATAAAGCATAGGATAAAACAACATAAATACAATTTAATAAAGCATAGGATAAAACAACATAAATACAATTTAATAAAGCATAGGATAAAACAACATAAATACAATTTAATAAAGCATAGGATAAAACAACATGAATACAATTTAATAAAGCATAGCATAAAACAATATAAATGCAGTTTAATAAAGCATAGGATAAAGCAACATAAATACAATTTAATAAAGCATAGGATAAAACAACATAAGTACAATTTAATAAAGCATAGGATAAAACAACATAAATACAATTTAATAAAGCATAGGATAAAACATCATAAATACAATTTAATAAAGCATAGGATAAAACAACATAAATACAATTTAATAAAGCATGGGCTAAAACAACATAAATACAATTTAAAAAAGCATAGGACAAAACAACATAAATACAATTTAATAAAGCACAGGATAAACAACATAAATACAATTTAATAAAGCATAGGATAAAAGAACATAAATACAATTTAATAAAGCATAGGATAAAACAACATAAATACAGTTTAATAAAGCATAGGTTAAAACAACATAAATACAATTTAATAAAGCATGGGATAAAACAACATAAATACAATTTAATAAAGCATAGGATAAAACAACAAAAAATACAATTTAATAAAGCATAGGTTAAAACAACATAAATAAAATTTAATTTAAGCATAGGACAAAACAACATAAATACAATTTAATAAAGCATAGGATAAAACAACATATATACAATTTAATAAAGCATAGGATAAAACAACATAAATACAATTTAATAAAGCATAGGATAAAACAACATAAATACAATTTAATAAAGCATAAGATAAAACAACATAAATGCAATTTAATAAAGCATAGGTTAAAACAACATAAATATAATTTAATAAAGCATAGGAAAAAACAACATAAATACAATTTAATAAAGCATAAGATAAAACAACATAAATATAATTTAAATAAATATAATTTAATGAAGCATGGGTTAAAACAACATAAATACAATTTAATAAAGCATAGGACAAAACAACATAAATACAGTTTAATAAAACATAGGATAAAACAACATAAATACAATTTAATAAAGCATAGGATAAAACAACATAAATACAATTTAATAAAGCATAGGATAAAACAACATAAACACAATTTAATAAAGCATAGGATAAAACAACATAAATACAATTTAATAAAGCATAGGATAAAACAACATAAATATAATTTAATAAAGCATAGGACAAAACAAGATAAATACAATTTAATAAAGCATAGGATAAAACAACATTTATACAATTTAATAAAGCATAGGATAAAACAACATAAATACAATTTAATAAAACATGGGTTAAAACAACATAAATACAATTTAATAAAACATGGGTTAAAACAACATAAATACAATTTAATAAAGCATAGGATCAAACAACATAAACACAATTTAATAAAGCATAGGATAAAACAACATAAATACAATTTAATAAAGCATAGGATAAAACAACATAAATACAATTTAATAAAGCATAGGATAAAACAACATAAATACAATTTAATAAAGCATAGGATAAAACAACATAAATACAATTTAATAAAGCATAGGATAAAACATCATAAATACAATTTAATAAAGCATAGGATAAAACAACATAAATACAATTTAATAAAGCATGGGATAAAACAACATAAATACAATTTAATAAAGCATAGGACAAAACAACATAAATACAATTTAATAAAGCACAGGATAAACAACATAAATACAATTTAATAAAGCATAGGATAAAAGAACATAAATACAATTTAATAAAGCATAGGATAAAACAACATAAATACAGTTTAATAAAGCATAGGTTAAAACAACATAAATACAATTTAATAAAGCATGGGATAAAACAACATAAATACAATTTAATAAAGCATAGGATAAAACAACAAAAAATACAATTTAATAAAGCATAGGTTAAAACAACATAAATAAAATTTAATTTAAGCATAGGACAAAACAACATAAATACAATTTAATAAAGCATAGGATAAAACAACATATATACAATTTAATAAAGCATAGGATAAAACAACATAAATACAATTTAATAAAGCATAGGATAAAACAACATAAATACAATTTAATAAAGTATAGGATAAAACAACATAAATACAACTTAATAAAGCATAGGATAAAACAACATAAATACAATTTAATAAAGCATAGGATAAAACAACATAAATACAATTTAATAAAGCATAGGATAAAACAACATAAATACAATTTAATAAAACATGGGTTAAAACAACATAAATACAATTTAATAAAGCATAGGACGAAACAACATAAATACAATTTAATAAAGCATAGGATAAAACAACATAAATACAATTTAATAAAGCATCGGATAAAACAACATAAATACAATTTAATAAAGTAGAAGTTAAAACAATATAAATACAATTTAATAAAGCATAGGATAAAACAACATAAATACAATTTAATAAAGCATAGGATAAAACAACATAAATACAATATAATAAAGCATAGGTTAAAGCAACATAAATACAATTTAATAAAGCATAGGTTAAAACAACATAAATACAATTTAATAAAGCATAGGTTAAAACAACATAAATACAATTTAATAAGGCATAGGTTAAAACAACATAAATACAATTTAATAAAGCATAGCATAAAACAACATAAATACAATTTAATAAAGCATAGGATAAAACAACATAAATACAATTTAATAAAGCATAGGATAAAACAACATAAATACAGTTTAATAAAGCATAGGATAAAAAAACATAAATACAATTTAATAAAGCATAGGTTAAAACAACATAAATATAATTTAATAAAGCATAGGACAAAACAAGATAAATACAATTTAATAAAGCATAGGATAAAACAACATTTATACAATTTAATAAAGCATAGGATAAAACAACATAAATACAATTTAATAAAACATGGGTTAAAACAACATAAATACAATTTAATAAAGCATAGGATTAAACAACATAAACACAATTTAATAAAGCATAGGATAAAACAACATAAATACAATTTAATAAAGCATAGGATAAAACAACATAAATACAATTTAATAAAGCATAGGATAAAACAACATAAATACAATTTAATAAAGCATAGGATAAAACAACATAAATACAATTTAATAAAGCATAGGATAAAACAACATGAATACAATTTAATAAAGCATAGCATAAAACAATATAAATGCAGTTTAATAAAGCATAGGATAAAGCAACATAAATACAATTTAATAAAGCATAGGATAAAACAACATAAGTACAATTTAATAAAGCATAGGATAAAACAACATAAATACAATTTAATAAAGCATAGGATAAAACATCATAAATACAATTTAATAAAGCATAGGATAAAACAACATAAATACAATTTAATAAAGCATGGGCTAAAACAACATAAATACAATTTAAAAAAGCATAGGACAAAACAACATAAATACAATTTAATAAAGCACAGGATAAACAACATAAATACAATTTAATAAAGCATAGGATAAAAGAACATAAATACAATTTAATAAAGCATAGGATAAAACAACATAAATACAGTTTAATAAAGCATAGGTTAAAACAACATAAATACAATTTAATAAAGCATGGGATAAAACAACATAAATACAATTTAATAAAGCATAGGATAAAACAACAAAAAATACAATTTAATAAAGCATAGGTTAAAACAACATAAATAAAATTTAATTTAAGCATAGGACAAAACAACATAAATACAATTTAATAAAGCATAGGATAAAACAACATATATACAATTTAATAAAGCATAGGATAAAACAACATAAATACAATTTAATAAAGCATAGGATAAAACAACATAAATACAATTTAATAAAGCATAAGATAAAACAACATAAATGCAATTTAATAAAGCATAGGTTAAAACAACATAAATATAATTTAATAAAGCATAGGAAAAAACAACATAAATACAATTTAATAAAGCATAAGATAAAACAACATAAATATAATTTAAATAAATATAATTTAATGAAGCATGGGTTAAAACAACATAAATACAATTTAATAAAGCATAGGACAAAACAACATAAATACAGTTTAATAAAACATAGGATAAAACAACATAAATACAATTTAATAAAGCATAGGATAAAACAACATAAATACAATTTAATAAAGCATAGGATAAAACAACATAAACACAATTTAATAAAGCATAGGATAAAACAACATAAATACAATTTAATAAAGCATAGGATAAAACAACAAAAAATGCAATTTAATAAAGCATAGGTTAAAACAACATAAATAAAATTTAATAAAGCATAGGATGAAACAACATAAATACAATTTAATAAAGCATAGGATAAAACAACATAAATACAATTTAATAAAGCATCGGATAAAACAACATAAATACAATTTAATAAAGCATAAGTTAAAACAATATAAATACAATTTAATAAAGCATAGGATAAAACAACATAAACACAATTTAATAAAGCATAGGATAAAACAACATAAATACAATTTAATAAAGCAAAGGATAAAACAACATAAATACAATTTAATAAAGCATAGGATAAAACAACATAAATACAATTTAATAAAGCATAGGATAAAACAACATGAATACAATTTAATAAAGCACAGCATAAAACAACATAAATGCAGTTTAATAAAGCATAGGATAAAGCAACATAAATACAATTTAATAAAGCATAGGATAAAACAACATAAATACATTTTAATAAAGCATAGGATAAAACAACATAAATACAGGTTAATAAAGCATAGGTTAAAACAACATAAATACAATTTAATAAAGCATAGGATAAAACAACATAAATACAATTTAATAAAGCATAGGATAAAACAACATATATACAATTTAATAAAGCATAGGATAAAACAACATAAATACAATTTAATAAAGCATAGGATAAAACAACATAAATACAATTTAATAAAGCATAAGATAAAACAACATAAATGCAATTTAATAAAGCATAGGTTAAAACAACATAAATACAATTTAATAAAGCATAGGAAAAAACAACATAAATACAATTTAATAAAGGATAAGATAAAACAACATAAATATATTTTAATGAAGCATGGTTAAAACAACATAAATACAATTTAATAAAGCATAGGACAAAACAACATAAATACAATTTAATAAAGCATAGGATAAAACAACATAAATACAATTTAATAAAGCATAGGATAAAACAACATGAATACAATTTAATAAAGCATAGGATAAAACAACATAAATACAATTTAATAAAGCATAGGATAAAACAACATAAATACAATTTAATAAAGCACAGGATAAAACAACATAAATACAATTTAATAAAGCATGGGTTAAAACAACATAAATGCAATTTAATAAAGCATAGGACAAAACAACATAAATACAATTTATTAAAGCATAGGATAAAACCACATAAATACAATTTAATAAAGCATGGGTTAAAACAACATTAATACAATTTAATAAAGCATAGGATAAAACAGCATAAATACAATTTAATAAAGCATACGATAAAACAACATAATACAATTTAATAAAGCATAGGATAAAACAACATAAATACAATTTAATAAAGCATAGGATAAAACAACATAAATACAATTTAATAAAGCATAGGATAAAACAACATAAATACAATTTAATAAAGCATAGGATAAAACAACATAAATACAATTTAATAAAGCATAGGATAAAACAACATAAATACAATTTAATAAAGCACAGGATAAAACAACATAAATACAATTTAATAAAGCATGGGTTAAAACAACATAAATGCAATTTAATAAAGCATAGGACAAAACAACATAAATACAATTTATTAAAGCATAGGATAAAACCACATAAATACAATTTAATAAAGCATGGGTTAAAACAACATTAATACAATTTAATAAAGCATAGGATAAAACAGCATAAATACAATTTAATAAAGCATACGATAAAACAACATAATACAATTTAATAAAGCATAGGATAAAACAACATAAATACAATTTAATAAAGCATAGGATAAAACAACATAAATACAATTTAATAAAGCATAGGATAAAACCACATAAATACAATTTAATAAAGCATGGGTTAAAACAACATAAATACAATTTAATAAAGCATAGGATAAAACAACATAAATACAATTTAATTAAGCATACGATAAAACAACATAATACAATTAAATAAAGCATAGGATAAAACAACATAAATACAATTTAATAAAGCATAGGATAAAACAACATAAATACAATTTAATAAAGCATAGGATAAAACAACATAAATACAATTTAATAAAGCATAGGATAAAACCACATAAATACAATTTAATAAAGCATAGGATAAAACCACATAAATACAATTTAATAAAGCATGGGTTAAAACAACATGAATACAATTTAATAAAGCATAGGATAAAACAACATAAATACAATTTAATAAAGCATAGGATAAAACAACATAAATACAATTTAATAAAGCATAGGATAAAACCACATAAATACAATTTAATAAAGCATGGGATAAAACAACATTAATACAATTTAATAAAGCATAGGATAAAACAACATAAACACAATTTAATAAAGCATTGACTAAAACAACATAAATACAATTTAATAAAGCATACGATAAAACAACATAATACAATTTAATAAAGCATAGGATAAAACCACATAAATACAATTTAATAAAGCATAGGATAAAACAACATAAATACAATTTAATAAAGCATAGGATAAAACAACATAAATACAATTTAATAAAGCATAGGATAAAACAACATGAATACAATTTAATAAAGCACAGCATAAAACAACATAAATGCAGTTTAATAAAGCATAGGATAAAGCAACATAAATACAATTTAATAAAGCATAGGATAAAACAACATAAATACATTTTAATAAAGCATAGGATAAAACAACATAAATACAGGTTAATAAAGCATAGGTTAAAACAACATAAATACAATTTAATAAAGCATAGGATAAAACAACATAAATACAATTTAATAAAGCATAGGATAAAACAACATATATACAATTTAATAAAGCATAGGATAAAACAACATAAATACAATTTAATAAAGCATAGGATAAAACAACATAAATACAATTTAATAAAGCATAAGATAAAACAACATAAATGCAATTTAATAAAGCATAGGTTAAAACAACATAAATACAATTTAATAAAGCATAGGAAAAAACAACATAAATACAATTTAATAAAGGATAAGATAAAACAACATAAATATATTTTAATGAAGCATGGTTAAAACAACATAAATACAATTTAATAAAGCATAGGACAAAACAACATAAATACAATTTAATAAAGCATAGGATAAAACAACATAAATACAATTTAATAAAGCATAGGATAAAACAACATAAATACAATTTAATAAAGCATAGGATAAAACAACATAAATACAATTTAATAAAGCATAGGATAAAACAACATAAATACAATTTAATAAAGCACAGGATAAAACAACATAAATACAATTTAATAAAGCATGGGTTAAAACAACATCAATGCAATTTAATAAAGCATAGGACAAAACAACATAAATACAATTTATTAAAGCATAGGATAAAACCACATAAATACAATTTAATAAAGCATGGGTTAAAACAACATTAATACAATTTAATAAAGCATAGGATAAAACAGCATAAATACAATTTAATAAAGCATACGATAAAACAACATAATACAATTTAATAAAGCATAGGATAAAACAACATAAATACAATTTAATAAAGCATAGGATAAAACAACATAAATACAATTTAATAAAGCATAGGATAAAACAACAAAAATACAATTTAATAAAGCATAGGATAAAACAACATAAATACAATTTAATAAAGCATAGGATAAAACAACATAAATACAATTTAATAAAGCACAGGATAAAACAACATAAAAACAATTTAATAAAGCATGGGTTAAAACAACATAAATGCAATTTAATAAAGCATAGGACAAAACAACATAAATACAATTTATTAAAGCATAGGATAAAACCACATAAATACAATTTAATAAAGCATGGGTTAAAACAACATTAATACAATTTAATAAAGCATAGGATAAAACAGCATAAATACAATTTAATAAAGCATACGATAAAACAACATAATACAATTTAATAAAGCATAGGATAAAACAACATAAATACAATTTAATAAAGCATAGGATAAAACAACATAAATACAATTTAATAAAGCATAGGATAAAACAACATAAATACAATTTAATAAAGCATAGGATAAAACCACATAAATACAACTTAATAAAGCATGGGTTAAAACAACATAAATACAATTTAATAAAGCATAGGATAAAACAACATAAATACAATTTAATTAAGCATACGATAAAACAACATAATACAATTAAATAAAGCATAGGATAAAACAACATAAATACAATTTAATAAAGCATAGGATAAAACAACATAAATACAATTTAATAAAGCATAGGATAAAACAACATAAATACAATTTAATAAAGCATAGGATAAAACAACATAAATACAATTTAATAAAGCATAGGATAAAACCACATAAATACAATTTAATAAAGCATGGGTTAAAACAACATGAATACAATTTAATAAAGCATAGGATAAAACAACATAAATACAATTTAATAAAGCATAGGATAAAACAACATAAATACAATTTAATAAAGCATAGGATAAAACCACATAAATACAATTTAATAAAGCATGGGATAAAACAACATTAATACAATTTAATAAAGCATAGGATAAAACAACATAAACACAATTTAATAAAGCATTGACTAAAACAACATAAATACAATTTAATAAAGCATACGATAAAACAACATAATACAATTTAATAAAGCATAGGATAAAACAACATAAATACAATTTAATAAAGCATAGGATAAAACCACATAAATACAATTTAATAAAGCATAGGATAAAACAACATAAATACAATTTAATAAAGCATAGGATAAAACAACATAAATACAATTTAATAAAGCATAGGATAAAACCATATAAATACAATTTAATAAAGCATGGGTTAAAACAACATGAATACAATTTAATAAAGCATATGATAAAACAACATAAATACAATTTAATAAAGCATAGGATAAAACAGCATAAATAAAATTTAATAAAGCATAGGATAAAACCACATAAATACAATTTAATAAAGCATGGGATAAAACAACATTAATACAATTTAATAAAGCATAGGATAAAACAACATAAACACAATTTAATAAAGCATTGACTAAAACAACATAAATACAATTTAATAAAGCATACGATAAAACAACATAATACAATTTAATAAAGCATAGGATAAAACAACATAAATACAATTTAATAAAGCATAGGATAAAACAACATAAATACAATTTAATAAAGCATAGGATAAAACAACATAAATACAATTTAATAAAGCATAGGATAAAACAACATAAATACAATTTAATAAAGCATACGATAAAACAACATAATACAATTTAATAAAGCATAGGATAAAACAACATAAATACAATTTAATAAAGCATAGGATAAAACAACATAAATACAATTTAATAAAGCATAGGATAAAACAACATAAATACAATTTAATAAAGCATAGGATAAAACAACATAAATACAATTTAATAAAGCATGGGTTAAAACAACATAAATACAATTTAATAAAGCATAGGATAAAACAACATAAATACAATTTAATAAAGCATAGGATAAAACAACATAAATACAATTTAATAAAGCATAGGTTAAAACAACATAAATACAATTTAATAAAGCATAGGTTAAAACAACATAAATACAATTTAATAAAGCATAGGATAAAACAACATAAATACAATTTAATAAAGCATAGGATAAAACAACATAAATACAATTTAATAAAGCATAGGATAAAACAACATAAATACAATTTAATAAAGCATAGGATAAAACAACATAAATACAATTTAATAAAGCATAGGATAAAAGAACATAAATACAATTTAATAAAGCATAGGATAAAACAACATAAATACAATTTAATAAAGCATAGGATAAAACAACATAAATACAATTTAATAAAGCATAGGATAAAACAACATAAATACAATTTAATAAAGCATAGGATAAAACAACATAAACACAATTTAATAAAGCATAGGATAAAACAACAAAAATACAATTTAATAAAGCATATGATTAAACAACATAAATACAATTTAATAAAGCATAGGATAAAACAACATAAATACAATTTAATAAAGCATAGGATAAAACAACATAAATACAGTTTAACAAAGCATAGGATAAAACAACATGAATACAATTTAATAAAGCATAGCATAAAACAACATAAATACAATTTAATAAAGCATAGGATAAAACAACATAAATACAATTTAATAAAGCATAGGATAAAACAACATAAATACAATTTAATAAAGCATGGGTTAAAACAGCATAAATACAATTTAATAAAGCATAGGATAAAACAACATAAATACAATTTAATAAAGCATATGATTAAACAACATAAATACAATTTAATAAAGCATAGGATAAAACAACATAAATACAATTTAATAAAGCATAGGATAAAACAACATAAATACAATTTAATAAAGCATGGGTTAAAACAACATAAATACAATTTAATAAAGCATAGGATAAAACAACATAAATACAAATTAATAAAGCATAGGATAAAACGACATAAATGTAATTTAATAAAGCATAGGATAAAACAACATAAATACAATTTAATAAAGCATAGGATAAAACCACATAAATACAATTTAATAAAGCATAGGATAAAACAACATATATACAATTTAATAAAGGATAAGATAAAACAATATAAATATAATTTAATGAAGCATGGGTTAAAACAACATAAATACAATTTAATAAAGCATAGGACAAAACAACATAAATACAATTTAATAAAGCATAGGATAAAACAACATAAATACAATTTAATAAAGCATAGGATAAAACAACATAAATACAATTTAATAAAGCATAGGATAAAACAACATAAATACAATTTAATAAAGCATAGGATAAAACAACATAAATACAATTTAATAAAGCACAGGATAAAACAACATAAATACAATTTAATAAAGCATGGGTTAAAACAACATAAATGCAATTTAATAAAGCATAGGACAAAACAACATAAATACAATTTATTAAAGCATAGGATAAAACCACATAAATACAATTTAATAAAGCATGGGTTAAAACAACATTAATACAATTTAATAAAGCATAGGATAAAACAGCATAAATACAATTTAATAAAGCATACGATAAAACAACATAATACAATTTAATAAAGCATAGGATAAAACAACATAAATACAATTTAATAAAGCATAGGATAAAACAACATAAATACAATTTAATAAAGCATAGGATAAAACAACATAAATACAATTTAATAAAGCATAGGATAAAACAACATAAATACAATTTAATAAAGCATAGGATAAAACAACATAAATACAATTTAATAAAGCACAGGATAAAACAACATAAATACAATTTAATAAAGCATGGGTTAAAACAACATAAATGCAATTTAATAAAGCATAGGACAAAACAACATAAATACAATTTATTAAAGCATAGGATAAAACCACATAAATACAATTTAATAAAGCATGGGTTAAAACAACATTAATACAATTTAATAAAGCATAGGATAAAACAGCATAAATACAATTTAATAAAGCATACGATAAAACAACATAATACAATTTAATAAAGCATAGGATAAAACAACATAAATACAATTTAATAAAGCATAGGATAAAACAACATAAATACAATTTAATAAAGCATAGGATAAAACCACATAAATACAATTTAATAAAGCATGGGTTAAAACAACATAAATACAATTTAATAAAGCATAGGATAAAACAACATAAATACAATTTAATTAAGCATACGATAAAACAACATAATACAATTAAATAAAGCATAGGATAAAACAACATAAATACAATTTAATAAAGCATAGGATAAAACAACATAAATACAATTTAATAAAGCATAGGATAAAACAACATAAATACAATTTAATAAAGCATAGGATAAAACAACATAAATACAATTTAATAAAGCATAGGATAAAACCACATAAATACAATTTAATAAAGCATGGGTTAAAACAACATGAATACAATTTAATAAAGCATAGGATAAAACAACATAAATACAATTTAATAAAGCATAGGATAAAACAACATAAATACAATTTAATAAAGCATAGGATAAAACCACATAAATACAATTTAATAAAGCATGGGATAAAACAACATTAATACAATTTAATAAAGCATAGGATAAAACAACATAAACACAATTTAATAAAGCATTGACTAAAACAACATAAATACAATTTAATAAAGCATACGATAAAACAACATAATACAATTTAATAAAGCATAGGATAAAACCACATAAATACAATTTAATAAAGCATAGGATAAAACAACATAAATACAATTTAATAAAGCATAGGATAAAACAACATAAATACAATTTAATAAAGCATAGGATAAAACAACATGAATACAATTTAATAAAGCACAGCATAAAACAACATAAATGCAGTTTAATAAAGCATAGGATAAAGCAACATAAATACAATTTAATAAAGCATAGGATAAAACAACATAAATACATTTTAATAAAGCATAGGATAAAACAACATAAATACAGGTTAATAAAGCATAGGTTAAAACAACATAAATACAATTTAATAAAGCATAGGATAAAACAACATAAATACAATTTAATAAAGCATAGGATAAAACAACATATATACAATTTAATAAAGCATAGGATAAAACAACATAAATACAATTTAATAAAGCATAGGATAAAACAACATAAATACAATTTAATAAAGCATAAGATAAAACAACATAAATGCAATTTAATAAAGCATAGGTTAAAACAACATAAATACAATTTAATAAAGCATAGGAAAAAACAACATAAATACAATTTAATAAAGGATAAGATAAAACAACATAAATATATTTTAATGAAGCATGGTTAAAACAACATAAATACAATTTAATAAAGCATAGGACAAAACAACATAAATACAATTTAATAAAGCATAGGATAAAACAACATAAATACAATTTAATAAAGCATAGGATAAAACAACATAAATACAATTTAATAAAGCATAGGATAAAACAACATAAATACAATTTAATAAAGCATAGGATAAAACAACATAAATACAATTTAATAAAGCACAGGATAAAACAACATAAATACAATTTAATAAAGCATGGGTTAAAACAACATCAATGCAATTTAATAAAGCATAGGACAAAACAACATAAATACAATTTATTAAAGCATAGGATAAAACCACATAAATACAATTTAATAAAGCATGGGTTAAAACAACATTAATACAATTTAATAAAGCATAGGATAAAACAGCATAAATACAATTTAATAAAGCATACGATAAAACAACATAATACAATTTAATAAAGCATAGGATAAAACAACATAAATACAATTTAATAAAGCATAGGATAAAACAACATAAATACAATTTAATAAAGCATAGGATAAAACAACATAAATACAATTTAATAAAGCATAGGATAAAACAACATAAATACAATTTAATAAAGCATAGGATAAAACAACATAAATACAATTTAATAAAGCACAGGATAAAACAACATAAAAACAATTTAATAAAGCATGGGTTAAAACAACATAAATGCAATTTAATAAAGCATAGGACAAAACAACATAAATACAATTTATTAAAGCATAGGATAAAACCACATAAATACAATTTAATAAAGCATGGGTTAAAACAACATTAATACAATTTAATAAAGCATAGGATAAAACAGCATAAATACAATTTAATAAAGCATACGATAAAACAACATAATACAATTTAATAAAGCATAGGATAAAACAACATAAATACAATTTAATAAAGCATAGGATAAAACAACATAAATACAATTTAATAAAGCATAGGATAAAACAACATAAATACAATTTAATAAAGCATAGGATAAAACCACATAAATACAACTTAATAAAGCATGGGTTAAAACAACATAAATACAATTTAATAAAGCATAGGATAAAACAACATAAATACAATTTAATTAAGCATACGATAAAACAACATAATACAATTAAATAAAGCATAGGATAAAACAACATAAATACAATTTAATAAAGCATAGGATAAAACAACATAAATACAATTTAATAAAGCATAGGATAAAACAACATAAATACAATTTAATAAAGCATAGGATAAAACAACATAAATACAATTTAATAAAGCATAGGATAAAACCACATAAATACAATTTAATAAAGCATGGGTTAAAACAACATGAATACAATTTAATAAAGCATAGGATAAAACAACATAAATACAATTTAATAAAGCATAGGATAAAACAACATAAATACAATTTAATAAAGCATAGGATAAAACCACATAAATACAATTTAATAAAGCATGGGATAAAACAACATTAATACAATTTAATAAAGCATAGGATAAAACAACATAAACACAATTTAATAAAGCATTGACTAAAACAACATAAATACAATTTAATAAAGCATACGATAAAACAACATAATACAATTTAATAAAGCATAGGATAAAACAACATAAATACAATTTAATAAAGCATAGGATAAAACCACATAAATACAATTTAATAAAGCATAGGATAAAACAACATAAATACAATTTAATAAAGCATAGGATAAAACAACATAAATACAATTTAATAAAGCATAGGATAAAACCATATAAATACAATTTAATAAAGCATGGGTTAAAACAACATGAATACAATTTAATAAAGCATATGATAAAACAACATAAATACAATTTAATAAAGCATAGGATAAAACAACATAAATAAAATTTAATAAAGCATAGGATAAAACCACATAAATACAATTTAATAAAGCATGGGATAAAACAACATTAATACAATTTAATAAAGCATAGGATAAAACAACATAAACACAATTTAATAAAGCATTGACTAAAACAACATAAATACAATTTAATAAAGCATACGATAAAACAACATAATACAATTTAATAAAGCATAGGATAAAACAACATAAATACAATTTAATAAAGCATAGGATAAAACAACATAAATACAATTTAATAAAGCATAGGATAAAACAACATAAATACAATTTAATAAAGCATAGGATAAAACAACATAAATACAATTTAATAAAGCATACGATAAAACAACATAATACAATTTAATAAAGCATAGGATAAAACAACATAAATACAATTTAATAAAGCATAGGATAAAACAACATAAATACAATTTAATAAAGCATAGGATAAAACAACATAAATACAATTTAATAAAGCATAGGATAAAACAACATAAATACAATTTAATAAAGCATGGGTTAAAACAACATAAATACAATTTAATAAAGCATAGGATAAAACAACATAAATACAATTTAATAAAGCATAGGATAAAACAACATAAATACAATTTAATAAAGCATAGGTTAAAACAACATAAATACAATTTAATAAAGCATAGGTTAAAACAACATAAATACAATTTAATAAAGCATAGGATAAAACAACATAAATACAATTTAATAAAGCATAGGATAAAACAACATAAATACAATTTAATAAAGCATAGGATAAAACAACATAAATACAATTTAATAAAGC
This sequence comes from Phyllobates terribilis, assembly GCF_046119375.1. Classification (NCBI taxonomy): domain Eukaryota; kingdom Metazoa; phylum Chordata; class Amphibia; order Anura; family Dendrobatidae; genus Phyllobates; species Phyllobates terribilis. The sequence continues at coordinate 522,970 of NW_027363323.1, forward strand.
ATAGGATAAAACAACATAAATACAATTTAATAAAGCATAGGATAAAAGAACATAAATACAATTTAATAAAGCATAGGATAAAACAACATAAATACAATTTAATAAAGCATAGGATAAAACAACATAAATACAATTTAATAAAGCATAGGATAAAACAACATAAATACAATTTAATAAAGCATAGGATAAAACAACATAAACACAATTTAATAAAGCATAGGATAAAACAACAAAAATACAATTTAATAAAGCATATGATTAAACAACATAAATACAATTTAATAAAGCATAGGATAAAACAACATAAATACAATTTAATAAAGCATAGGATAAAACAACATAAATACAGTTTAACAAAGCATAGGATAAAACAACATGAATACAATTTAATAAAGCATAGCATAAAACAACATAAATACAATTTAATAAAGCATAGGATAAAACAACATAAATACAATTTAATAAAGCATAGGATAAAACAACATAAATACAATTTAATAAAGCATGGGTTAAAACAGCATAAATACAATTTAATAAAGCATAGGATAAAACAACATAAATACAATTTAATAAAGCATATGATTAAACAACATAAATACAATTTAATAAAGCATAGGATAAAACAACATAAATACAATTTAATAAAGCATAGGATAAAACAACATAAATACAATTTAATAAAGCATGGGTTAAAACAACATAAATACAATTTAATAAAGCATAGGATAAAACAACATAAATACAAATTAATAAAGCATAGGATAAAACGACATAAATGTAATTTAATAAAGCATAGGATAAAACAACATAAATACAATTTAATAAAGCATAGGATAAAACCACATAAATACAATTTAATAAAGCATAGGATAAAACAACATATATACAATTTAATAAAGGATAAGATAAAACAATATAAATATAATTTAATGAAGCATGGGTTAAAACAACATAAATACAATTTAATAAAGCATAGGACAAAACAACATAAATACAATTTAATAAAGCATAGGATAAAACAACATAAATACAATTTAATAAAGCATAGGATAAAACAACATAAATACAATTTAATAAAGCATAGGATAAAACAACATAAATACAATTTAATAAAGCATAGGATAAAACAACATAAATACAATTTAATAAAGCACAGGATAAAACAACATAAATACAATTTAATAAAGCATGGGTTAAAACAACATAAATGCAATTTAATAAAGCATAGGACAAAACAACATAAATACAATTTATTAAAGCATAGGATAAAACCACATAAATACAATTTAATAAAGCATGGGTTAAAACAACATTAATACAATTTAATAAAGCATAGGATAAAACAACATAAATACAATTTAATAAAGCATACGATAAAACAACATAATACAATTTAATAAAGCATAGGATAAAACAACATAAATACAATTTAATAAAGCATAGGATAAAACAACATAAATACAATTTAATAAAGCATAGGATAAAACAACATAAATACAATTTAATAAAGCATAGGATAAAACAACATAAATACAATTTAATAAAGCATAGGATAAAACCACATAAATACAATTTAATAAAGCATGGGTTAAAACAACATAAATACAATTTAATAAAGCATAGGATAAAACAACATAAATACAATTTAATTAAGCATACGATAAAACAACATAATACAATTAAATAAAGCATAGGATAAAACAACATAAATACAATTTAATAAAGCATAGGATAAAACAACATAAATACAATTTAATAAAGCATAGGATAAAACAACATAAATACAATTTAATAAAGCATAGGATAAAACAACATAAATACAATTTAATAAAGCATAGGATAAAACCACATAAATACAATTTAATAAAGCATGGGTTAAAACAACATGAATACAATTTAATAAAGCATAGGATAAAACAACATAAATACAATTTAATAAAGCATAGGATAAAACAACATAAATACAATTTAATAAAGCATAGGATAAAACCACATAAATACAATTTAATAAAGCATGGGATAAAACAACATTAATACAATTTAATAAAGCATAGGATAAAACAACATAAACACAATTTAATAAAGCATTGACTAAAACAACATAAATACAATTTAATAAAGCATACGATAAAACAACATAATACAATTTAATAAAGCATAGGATAAAACAACATAAATACAATTTAATAAAGCATAGGATAAAACCACATAAATACAATTTAATAAAGCATAGGATAAAACAACATAAATACAATTTAATAAAGCATAGGATAAAACAACATAAATACAATTTAATAAAGCATAGGATAAAACCACATAAATACAATTTAATAAAGCATGGGTTAAAACAACATGAATACAATTTAATAAAGCATAGGATAAAAGAACATAAATACAATTTAATAAAGCATAGGATAAAACAACATAAATACAATTTAATAAAGCATAGGATAAAACCACATAAATACAATTTAATAAAGCATGGGATAAAACAACATTAATACAATTTAATAAAGCATAGGATAAAACAACATAAACACAATTTAATAAAGCATTGACTAAAACAACATAAATACAATTTAATAAAGCATACGATAAAACAACATAATACAATTTAATAAAGCATAGGATAAAACAACATAAATACAATTTAATAAAGCATAGGATAAAACAACATAAATACAATTTAATAAAGCATAGCATAAAACAACATAAATACAATTTAATAAAGCATAGGATAAAACAACATAAATACAATTTAATAAAGCATAGGATAAAACAACATAAATACAGTTTAATAAAGCATAGGATAAAAAAACATAAATACAATTTAATAAAGCATAGGTTAAAACAACATAAATATAATTTAATAAAGCATAGGACAAAACAAGATAAATACAATTTAATAAAGCATAGGATAAAACAACATTTATACAATTTAATAAAGCATAGGATAAAACAACATAAATACAATTTAATAAAACATGGGTTAAAACAACATAAATACAATTTAATAAAGCATAGGATTAAACAACATAAACACAATTTAATAAAGCATAGGATAAAACAACATAAATACAATTTAATAAAGCATAGGATAAAACAACATAAATACAATTTAATAAAGCATAGGATAAAACAACATAAATACAATTTAATAAAGCATAAGATAAAACAACATAAATACAATTTAATAAAGCATAGGATAAAACAACATGAATACAATTTAATAAAGCATAGCATAAAACAATATAAATGCAGTTTAATAAAGCATAGGATAAAGCAACATAAATACAATTTAATAAAGCATAGGATAAAACAACATAAGTACAATTTAATAAAGCATAGGATAAAACAACATAAATACAATTTAATAAAGCATAGGATAAAACATCATAAATACAATTTAATAAAGCATAGGATAAAACAACATAAATACAATTTAATAAAGCATGGGCTAAAACAACATAAATACAATTTAAAAAAGCATAGGACAAAACAACATAAATACAATTTAATAAAGCACAGGATAAACAACATAAATACAATTTAATAAAGCATAGGATAAAAGAACATAAATACAATTTAATAAAGCATAGGATAAAACAACATAAATACAGTTTAATAAAGCATAGGTTAAAACAACATAAATACAATTTAATAAAGCATGGGATAAAACAACATAAATACAATTTAATAAAGCATAGGATAAAACAACAAAAAATACAATTTAATAAAGCATAGGTTAAAACAACATAAATAAAATTTAATTTAAGCATAGGACAAAACAACATAAATACAATTTAATAAAGCATAGGATAAAACAACATATATACAATTTAATAAAGCATAGGATAAAACAACATAAATACAATTTAATAAAGCATAGGATAAAACAACATAAATACAATTTAATAAAGCATAAGATAAAACAACATAAATGCAATTTAATAAAGCATAGGTTAAAACAACATAAATATAATTTAATAAAGCATAGGAAAAAACAACATAAATACAATTTAATAAAGCATAAGATAAAACAACATAAATATAATTTAAATAAATATAATTTAATGAAGCATGGGTTAAAACAACATAAATACAATTTAATAAAGCATAGGACAAAACAACATAAATACAGTTTAATAAAACATAGGATAAAACAACATAAATACAATTTAATAAAGCATAGGATAAAACAACATAAATACAATTTAATAAAGCATAGGATAAAACAACATAAACACAATTTAATAAAGCATAGGATAAAACAACATAAATACAATTTAATAAAGCATAGGACGAAACAACATAAATACAATTTAATAAAGCATAGGATAAAACAACATAAATACAATTTAATAAAGCATCGGATAAAACAACATAAATACAATTTAATAAAGTAGAAGTTAAAACAATATAAATACAATTTAATAAAGCATAGGATAAAACAACATAAATACAATTTAATAAAGCATAGGATAAAACAACATAAATACAATATAATAAAGCATAGGTTAAAGCAACATAAATACAATTTAATAAAGCATAGGTTAAAACAACATAAATACAATTTAATAAAGCATAGGTTAAAACAACATAAATACAATTTAATAAAGCATAGGTTAAAACAACATAAATACAATTTAATAAAGCATAGCATAAAACAACATAAATACAATTTAATAAAGCATAGGATAAAACAACATAAATACAATTTAATAAAGCATAGGATAAAACAACATAAATACAGTTTAATAAAGCATAGGATAAAAAAACATAAATACAATTTAATAAAGCATAGGTTAAAACAACATAAATATAATTTAATAAAGCATAGGACAAAACAAGATAAATACAATTTAATAAAGCATAGGATAAAACAACATTTATACAATTTAATAAAGCATAGGATAAAACAACATAAATACAATTTAATAAAACATGGGTTAAAACAACATAAATACAATTTAATAAAGCATAGGATTAAACAACATAAACACAATTTAATAAAGCATAGGATAAAACAACATAAATACAATTTAATAAAGCATAGGATAAAACAACATAAATACAATTTAATAAAGCATAGGATAAAACAACATAAATACAATTTAATAAAGCATAGGATAAAACAACATAAATACAATTTAATAAAGCATAGGATAAAACAACATGAATACAATTTAATAAAGCATAGCATAAAACAATATAAATGCAGTTTAATAAAGCATAGGATAAAGCAACATAAATACAATTTAATAAAGCATAGGATAAAACAACATAAGTACAATTTAATAAAGCATAGGATAAAACAACATAAATACAATTTAATAAAGCATAGGATAAAACATCATAAATACAATTTAATAAAGCATAGGATAAAACAACATAAATACAATTTAATAAAGCATGGGCTAAAACAACATAAATACAATTTAAAAAAGCATAGGACAAAACAACATAAATACAATTTAATAAAGCACAGGATAAACAACATAAATACAATTTAATAAAGCATAGGATAAAAGAACATAAATACAATTTAATAAAGCATAGGATAAAACAACATAAATACAGTTTAATAAAGCATAGGTTAAAACAACATAAATACAATTTAATAAAGCATGGGATAAAACAACATAAATACAATTTAATAAAGCATAGGATAAAACAACAAAAAATACAATTTAATAAAGCATAGGTTAAAACAACATAAATAAAATTTAATTTAAGCATAGGACAAAACAACATAAATACAATTTAATAAAGCATAGGATAAAACAACATATATACAATTTAATAAAGCATAGGATAAAACAACATAAATACAATTTAATAAAGCATAGGATAAAACAACATAAATACAATTTAATAAAGCATAAGATAAAACAACATAAATGCAATTTAATAAAGCATAGGTTAAAACAACATAAATATAATTTAATAAAGCATAGGAAAAAACAACATAAATACAATTTAATAAAGCATAAGATAAAACAACATAAATATAATTTAAATAAATATAATTTAATGAAGCATGGGTTAAAACAACATAAATACAATTTAATAAAGCATAGGACAAAACAACATAAATACAGTTTAATAAAACATAGGATAAAACAACATAAATACAATTTAATAAAGCATAGGATAAAACAACATAAATACAATTTAATAAAGCATAGGATAAAACAACATAAACACAATTTAATAAAGCATAGGATAAAACAACATAAATACAATTTAATAAAGCATAGGATAAAACAACATAAATATAATTTAATAAAGCATAGGACAAAACAAGATAAATACAATTTAATAAAGCATAGGATAAAACAACATTTATACAATTTAATAAAGCATAGGATAAAACAACATAAATACAATTTAATAAAACATGGGTTAAAACAACATAAATACAATTTAATAAAACATGGGTTAAAACAACATAAATACAATTTAATAAAGCATAGGATCAAACAACATAAACACAATTTAATAAAGCATAGGATAAAACAACATAAATACAATTTAATAAAGCATAGGATAAAACAACATAAATACAATTTAATAAAGCATAGGATAAAACAACATAAATACAATTTAATAAAGCATAGGATAAAACAACATAAATACAATTTAATAAAGCATAGGATAAAACATCATAAATACAATTTAATAAAGCATAGGATAAAACAACATAAATACAATTTAATAAAGCATGGGATAAAACAACATAAATACAATTTAATAAAGCATAGGACAAAACAACATAAATACAATTTAATAAAGCACAGGATAAACAACATAAATACAATTTAATAAAGCATAGGATAAAAGAACATAAATACAATTTAATAAAGCATAGGATAAAACAACATAAATACAGTTTAATAAAGCATAGGTTAAAACAACATAAATACAATTTAATAAAGCATGGGATAAAACAACATAAATACAATTTAATAAAGCATAGGATAAAACAACAAAAAATACAATTTAATAAAGCATAGGTTAAAACAACATAAATAAAATTTAATTTAAGCATAGGACAAAACAACATAAATACAATTTAATAAAGCATAGGATAAAACAACATATATACAATTTAATAAAGCATAGGATAAAACAACATAAATACAATTTAATAAAGCATAGGATAAAACAACATAAATACAATTTAATAAAGTATAGGATAAAACAACATAAATACAACTTAATAAAGCATAGGATAAAACAACATAAATACAATTTAATAAAGCATAGGATAAAACAACATAAATACAATTTAATAAAGCATAGGATAAAACAACATAAATACAATTTAATAAAACATGGGTTAAAACAACATAAATACAATTTAATAAAGCATAGGACGAAACAACATAAATACAATTTAATAAAGCATAGGATAAAACAACATAAATACAATTTAATAAAGCATCGGATAAAACAACATAAATACAATTTAATAAAGTAGAAGTTAAAACAATATAAATACAATTTAATAAAGCATAGGATAAAACAACATAAATACAATTTAATAAAGCATAGGATAAAACAACATAAATACAATATAATAAAGCATAGGTTAAAGCAACATAAATACAATTTAATAAAGCATAGGTTAAAACAACATAAATACAATTTAATAAAGCATAGGTTAAAACAACATAAATACAATTTAATAAAGCATAGGTTAAAACAACATAAATACAATTTAATAAAGCATAGCATAAAACAACATAAATACAATTTAATAAAGCATAGGATAAAACAACATAAATACAATTTAATAAAGCATAGGATAAAACAACATAAATACAGTTTAATAAAGCATAGGATAAAAAAACATAAATACAATTTAATAAAGCATAGGTTAAAACAACATAAATATAATTTAATAAAGCATAGGACAAAACAAGATAAATACAATTTAATAAAGCATAGGATAAAACAACATTTATACAATTTAATAAAGCATAGGATAAAACAACATAAATACAATTTAATAAAACATGGGTTAAAACAACATAAATACAATTTAATAAAGCATAGGATTAAACAACATAAACACAATTTAATAAAGCATAGGATAAAACAACATAAATACAATTTAATAAAGCATAGGATAAAACAACATAAATACAATTTAATAAAGCATAGGATAAAACAACATAAATACAATTTAATAAAGCATAGGATAAAACAACATAAATACAATTTAATAAAGCATAGGATAAAACAACATGAATACAATTTAATAAAGCATAGCATAAAACAATATAAATGCAGTTTAATAAAGCATAGGATAAAGCAACATAAATACAATTTAATAAAGCATAGGATAAAACAACATAAGTACAATTTAATAAAGCATAGGATAAAACAACATAAATACAATTTAATAAAGCATAGGATAAAACATCATAAATACAATTTAATAAAGCATAGGATAAAACAACATAAATACAATTTAATAAAGCATGGGCTAAAACAACATAAATACAATTTAAAAAAGCATAGGACAAAACAACATAAATACAATTTAATAAAGCACAGGATAAACAACATAAATACAATTTAATAAAGCATAGGATAAAAGAACATAAATACAATTTAATAAAGCATAGGATAAAACAACATAAATACAGTTTAATAAAGCATAGGTTAAAACAACATAAATACAATTTAATAAAGCATGGGATAAAACAACATAAATACAATTTAATAAAGCATAGGATAAAACAACAAAAAATACAATTTAATAAAGCATAGGTTAAAACAACATAAATAAAATTTAATTTAAGCATAGGACAAAACAACATAAATACAATTTAATAAAGCATAGGATAAAACAACATATATACAATTTAATAAAGCATAGGATAAAACAACATAAATACAATTTAATAAAGCATAGGATAAAACAACATAAATACAATTTAATAAAGCATAAGATAAAACAACATAAATGCAATTTAATAAAGCATAGGTTAAAACAACATAAATATAATTTAATAAAGCATAGGAAAAAACAACATAAATACAATTTAATAAAGCATAAGATAAAACAACATAAATATAATTTAAATAAATATAATTTAATGAAGCATGGGTTAAAACAACATAAATACAATTTAATAAAGCATAGGACAAAACAACATAAATACAGTTTAATAAAACATAGGATAAAACAACATAAATACAATTTAATAAAGCATAGGATAAAACAACATAAATACAATTTAATAAAGCATAGGATAAAACAACATAAACACAATTTAATAAAGCATAGGATAAAACAACATAAATACAATTTAATAAAGCATAGGATAAAACAACAAAAAATGCAATTTAATAAAGCATAGGTTAAAACAACATAAATAAAATTTAATAAAGCATAGGATGAAACAACATAAATACAATTTAATAAAGCATAGGATAAAACAACATAAATACAATTTAATAAAGCATCGGATAAAACAACATAAATACAATTTAATAAAGCATAAGTTAAAACAATATAAATACAATTTAATAAAGCATAGGATAAAACAACATAAACACAATTTAATAAAGCATAGGATAAAACAACATAAATACAATTTAATAAAGCAAAGGATAAAACAACATAAATACAATTTAATAAAGCATAGGATAAAACAACATAAATACAATTTAATAAAGCATAGGATAAAACAACATGAATACAATTTAATAAAGCACAGCATAAAACAACATAAATGCAGTTTAATAAAGCATAGGATAAAGCAACATAAATACAATTTAATAAAGCATAGGATAAAACAACATAAATACATTTTAATAAAGCATAGGATAAAACAACATAAATACAGGTTAATAAAGCATAGGTTAAAACAACATAAATACAATTTAATAAAGCATAGGATAAAACAACATAAATACAATTTAATAAAGCATAGGATAAAACAACATATATACAATTTAATAAAGCATAGGATAAAACAACATAAATACAATTTAATAAAGCATAGGATAAAACAACATAAATACAATTTAATAAAGCATAGATAAAACAACATAAATGCAATTTAATAAAGCATAGGTTAAAACAACATAAATACAATTTAATAAAGCATAGGAAAAAACAACATAAATACAATTTAATAAAGGATAAGATAAAACAACATAAATATATTTTAATGAAGCATGGTTAAAACAACATAAATACAATTTAATAAAGCATAGGACAAAACAACATAAATACAATTTAATAAAGCATAGGATAAAACAACATAAATACAATTTAATAAAGCATAGGATAAAACAACATGAATACAATTTAATAAAGCATAGGATAAAACAACATAAATACAATTTAATAAAGCATAGGATAAAACAACATAAATACAATTTAATAAAGCACAGGATAAAACAACATAAATACAATTTAATAAAGCATGGGTTAAAACAACATAAATGCAATTTAATAAAGCATAGGACAAAACAACATAAATACAATTTATTAAAGCATAGGATAAAACCACATAAATACAATTTAATAAAGCATGGGTTAAAACAACATTAATACAATTTAATAAAGCATAGGATAAAACAGCATAAATACAATTTAATAAAGCATACGATAAAACAACATAATACAATTTAATAAAGCATAGGATAAAACAACATAAATACAATTTAATAAAGCATAGGATAAAACAACATAAATACAATTTAATAAAGCATAGGATAAAACAACATAAATACAATTTAATAAAGCATAGGATAAAACAACATAAATACAATTTAATAAAGCATAGGATAAAACAACATAAATACAATTTAATAAAGCACAGGATAAAACAACATAAATACAATTTAATAAAGCATGGGTTAAAACAACATAAATGCAATTTAATAAAGCATAGGACAAAACAACATAAATACAATTTATTAAAGCATAGGATAAAACCACATAAATACAATTTAATAAAGCATGGGTTAAAACAACATTAATACAATTTAATAAAGCATAGGATAAAACAGCATAAATACAATTTAATAAAGCATACGATAAAACAACATAATACAATTTAATAAAGCATAGGATAAAACAACATAAATACAATTTAATAAAGCATAGGATAAAACAACATAAATACAATTTAATAAAGCATAGGATAAAACCACATAAATACAATTTAATAAAGCATGGGTTAAAACAACATAAATACAATTTAATAAAGCATAGGATAAAACAACATAAATACAATTTAATTAAGCATACGATAAAACAACATAATACAATTAAATAAAGCATAGGATAAAACAACATAAATACAATTTAATAAAGCATAGGATAAAACAACATAAATACAATTTAATAAAGCATAGGATAAAACAACATAAATACAATTTAATAAAGCATAGGATAAAACAACATAAATACAATTTAATAAAGCATAGGATAAAACCACATAAATACAATTTAATAAAGCATGGGTTAAAACAACATGAATACAATTTAATAAAGCATAGGATAAAACAACATAAATACAATTTAATAAAGCATAGGATAAAACAACATAAATACAATTTAATAAAGCATAGGATAAAACCACATAAATACAATTTAATAAAGCATGGGATAAAACAACATTAATACAATTTAATAAAGCATAGGATAAAACAACATAAACACAATTTAATAAAGCATTGACTAAAACAACATAAATACAATTTAATAAAGCATACGATAAAACAACATAATACAATTTAATAAAGCATAGGATAAAACCACATAAATACAATTTAATAAAGCATAGGATAAAACAACATAAATACAATTTAATAAAGCATAGGATAAAACAACATAAATACAATTTAATAAAGCATAGGATAAAACAACATGAATACAATTTAATAAAGCACAGCATAAAACAACATAAATGCAGTTTAATAAAGCATAGGATAAAGCAACATAAATACAATTTAATAAAGCATAGGATAAAACAACATAAATACATTTTAATAAAGCATAGGATAAAACAACATAAATACAGGTTAATAAAGCATAGGTTAAAACAACATAAATACAATTTAATAAAGCATAGGATAAAACAACATAAATACAATTTAATAAAGCATAGGATAAAACAACATATATACAATTTAATAAAGCATAGGATAAAACAACATAAATACAATTTAATAAAGCATAGGATAAAACAACATAAATACAATTTAATAAAGCATAAGATAAAACAACATAAATGCAATTTAATAAAGCATAGGTTAAAACAACATAAATACAATTTAATAAAGCATAGGAAAAAACAACATAAATACAATTTAATAAAGGATAAGATAAAACAACATAAATATATTTTAATGAAGCATGGTTAAAACAACATAAATACAATTTAATAAAGCATAGGACAAAACAACATAAATACAATTTAATAAAGCATAGGATAAAACAACATAAATACAATTTAATAAAGCATAGGATAAAACAACATAAATACAATTTAATAAAGCATAGGATAAAACAACATAAATACAATTTAATAAAGCATAGGATAAAACAACATAAATACAATTTAATAAAGCACAGGATAAAACAACATAAATACAATTTAATAAAGCATGGGTTAAAACAACATCAATGCAATTTAATAAAGCATAGGACAAAACAACATAAATACAATTTATTAAAGCATAGGATAAAACCACATAAATACAATTTAATAAAGCATGGGTTAAAACAACATTAATACAATTTAATAAAGCATAGGATAAAACAGCATAAATACAATTTAATAAAGCATACGATAAAACAACATAATACAATTTAATAAAGCATAGGATAAAACAACATAAATACAATTTAATAAAGCATAGGATAAAACAACATAAATACAATTTAATAAAGCATAGGATAAAACAACATAAATACAATTTAATAAAGCATAGGATAAAACAACATAAATACAATTTAATAAAGCATAGGATAAAACCACATAAATACAATTTAATAAAGCATGGGTTAAAACAACATGAATACAATTTAATAAAGCATAGGATAAAACAACATAAATACAATTTAATAAAGCATAGGATAAAACAACATAAATACAATTTAATAAAGCATAGGATAAAACCACATAAATACAATTTAATAAAGCATGGGATAAAACAACATTAATACAATTTAATAAAGCATAGGATAAAACAACATAAACACAATTTAATAAAGCATTGACTAAAACAACATAAATACAATTTAATAAAGCATACGATAAAACAACATAATACAATTTAATAAAGCATAGGATAAAACAACATAAATACAATTTAATAAAGCATAGGATAAAACCACATAAATACAATTTAATAAAGCATAGGATAAAACAACATAAATACAATTTAATAAAGCATAGGATAAAACAACATAAATACAATTTAATAAAGCATAGGATAAAACCATATAAATACAATTTAATAAAGCATGGGTTAAAACAACATGAATACAATTTAATAAAGCATATGATAAAACAACATAAATACAATTTAATAAAGCATAGGATAAAACAACATAAATAAAATTTAATAAAGCATAGGATAAAACCACATAAATACAATTTAATAAAGCATGGGATAAAACAACATTAATACAATTTAATAAAGCATAGGATAAAACAACATAAACACAATTTAATAAAGCATTGACTAAAACAACATAAATACAATTTAATAAAGCATACGATAAAACAACATAATACAATTTAATAAAGCATAGGATAAAACAACATAAATACAATTTAATAAAGCATAGGATAAAACAACATAAATACAATTTAATAAAGCATAGGATAAAACAACATAAATACAATTTAATAAAGCATAGGATAAAACAACATAAATACAATTTAATAAAGCATACGATAAAACAACATAATACAATTTAATAAAGCATAGGATAAAACAACATAAATACAATTTAATAAAGCATAGGATAAAACAACATAAATACAATTTAATAAAGCATAGGATAAAACAACATAAATACAATTTAATAAAGCATAGGATAAAACAACATAAATACAATTTAATAAAGCATGGGTTAAAACAACATAAATACAATTTAATAAAGCATAGGATAAAACAACATAAATACAATTTAATAAAGCATAGGATAAAACAACATAAATACAATTTAATAAAGCATAGGTTAAAACAACATAAATACAATTTAATAAAGCATAGGTTAAAACAACATAAATACAATTTAATAAAGCATAGGATAAAACAACATAAATACAATTTAATAAAGCATAGGATAAAACAACATAAATACAATTTAATAAAGCATAGGATAAAACAACATAAATACAATTTAATAAAGCATAGGATAAAACAACATAAATACAATTTAATAAAGCATAGGATAAAAGAACATAAATACAATTTAATAAAGCATAGGATAAAACAACATAAATACAATTTAATAAAGCATAGGATAAAACAACATAAATACAATTTAATAAAGCATAGGATAAAACAACATAAATACAATTTAATAAAGCATAGGATAAAACAACATAAACACAATTTAATAAAGCATAGGATAAAACAACAAAAATACAATTTAATAAAGCATATGATTAAACAACATAAATACAATTTAATAAAGCATAGGATAAAACAACATAAATACAATTTAATAAAGCATAGGATAAAACAACATAAATACAGTTTAACAAAGCATAGGATAAAACAACATGAATACAATTTAATAAAGCATAGCATAAAACAACATAAATACAATTTAATAAAGCATAGGATAAAACAACATAAATACAATTTAATAAAGCATAGGATAAAACAACATAAATACAATTTAATAAAGCATGGGTTAAAACAGCATAAATACAATTTAATAAAGCATAGGATAAAACAACATAAATACAATTTAATAAAGCATATGATTAAACAACATAAATACAATTTAATAAAGCATAGGATAAAACAACATAAATACAATTTAATAAAGCATAGGATAAAACAACATAAATACAATTTAATAAAGCATGGGTTAAAACAACATAAATACAATTTAATAAAGCATAGGATAAAACAACATAAATACAAATTAATAAAGCATAGGATAAAACGACATAAATGTAATTTAATAAAGCATAGGATAAAACAACATAAATACAATTTAATAAAGCATAGGATAAAACCACATAAATACAATTTAATAAAGCATAGGATAAAACAACATATATACAATTTAATAAAGGATAAGATAAAACAATATAAATATAATTTAATGAAGCATGGGTTAAAACAACATAAATACAATTTAATAAAGCATAGGACAAAACAACATAAATACAATTTAATAAAGCATAGGATAAAACAACATAAATACAATTTAATAAAGCATAGGATAAAACAACATAAATACAATTTAATAAAGCATAGGATAAAACAACATAAATACAATTTAATAAAGCATAGGATAAAACAACATAAATACAATTTAATAAAGCACAGGATAAAACAACATAAATACAATTTAATAAAGCATGGGTTAAAACAACATAAATGCAATTTAATAAAGCATAGGACAAAACAACATAAATACAATTTATTAAAGCATAGGATAAAACCACATAAATACAATTTAATAAAGCATGGGTTAAAACAACATTAATACAATTTAATAAAGCATAGGATAAAACAACATAAATACAATTTAATAAAGCATACGATAAAACAACATAATACAATTTAATAAAGCATAGGATAAAACAACATAAATACAATTTAATAAAGCATAGGATAAAACAACATAAATACAATTTAATAAAGCATAGGATAAAACAACATAAATACAATTTAATAAAGCATAGGATAAAACAACATAAATACAATTTAATAAAGCATAGGATAAAACCACATAAATACAATTTAATAAAGCATGGGTTAAAACAACATAAATACAATTTAATAAAGCATAGGATAAAACAACATAAATACAATTTAATTAAGCATACGATAAAACAACATAATACAATTAAATAAAGCATAGGATAAAACAACATAAATACAATTTAATAAAGCATAGGATAAAACAACATAAATACAATTTAATAAAGCATAGGATAAAACAACATAAATACAATTTAATAAAGCATAGGATAAAACAACATAAATACAATTTAATAAAGCATAGGATAAAACCACATAAATACAATTTAATAAAGCATGGGTTAAAACAACATGAATACAATTTAATAAAGCATAGGATAAAACAACATAAATACAATTTAATAAAGCATAGGATAAAACAACATAAATACAATTTAATAAAGCATAGGATAAAACCACATAAATACAATTTAATAAAGCATGGGATAAAACAACATTAATACAATTTAATAAAGCATAGGATAAAATAACATAAACACAATTTAATAAAGCATTGACTAAAACAACATAAATACAATTTAATAAAGCATACGATAAAACAACATAATACAATTTAATAAAGCATAGGATAAAACAACATAAATACAATTTAATAAAGCATAGGATAAAACCACATAAATACAATTTAATAAAGCATAGGATAAAACAAAATAAATACAATTTAATAAAGCATAGGATAAAACAACATAAATACAATTTAATAAAGCATAGGATAAAACCACATAAATACAATTTAATAAAGCATGGGTTAAAACAACATGAATACAATTTAATAAAGCATAGGATAAAAGAACATAAATACAATTTAATAAAGCATAGGATAAAACAACATAAATACAATTTAATAAAGCATAGGATAAAACCACATAAATACAATTTAATAAAGCATGGGATAAAACAACATTAATACAATTTAATAAAGCATAGGATAAAACAACATAAACACAATTTAATAAAGCATTGACTAAAACAACATAAATACAATTTAATAAAGCATACGATAAAACAACATAATACAATTTAATAAAGCATAGGATAAAACAACATAAATACAATTTAATAAAGCATAGGATAAAACAACATAAATACAATTTAATAAAGCATAGGATAAAACAACATAAATACAATTTAATAAAGCATAGGATAAAACAACATAAATACAATTTAATAAAGCATACGATAAAACAACATAATACAATTTAATAAAGCATAGGATAAAACAACATAAATACAATTTAATAAAGCATAGGATAAAACAACATAAATACAATTTAATAAAGCATAGGATAAAACAACATAAATACAATTTAATAAAGCATAGGATAAAACAACATAAATACAATTTAATAAAGCATGGGTTAAAACAACATAAATACAATTTAATAAAGCATAGGATAAAACAACATAAATACAATTTAATAAAGCATAGGATAAAACAACATAAATACAATTTAATAAAGCATAGGTTAAAACAACATAAATACAATTTAATAAAGCATAGGTTAAAACAACATAAATACAATTTAATAAAGCATAGGATAAAACAACATAAATACAATTTAATAAAGCATAGGATAAAACAACATAAATACAATTTAATAAAGCATAGGATAAAACAACATAAATACAATTTAATAAAGCATAGGATAAAACAACATAAATAAAATTTAATAAAGCATAGGATAAAACAACATAAATGCAGTTTAATAAAGCATATGATAAAAGAACATAAATACAATTTAATAAAGCATAGGATAAAACAACATAAATACAATTTAATAAAGCATAGGATAAAACAACATAAATACAATTTAATAAAGCATAGGATAAAACAACATAAATACAATTTAATAAAGCATAGGATAAAACAACATTAACACAATTTAATAAAGCATAGGATAAAACAACAAAAATACAATTTAATAAAGCATATGATTAAACAACATAAATACAATTTAATAAAGCATAGGATAAAACAACATAAATACAATTTAATAAAGCATAGGATAAAACAACATAAATACAGTTTAACAAAGCATAGGATAAAACAACATGAATACAATTTAATAAAGCATAGCATAAAACAACATAAATACAATTTAATAAAGCATAGGATAAAACAACATAAATACAATTTAATAAAGCATAGGATAAAACAACATAAATACAATTTAATATAGCATGGGTTAAAACAACATAAATACAATTTAATAAAGCATAGGATAAAACAACAAAAATACAATTTAATAAAGCATATGATTAAACAACATAAATACAATTTAATAAAGCATAGGATAAAACAACATAAATACAATTTAATAAAGCATAGGATAAAACAACATAAATACAATTTAATAAAGCATGGGTTAAAACAACATAAATAC
Organism: Phyllobates terribilis; assembly: GCF_046119375.1. NCBI lineage: Eukaryota > Metazoa > Chordata > Amphibia > Anura > Dendrobatidae > Phyllobates > Phyllobates terribilis. The sequence continues at coordinate 541,347 of NW_027363323.1, forward strand.
AATTTAATAAAGCATAGGATAAAACAACATAAATACAAATTAATAAAGCATAGGATAAAACGACATAAATGTTATTTAATAAAGCATAGGATAAAACAACATAAATACAATTAAATAAAGCATGGGATAAAACCACATAAATACAATTTAATAAAGCATAGGATAAAACAACATATATACAATTTAATAAATCATAGGATAAAACCACATAAACACAATTTAATAAATCATAGAATAAAACAACATAAATACAATTTAATAAAGCATAGTATAAAACAACATTGATGAATTTAATAAAGCATAGGATAAAACAACATAAATAAAATTTAATAAAGCATAGGATAAAACAACATAAATGCAGTTTAATAAAGCATATGATAAAAGAACATAAATACAATTTAATAAAGCATAGGATAAAACAACATAAATACAATTTAATAAAGCATAGGATAAAACAACATAAATACAATTTAATAAAGCATAGGATAAAACATCATAAATACAATTTAATAAAGCATAGGATAAAACAACATAAACACAATTTAATAAAGCATAGGATAAAACAACAAAAATACAATTTAATAAAGCATATGATTAAACAACATAAATACAATTTAATAAAGCATAGGATAAAACAACATAAATACAATTTAATAAAGCATAGGATAAAACAACATAAATACAGTTTAACAAAGCATAGGATAAAACAACATGAATACAATTTAATAAAGCATAGCATAAAACAACATAAATACAATTTAATAAAGCATAGGATAAAACAACATAAATACAATTTAATAAAGCATAGGATAAAACAACATAAATACAATTTAATAAAGCATGGGTTAAAACAACATAAATACAATTTAATAAAGCATAGGATAAAACAACAAAAATACAATTTAATAAAGCATATGATTAAACAACATAAATACAATTTAATAAAGCATAGGATAAAACAACATAAATACAATTTAATAAAGCATAGGATAAAACAACATAAATACAGTTTAATAAAGCATAGGATAAAACAACATATATACAATTTAATAAATCATAGGATAAAACCACATAAACACAATTTAATAAATCATAGAATAAAACAACATAAATACAATTTAATAAAGCATAGTATAAAACAACATTGATGAATTTAATAAAGCATAGGATAAAACAACATAAATAAAATTTAATAAAGCATAGGATAAAACAACATAAATGCAGTTTAATAAAGCATATGATAAAAGAACATAAATACAATTTAATAAAGCATAGGATAAAACAACATAAATACAATTTAATAAAGCATAGGATAAAACAACATAAATACAATTTAATAAAGCATAGGATAAAACATCATAAATACAATTTAATAAAGCATAGGATAAAACAACATAAACACAATTTAATAAAGCATAGGATAAAACAACAAAAATACAATTTAATAAAGCATATGATTAAACAACATAAATACAATTTAATAAAGCATAGGATAAAACAACATAAATACAATTTAATAAAGCATAGGATAAAACAACATAAATACAGTTTAACAAAGCATAGGATAAAACAACATGAATACAATTTAATAAAGCATAGCATAAAACAACATAAATACAATTTAATAAAGCATAGGATAAAACAACATAAATACAATTTAATAAAGCATAGGATAAAACAACATAAATACAATTTAATAAAGCATGGGTTAAAACAACATAAATACAATTTAATAAAGCATAGGATAAAACAACAAAAATACAATTTAATAAAGCATATGATTAAACAACATAAATACAATTTAATAAAGCATAGGATAAAACAACATAAATACAATTTAATAAAGCATAGGATAAAACAACATAAATACAGTTTAATAAAGCATAGGATAAAACAACATGAATACAATTTAATAAAGCATAGGATAAAACAACATAAATACAATTTAATAAAGCGTAGGATAAAACAACATAAATACAATTTAATAAAGCATAGGATAAAACAACATAAATACAATTTAATAAAGCATGGGTTAAAACAACATAAATACAATTTAATAAAGCATAGGATAAAACAACATAAATACAAATTAATAAAGCATAGGATAAAACGACATAAATGTAATTTAATAAAGCATAGGATAAAACAACATAAATACAATTTAATAAAGCATAGGATAAAACCACATAAATACAATTTAATAAAGCATAGGATAAAACAACATATATACAATTTAATAAATCATAGGATAAAACCACATAAACACAATTTAATAAAGCATAGAATAAAACAACATAAATACTATTTAATAAAGCATAGTATAAAACAACATTGATGAATTTAATAAAGCATAGGATAAAACAACATAAATACAATTTAATAAAGCAAATAATAAAACATCATAAATACAATTTAATAAAGCATAGGATAAAACAACATAAATACAATTTAATAAAGCATAGGATAAAACAACATAAATACAATTTAATAAAGCATAGGATAAAACAACATAAATACAATTTAATAAAGCATTGCTTAAAACAACATAAATACAATTTAATAAAGCATAGGATGAAACCACGTAAATACAATTTAATAAAGCATAGGATAAAACAACATAAATACAATTTAATAAAGCATAGGTTAAAACAACATAAATACAATTTAATAAAGCATAGGATAAAACAACATAAATACAATTTAATAAAGCATAGGTTAAAACAACATAAATACAATTTAATAAAGCATAGGTTAAAACAACATAAATACAATTTAATAAAGCATAGGATAAAACAACATAAATACAATTTAATAAAGCATAGGATAAAACAACATAAATACAATTTAATAAAGCATAGGATAAAACAACATAAATAAAATTTAATAAAGCATAGGATAAAACAACATAAATGCAGTTTAATAAAGCATATGATAAAAGAACATAAATACAATTTAATAAAGCATAGGATAAAACAACATAAATACAATTTAATAAAGCATAGGATAAAACAACATAAATACAATTTAATAAAGCATAGGATAAAACATCATAAATACAATTTAATAAAGCATAGGATAAAACAACATAAACACAATTTAATAAAGCATAGGATAAAACAACAAAAATACAATTTAATAAAGCATATGATTAAACAACATAAATACAATTTAATAAAGCATAGGATAAAACAACATAAATACAATTTAATAAAGCATAGGATAAAACAACATAAATACAGTTTAACAAAGCATAGGATAAAACAACATGAATACAATTTAATAAAGCATAGCATAAAACAACATAAATACAATTTAATAAAGCATAGGATAAAACAACATAAATACAATTTAATAAAGCATAGGATAAAACAACATAAATACAATTTAATAAAGCATGGGTTAAAACAACATAAATACAATTTAATAAAGCATAGGATAAAACAACAAAAATACACTTTAATAAAGCATATGATTAAACAACATAAATACAATTTAATAAAGCATAGGATAAAACAACATAAATACAATTTAATAAAGCATAGGATAAAACAACATAAATACAGTTTAATAAAGCATAGGATAAAACAACATGAATACAATTTAATAAAGCATAGGATAAAACAACATAAATACAATTTAATAAAGCGTAGGATAAAACAACATAAATACAATTTAATAAAGCATAGGATAAAACAACATAAATACAATTTAATAAAGCATGGGTTAAAACAACATAAATACAATTTAATAAAGCATGGGTTAAAACAACATAAATACAATTTAATAAAGCATAGGATAAAACAACATAAATACAATTTAATAAAGCATAGGATAAAACAACATAAATACAATTTAATAAAGCATAGGTTAAAACAACATAAATACAATTTAATAAAGCATAGGTTAAAACAACATAAATACAATTTAATAAAGCATAGGATAAAACAACATAAATACAATTTAATAAAGCATAGGATAAAACAACATAAATACAATTTAATAAAGCATAGGATAAAACAACATAAATACAATTTAATAAAGCATAGGATAAAACAACATAAATAAAATTTAATAAAGCATAGGATAAAACAACATAAATGCAGTTTAATAAAGCATATGATAAAAGAACATAAATACAATTTAATAAAGCATAGGATAAAACAACATAAATACAATTTAATAAAGCATAGGATAAAACAACATAAATACAATTTAATAAAGCATAGGATAAAACAACATAAATACAATTTAATAAAGCATAGGATAAAACAACATTAACACAATTTAATAAAGCATAGGATAAAACAACAAAAATACAATTTAATAAAGCATATGATTAAACAACATAAATACAATTTAATAAAGCATAGGATAAAACAACATAAATACAATTTAATAAAGCATAGGATAAAACAACATAAATACAGTTTAACAAAGCATAGGATAAAACAACATGAATACAATTTAATAAAGCATAGCATAAAACAACATAAATACAATTTAATAAAGCATAGGATAAAACAACATAAATACAATTTAATAAAGCATAGGATAAAACAACATAAATACAATTTAATATGGCATGGGTTAAAACAACATAAATACAATTTAATAAAGCATAGGATAAAACAACAAAAATACAATTTAATAAAGCATATGATTAAACAACATAAATACAATTTAATAAAGCATAGGATAAAACGACATAAATGTAATTTAATAAAGCATAGGATAAAACAACATAAATACAATTAAATAAAGCATGGGATAAAACCACATAAATACAATTTAATAAAGCATAGGATAAAACAACATATATACAATTTAATAAATCATAGGATAAAACCACATAAACACAATTTAATAAATCATAGAATAAAACAACATAAATACAATTTAATAAAGCATAGTATAAAACAACATTGATGAATTTAATAAAGCATAGGATAAAACAACATAAATAACATTTAATAAAGCATAGGATAAAACAACATAAATGCAGTTTAATAAAGCATATGATAAAAGAACATAAATACAATTTAATAAAGCATAGGATAAAACAACATAAATACAATTTAATAAAGCATAGGATAAAACAACATAAATACAATTTAATAAAGCATAGGATAAAACATCATAAATACAATTTAATAAAGCATAGGATAAAACAACATAAACACAATTTAATAAAGCATAGGATAAAACAACAAAAATACAATTTAATAAAGCATATGATTAAACAACATAAATACAATTTAATAAAGCATAGGATAAAACAACATAAATACAATTTAATAAAGCATAGGATAAAACAACATAAATACAGTTTAATAAAGCATAGGATAAAACAACATGAATACAATTTAATAAAGCATAGGATAAAACAACATAAATACAATTTAATAAAGCGTAGGATAAAACAACATAAATACAATTTAATAAAGCATAGGATAAAACAACATAAATACAATTTAATAAAGCATGGGTTAAAACAACATAAATACAATTTAATAAAGCATAGGATAAAACAACATAAATACAAATTAATAAAGCATAGGATAAAACGACATAAATGTAATTTAATAAAGCATAGGATAAAACAACATAAATACAATTTAATAAAGCATAGGATAAAACCACATAAATACAATTTAATAAAGCATAGGATAAAACAACATATATACAATTTAATAAATCATAGGATAAAACCACATAAACACAATTTAATAAAGCATAGAATAAAACAACATAAATACTATTTAATAAAGCATAGTATAAAACAACATTGATGAATTTAATAAAGTATAGGATAAAACAACATAAATACAATTTAATAAAGCAAATAATAAAACATCATAAATACAATTTAATAAAGCATAGGATAAAACAACATAAATACAATTTAATAAAGCATAGGATAAAACAACATAAATACAATTTAATAAAGCATAGGATAAAACAACATAAATACAATTTAATAAAGCATTGCTTAAAACAACATAAATACAATTTAATAAAGCATAGGATGAAACCACGTAAATACAATTTAATAAAGCATAGGATAAAACAACATAAATACAATTTAATAAAGCATAGGTTAAAACAACATAAATACAATTTAATAAAGCATAGGATAAAACAACATAAATACAATTTAATAAAGCATAGGTTAAAACAACATAAATACAATTTAATAAAGCATAGGTTAAAACAACATAAATACAATTTAATAAAGCATAGGATAAAACAACATAAATACAATTTAATAAAGCATAGGATAAAACAACATAAATACAATTTAATAAAGCATAGGATAAAACAACATAAATAAAATTTAATAAAGCATAGGATAAAACAACATAAATGCAGTTTAATAAAGCATATGATAAAAGAACATAAATACAATTTAATAAAGCATAGGATAAAACAACATAAATACAATTTAATAAAGCATAGGATAAAACAACATAAATACAATTTAATAAAGCATAGGATAAAACAACATAAATACAATTTAATAAAGCATAAGATAAAACAACATAAACACAATTTAATAAAGCATAGGATAAAACAACAAAAATACAATTTAATAAAGCATATGATTAAACAACATAAATACAATTTAATAAAGCATAGGATAAAACAACATAAATACAATTTAATAAAGCATAGGATAAAACAACATAAATACAGTTTAACAAAGCATAGGATAAAACAACATGAATACAATTTAATAAAGCATAGCATAAAACAACATAAATACAATTTAATAAAGCATAGGATAAAACAACATAAATACAATTTAATAAAGCATAGGATAAAACAACATAAATACAATTTAATATAGCATGGGTTAAAACAACATAAATACAATTTAATAAAGCATAGGATAAAACAACAAAAATACAATTTAATAAAGCATATGATTAAACAACATAAATACAATTTAATAAAGCATAGGATAAAACAACATAAATACAATTTAATAAAGCATAGGATAAAACAACATAAATACAATTTAATAAAGCATGGGTTAAAACAACATAAATACAATTTAATAAAGCATAGGATAAAACAACATAAATACAAATTAATAAAGCATAGGATAAAACGACATAAATGTAATTTAATAAAGCATAGGATAAAACAACATAAATACAATTTAATAAAGCATGGGATAAAACCACATAAATACAATTTAATAAAGCATAGGATAAAACAACATATATACAATTTAATAAATCATAGGATAAAACCACATAAACACAATTTAATAAATCATAGAATAAAACAACATAAATACAATTTAATAAAGCATGGTATAAAACAACATTGATGAATTTAATAAAGCATAGGATAAAACAACATAAATAAAATTTAATAAAGCATAGGATAAAACAACATAAATGCAGTTTAATAAAGCATATGATAAAAGAACATAAATACAATTTAATAAAGCATAGGATAAAACAACATAAATAAAATTTAATAAAGCATAGGATAAAACAACATAAATGCAGTTTAATAAAGCATATGATAAAAGAACATAAATACAATTTAATAAAGCATAGGATAAAACAACATAAATACAATTTAATAAAGCATAGGATAAAACAACATAAATACAACTTAATAAAGCATAGGATAAAACGTCATAAATACAATTTAATAAAGCATAGGATAAAACAACATAAACACAATTTAATAAAGCATAGGATAAAACAACAAAAATACAATTTAATAAAGCATATGATTAAACAACATAAATACAATTTAATAAAGCATAGGATAAAACAACATAAATACAATTTAATAAAGCATAGGATAAAACAACATAAATACAGTTTAACAAAGCATAGGATAAAACAACATGAATACAATTTAATAAAGCATAGCATAAAACAACATAAATACAATTTAATAAAGCATAGGATAAAACAACATAAATACAATTTAATAAAGCATAGGATAAAACAACATAAATACAATTTAATAAAGCATGGGTTAAAACAACATAAATACAATTTAATAAAGCATAGGATAAAACAACAAAAATACAATTTAATAAAGCATATGATTAAACAACATAAATACAATTTAATAAAGCATAGGATAAAACAACATAAATACAATTTAATAAAGCATAGGATAAAACAACATAAATACAGTTTAATAAAGCATAGGATAAAACAACATGAATACAATTTAATAAAGCATAGGATAAAACAACATAAATACAATTTAATAAAGCGTAGGATAAAACAACATAAATACAATTTAATAAAGCATAGGATAAAACAACATAAATACAATTTAATAAAGCATGGGTTAAAACAACATAAATACAATTTAATAAAGCATAGGATAAAACAACATAAATACAAATTAATAAAGCATAGGATAAAACGACATAAATGTAATTTAATAAAGCATAGGATAAAACAACATAAATACAATTTAATAAAGCATAGGATAAAACCACATAAATACAATTTAATAAAGCATAGGATAAAACAACATATATACAATTTAATAAATCATAGGATAAAACCACATAAACACAATTTAATAAAGCATAGAATAAAACAACATAAATACTATTTAATAAAGCATAGTATAAAACAACATTGATGAATTTAATAAAGCATAGGATAAAACAACATAAATACAATTTAATAAAGCAAATAATAAAACATCATAAATACAATTTAATAAAGCATAGGATAAAACAACATAAATACAATTTAATAAAGCATAGGATAAAACAACATAAATACAATTTAATAAAGCATAGGATAAAACAACATAAATACAATTTAATAAAGCATTGCTTAAAACAACATAAATACAATTTAATAAAGCATAGGATGAAACCACGTAAATACAATTTAATAAAGCATAGGATAAAACAACATAAATACAATTTAATAAAGCATAGGTTAAAACAACATAAATACAATTTAATAAAGCATAGGATAAAACAACATAAATACAATTTAATAAAGCATAGGTTAAAACACAATAAAAACAATTTAATAAAGCATAGGATGAAACCACGTAAATACAATTTAATAAAACATAGGTTAAAACAACATAAATACAATTTAATAAAGCATAGGATAAAACAACATAAACACGATATAATAAAGCATTGGTTAAAACAACATAAATACATTTTAATAAAGCATAGGATAAAACAACATAAATACAATTTAATAAAGCATAGGATAAAACAACATAAATACAATTTAATAAAGCATAGGATAAAACCACATAAATACAATTTAATAAAGCGTAGGATAAAACAACATAAATACAATTTAATAAAGCATTGGATAAAACCACATAAATACAATTTAATAAAGCATAGGATAAAACAACATAAATACAATTTAATAAAGCATAGGATAAAACAACATAAATACAATTTAATAAAGCATGGGTTAAAACAACATAAATACAATTTAATAAAGCATAGGACAAAACAACATAAATACAATTTACTAAAGCATAGGATAAAACAACATAAATACAATTTAATAAAGCATAGGATAAAACAACATAAATACAATTTAATAAAGAATAGGATAAAACCACATAAATACAATTTAATAAAGCATGGGTTAAAACAACATAAATACAATTTAATAAAGCATAGTATAAAACAACATAAACACAATTTAATAAAGCATAGGATAAAACAACATAAATACAATTTAATAAAGCATACGATAAAACAACATAATACAATTTAATAAAGCATAGGATAAAACAACATAAATACAATTTAATAAAGCATAGGATAAAACATTATAAATACAATTTAATAAAGCATAAGTTAAAACAACATAAATACAATTTAATAAAGCATAGGATAAAACAACTTAAATACAATTTAATAAAGCATAGGATAAAACAACATAAATACAATTTAATAAAGCATAGGTTAAAGCAACATAAATACAATTTAATAAAGCATAGGATAAATCAACATAAATACAATTTAATAAAGCATAGGTTAAAACAACATAAATACAATTTAATCAAGCATAGGTTAAAACAACATAAATACAATTTAATAAAGCATAGGATAAAACAACATAAATACAATTTAATAAAGCTTAGGATAAAACAACATAAATACAATTTAATAAAGCATAGGATAAAACAACATAAATACAATTTAATAAAGCATAGGATAAAACAACATAAATAAAATTTAATAAAGCATAGGTTAAAACAACATAAATACAATTTAATAAAGCATAGGACAAAACAAGATAAATACAATTTAATAAAGCATAGGATAAAACAACATATATACAATTAAATAAAGCATAGGATAAAACAACATAAATACAATTTAATAAAACATGGGTTAAAACAACATAAATACAATTTAATAAAGCATAGGACAAAACAACATAAACACAATTTAATAAAGCATAGGATAAAACAACATAAATACAATTTAATAAAGCATAGGATAAAACAACATAAATACAATTTAATAAAGCATACGATAAAACAACATAAATACAATTTAATAAAGCATAGGATAAAACAACATAAATACAATTTAATAAAGCATAGGATAAAACAACATAAATACAATTTAATAAAGCATAGGATAAAACAACATAAATGCAGTTTAATAAAGCATAGGATAAAACAACATAAATACAATTTAATAAAGCATATGATAATACAAGATAAACACAATTTAATAAAGCATAGGATAAAACAACTTAAATACAATTTAATAAAGCATAGGATAAAACAACATGAAAACAGTTTAATAAAGCATAGGATAAAACAACATGAATACAATTTAATAAAGCATAGGATAAAACAACATAAAAACAATTTAATAAAGCATAGGATAAAACAACATAAATGCAATTTAATAAAGCATAGGATAAAACAACATAAATACAATTTAATAAAGCATGGGTTAAAACAACATAAATACAATTTAATAAAGCATAGGACAAAACAACATAAATACAATTTAATAACGCATAGGATAAAACAACATGAAAACAGTTTAATAAAGCATAGGATAAAACAACATGAATACAATTTAATAAAGCATAGGATAAAACAACATAAAAACAATTTAATAAAGCATAGGATAAAACAACATAAATACAATTTAATAAAGCATAGGATAAAACAACATAAATACAATTTAATAAAGCATGGGTTAAAACAACATAAATACAATTTAATAAAGCATAGGACAAAACAACATAAATACAATTTAATAAAGCATAGAACAAAACAACATAAATACAATTTAATAAAGCATAGGATAAAACAACATAAATACAATTTAATAAAGCATAGGATAAAACAACATAAATACAATTTAATAAAGCATAGGATAAAACCACATAAATACAATTTAATAAAGCGTAGGATAAAACAACATAAATACAATTTAATAAAGCATTGGATAAAACCACATAAATACAATTTAATAAAGCATAGGATAAAACAACATAAATACAATTTAATAAAGCATAGGATAAAACAACATAAATACAATTTAATAAAGCATGGGTTAAAACAACATAAATACAATTTAATAAAGCATAGGACAAAACAACATAAATACAATTTAATAAAGCATAGGATAAAACAACATAAATACAATTTAATAAAGCATAGGATAAAACAACATAAATACAATTTAATAAAGCATAGGATAAAACCACATAAATACAATTTAATAAAGCATGGGTTAAAACAACATAAATACAATTTAATAAAGCATAGTATAAAACAACATAAACACAATTTAATAAAGCATAGGATAAAACAACATAAATACAATTTAATAAAGCATACGATAAAACAACATAATACAATTTAATAAAGCATAGGATAAAACAACATAAATACAATTGAATAAAGCATAGGATAAAACAATATAAATACAATTTAATAAAGCATAAGTTAAAACAACATAAATACAATTTAATAAAGCATAGGATAAAACAACTTAAATACAATTTAATAAAGCATCGGATAAAACAACATAAATACAATTTAATAAAGCATAGGTTAAAGCAACATAAATACAATTTAATAAAGCATAGGATAAATCAACATAAATACAATTTAATAAAGCATAAGTTAAAACAACATAAATACAATTTAATAAAGCATAGGTTAAAACAACATAAATACAATTTAATAAAGCATAGGATAAAACAACATAAATACAATTTAATAAAGCTTAGGATAAAACAACATAAATACAATTTAATAAAGCATAGGATAAAACAACATAAATACAATTTAATAAAGCATAGGATAAAACAACATAAATACAATTTAATAAAGCATAGGTTAAAACAACATAAATACAATTTAATAAAGCATAGGACAAAACAAGATAAATACAATTTAATAAAGCATAGGATAAAACAACATATATACAATTAAATAAAGCATAGGATAAAACAACATAAATACAATTTAATAAAACATGGGTTAAAACAACATAAATACAATTTAATAAAGCATAGGACAAAACAACATAAACACAATTTAATAAAGCATAGGATAAAACAACATAAATACAATTTAATAAAGCATAGGATAAAACAACATAAATACAATTTAATAAAGCATACGATAAAACAACATAAATACAATTTAATAAAGCATAGGATAAAACAACATAAATACAATTTAATAAAGCATAGGATAAAACAACATAAATACAATTTAATAAAGCATAGGATAAAACAACATAAATGCAGTTTAATAAAGCATAGGATAAAACAACATAAATACAATTTAATAAAGCATATGATAATACAAAATAAACACAATTTAATAAAGCATAGGATAAAACAACTTAAATACAATTTAATAAAGCATAGGATAAAACAAGATGAAAACAGTTTAATAAAGCATAGGATAAAACAACATGAATACAATTTAATAAAGCATAGGATAAAACAACATAAAAACAATTTAATAAAGCATAGGATAAAACAACATAAATGCAATTTAATAAAGCATAGGATAAAACAACATAAATAGAATTTAATAAAGCATGGGTTAAAACAACATAAATACAATTTAATAAAGCATAGGACAAAACAACATAAATACAATTTAATAACGCATAGGATAAAACAACATGAAAACAGTTTAATAAAGCATAGGATAAAACAACATGAATACAATTTAATAAAGCATAGGATAAAACAACATAAAAACAATTTAATAAAGCATAGGATAAAACAACATAAATACAATTTAATAAAGCATAGGATAAAACAACATAAATACAATTTAATAAAGCATGGGTTAAAACAACATAAATACAATTTAATAAAGCAGAGGACAAAACAACATAAATACAATTTAATAAAGCATAGAACAAAACAACATAAATACAATTTAATAAAGCATAGGAGAAAACAACATAAATACAATTTAATAAAGCATAGGATAAAACAACTTAAATACAATTTAATAAAGCATAGGATAAAACAACATGAAAACAGTTAATAAAGCATAGGATAAAACAACATGAATACAATTTAATAAAGCATAGGATAAAACAACATTAATACAATTTAATAAAGCATAGGATAAAACAACATAAATACAATTTAATAAAGCATAGGATAAAACAACATAAATACAATTTAATAAAGCATGGGTTAAAACAACATAAATATAATTTAATAAAGCATAGGACAAAACAACATAAATACAATTTAATAAAGCATAGGATAAAACAACATAAATACAATTTAATAAAGAATGGGTTAAAACAACATAAATACAATTTAATAAAACATAGGACAAAACAACATAAATACAATTTAATAAAGCATAGGATAAAACAACATAAATACAATTTAATAAAGCATGGGTTAAAACAACATAAATACAATTTAATAAAGCATAGGACAAAACAACATAAATACAATTTAATAAAGCATAGAACAAAACAACATAAATACAATTTAATAAAGCATAGGATAAAACAACATAAATACAATTTAATAAAGCATAGGATAAAACAACTTAAATACAATTTAATAAAGCATAGGATAAAACAACATGAAAACAGTTAATAAAGCATAGGATAAAACAACATGAATACAATTTAATAAAGCATAGGATAAAACAACATTAATACAATTTAATAAAGCATAGGATAAAACAACATAAATACAATTTAATAAAGCATAGGATAAAACAACATAAATACAATTTAATAAAGCATGGGTTAAAACAACATAAATATAATTTAATAAAGCATAGGACAAAACAACATAAATACAATTTAATAAAGCATAGGATAAAACAACATAAATACAATTTAATAAAGAATGGGTCAAAACAACATAAATACAATTTAATAAAGCATAGGACAAAACAACATAAATACAATTTAATAAAGCATGGGTTAAAACAACATAAATACAATTTAATAAAGCATAGGATAAAACAACATAAATACAATTTAATAAAGCATAGGATAAAACAACATAAATACAATTTAAAAAAGCATAGTATAAAACAAGATAAATACAATTTAATAAAGCATGGGTTAAAACAACATAAATACAATTTAATAAAGCATAGGACAAAACAACATAAATACAATTTAATAAAGCATAGGACAAAACAACATAAATACAATTTAATAAAGCATAGGATAAAACAACATAAATACAATTTAATAAAGCATAGGATAAAACAACATGAAAACAGTTTCATAAAGCATAGGATAAAACAACATGAATACAATTTAATAAAGCATAGGATAAAACAACATAAATACAATTTAATAAAGCATAGGATAAACAACATAAATACAATTTAATAAAGCATAGGATAAAACAACATAAATACAATTTAATAAAGCATAGGATAAAACAACATAAATACAATTTAATAAAGCATAGGATAAAACAACATAAATACAATTTAATAAAGCATGGGTTAAAACAACATAAATACAATTTAATAAAGCATAGGACAAAACAACATAAATACAATTTAATAAAGCATAGGACAAAACAACATAAATACAATTTAATAAAGCATAGGATAAAACAACATAAATACAATTTAATAAAGCATAGGATAAAATAACATAAATACAATTTAGTAAAGCATAGGATAAAACCACATAAATACAATTTAATAAAGCATAGGATAAAACAACATAAATACAATTTTAATAAAGCATAGGATAAAACCACATGAATACAATTTAATAAAGCATAGGATAAAACAATATAAATACAATTTAATAAAGCATAGGATACAACAACATAGATGCAATTTAATAAAGCATAGAATAAAACAACATAAATACAATTTAATAAAGCATAGGATAAAACCACATAAATACAATTTAATAAAGCATAGGATAAAACAACATAAATACAATTTAATAAATCATAGGATAAAACCACATAAATACAAGTTAATAAAGCATAGAATAAAACAACATAAATTCAATTTAATAAAGCATAGGATAAAACAACATAGATGAATTTAATAAAGCATAGGATAAAACAACATAAATACAATTTAATAAAGCAAATAATAAAACAACATAAATGCAATTTAATAAAGCATAGGTTAAAACAACATAAATACAATTTAATAAAGCATAGGACAAAACAAAATAAATACAATTTAATAAAGCATAGGACAAAACAACATAAATACAATTTAATAAAGCATAGGACAAAACAACATAAATACAATTTAATAAAGCATGGGTTAAAACAACATAAATACAATTTAATAAAGCATAGGATAAAACAACATAAATACAATTTAATAAAGCATAGGATAAAACAACATAAATACAATTTAATAAAGCATAGGATAAAACAAGATAAATACAATTTAATAAAGCATGGGTTAAAACAACATAAATACAATTTAATAAAGCATAGGACAAAACAACATAAATACAATTTAATAAAGCATAGGACAAAACAACATAAATACAATTTAATAAAGCATAGGATAAAACAACATAAATACAATTTAATAAAGCATAGGATAAAACAACATGAAAACAGTTTCATAAAGCATAGGATAAAACAACATGAATACAATTTAATAAAGCATAGGATAAAACAACATAAATACAATTTAATAAAGCATAGGATAAACAACATAAATACAATTTAATAAAGCATAGGATAAAACAACATAAATACAATTTAATAAAGCATAGGATAAAACAACATAAATACAATTTAATAAAGCATAGGATAAAACAACATAAATACAATTTAATTTTAATAAAGCATAGGATAAAACCACATGAATACAATTTAATAAAGCATAGGATAAAACAACATAAATACAATTTAATAAAGCATAGGATACAACAACATAGATGCAATTTAATAAAGCATAGGATAAAACAACATAAATACAATTTAATAAAGCATAGGATAAAACCACATAAATACAATTTAATAAAGCATAGGATAAAACAACATAAATACAATTTAATAAATCATAGGATAAAACCACATAAATACAAGTTAATAAAGCATAGAATAAAACAACATAAATTCAATTTAATAAAGCATAGGATAAAACAACATAGATGAATTTAATAAAGCATAGGATAAAACAACATAAATACAATTTAATAAAGCAAATAATAAAACAACATAAATGCAATTTAATAAAGCATAGGTTAAAACAACATAAATACAATTTAATAAAGCATAGGACAAAACAACATAAATACAATTTAATAAAGCATAGGACAAAACAACATAAATACAATTTAATAAAGCATAGGATAAAACAACATAAATACAATTTAATAAAGCATAGGATAAAACAACATGAAAACAGTTTCATAAAGCATAGGATAAAACAACATGAATACAATTTAATAAAGCATAGGATAAAACAACATAAATACAATTTAATAAAGCATAGGATAAAACAACATAAATACAATTTAATAAAGCATAGGATACAACAACATAAATACAATTTAATAAAGCATAGGATAAAACAACATAATTACAATTTAATAAAGCATAGGATAAAACAACATAAATACAATTTAATAAAGCATAGGTTAAAACAACATAAATACAATTTAATAAAGCATAGGATAAAACAACATAAATACAATTTAATAAAGCATAGGTTAAAACACAATAAAAACAATTTAATAAAGCATAGGATGAAACCACGTAAATACAATTTAATAAAACATAGGTTAAAACAACATAAATACAATTTAATAAAGCATAGGATAAAACAACATAAACACGATATAATAAAGCATTGGTTAAAACAACATAAATACATTTTAATAAAGCATAGGATAAAACAACATAAATACAATTTAATAAAGCATAGGATAAAACAACATAAATACAATTTAATAAAGCATAGGATAAAACCACATAAATACAATTTAATAAAGCGTAGGATAAAACAACATAAATACAATTTAATAAAGCATTGGATAAAACCACATAAATACAATTTAATAAAGCATAGGATAAAACAACATAAATACAATTTAATAAAGCATAGGATAAAACAACATAAATACAATTTAATAAAGCATGGGTTAAAACAACATAAATACAATTTAATAAAGCATAGGACAAAACAACATAAATACAATTTACTAAAGCATAGGATAAAACAACATAAATACAATTTAATAAAGCATAGGATAAAACAACATAAATACAATTTAATAAAGAATAGGATAAAACCACATAAATACAATTTAATAAAGCATGGGTTAAAACAACATAAATACAATTTAATAAAGCATAGTATAAAACAACATAAACACAATTTAATAAAGCATAGGATAAAACAACATAAATACAATTTAATAAAGCATACGATAAAACAACATAATACAATTTAATAAAGCATAGGATAAAACAACATAAATACAATTTAATAAAGCATAGGATAAAACATTATAAATACAATTTAATAAAGCATAAGTTAAAACAACATAAATACAATTTAATAAAGCATAGGATAAAACAACTTAAATACAATTTAATAAAGCATAGGATAAAACAACATAAATACAATTTAATAAAGCATAGGTTAAAGCAACATAAATACAATTTAATAAAGCATAGGATAAATCAACATAAATACAATTTAATAAAGCATAGGTTAAAACAACATAAATACAATTTAATCAAGCATAGGTTAAAACAACATAAATACAATTTAATAAAGCATAGGATAAAACAACATAAATACAATTTAATAAAGCTTAGGATAAAACAACATAAATACAATTTAATAAAGCATAGGATAAAACAACATAAATACAATTTAATAAAGCATAGGATAAAACAACATAAATAAAATTTAATAAAGCATAGGTTAAAACAACATAAATACAATTTAATAAAGCATAGGACAAAACAAGATAAATACAATTTAATAAAGCATAGGATAAAACAACATATATACAATTAAATAAAGCATAGGATAAAACAACATAAATACAATTTAATAAAACATGGGTTAAAACAACATAAATACAATTTAATAAAGCATAGGACAAAACAACATAAACACAATTTAATAAAGCATAGGATAAAACAACATAAATACAATTTAATAAAGCATAGGATAAAACAACATAAATACAATTTAATAAAGCATACGATAAAACAACATAAATACAATTTAATAAAGCATAGGATAAAACAACATAAATACAATTTAATAAAGCATAGGATAAAACAACATAAATACAATTTAATAAAGCATAGGATAAAACAACATAAATGCAGTTTAATAAAGCATAGGATAAAACAACATAAATACAATTTAATAAAGCATATGATAATACAAGATAAACACAATTTAATAAAGCATAGGATAAAACAACTTAAATACAATTTAATAAAGCATAGGATAAAACAACATGAAAACAGTTTAATAAAGCATAGGATAAAACAACATGAATACAATTTAATAAAGCATAGGATAAAACAACATAAAAACAATTTAATAAAGCATAGGATAAAACAACATAAATGCAATTTAATAAAGCATAGGATAAAACAACATAAATACAATTTAATAAAGCATGGGTTAAAACAACATAAATACAATTTAATAAAGCATAGGACAAAACAACATAAATACAATTTAATAACGCATAGGATAAAACAACATGAAAACAGTTTAATAAAGCATAGGATAAAACAACATGAATACAATTTAATAAAGCATAGGATAAAACAACATAAAAACAATTTAATAAAGCATAGGATAAAACAACATAAATACAATTTAATAAAGCATAGGATAAAACAACATAAATACAATTTAATAAAGCATGGGTTAAAACAACATAAATACAATTTAATAAAGCATAGGACAAAACAACATAAATACAATTTAATAAAGCATAGAACAAAACAACATAAATACAATTTAATAAAGCATAGGATAAAACAACATAAATACAATTTAATAAAGCATAGGATAAAACAACATAAATACAATTTAATAAAGCATAGGATAAAACCACATAAATACAATTTAATAAAGCGTAGGATAAAACAACATAAATACAATTTAATAAAGCATTGGATAAAACCACATAAATACAATTTAATAAAGCATAGGATAAAACAACATAAATACAATTTAATAAAGCATAGGATAAAACAACATAAATACAATTTAATAAAGCATGGGTTAAAACAACATAAATACAATTTAATAAAGCATAGGACAAAACAACATAAATACAATTTAATAAAGCATAGGATAAAACAACATAAATACAATTTAATAAAGCATAGGATAAAACAACATAAATACAATTTAATAAAGCATAGGATAAAACCACATAAATACAATTTAATAAAGCATGGGTTAAAACAACATAAATACAATTTAATAAAGCATAGTATAAAACAACATAAACACAATTTAATAAAGCATAGGATAAAACAACATAAATACAATTTAATAAAGCATACGATAAAACAACATAATACAATTTAATAAAGCATAGGATAAAACAACATAAATACAATTGAATAAAGCATAGGATAAAACAATATAAATACAATTTAATAAAGCATAAGTTAAAACAACATAAATACAATTTAATAAAGCATAGGATAAAACAACTTAAATACAATTTAATAAAGCATCGGATAAAACAACATAAATACAATTTAATAAAGCATAGGTTAAAGCAACATAAATACAATTTAATAAAGCATAGGATAAATCAACATAAATACAATTTAATAAAGCATAAGTTAAAACAACATAAATACAATTTAATAAAGCATAGGTTAAAACAACATAAATACAATTTAATAAAGCATAGGATAAAACAACATAAATACAATTTAATAAAGCTTAGGATAAAACAACATAAATACAATTTAATAAAGCATAGGATAAAACAACATAAATACAATTTAATAAAGCATAGGATAAAACAACATAAATACAATTTAATAAAGCATAGGTTAAAACAACATAAATACAATTTAATAAAGCATAGGACAAAACAAGATAAATACAATTTAATAAAGCATAGGATAAAACAACATATATACAATTAAATAAAGCATAGGATAAAACAACATAAATACAATTTAATAAAACATGGGTTAAAACAACATAAATACAATTTAATAAAGCATAGGACAAAACAACATAAACACAATTTAATAAAGCATAGGATAAAACAACATAAATACAATTTAATAAAGCATAGGATAAAACAACATAAATACAATTTAATAAAGCATACGA
The DNA here is from genome assembly GCF_046119375.1 of Phyllobates terribilis. Taxonomy (NCBI): domain Eukaryota; kingdom Metazoa; phylum Chordata; class Amphibia; order Anura; family Dendrobatidae; genus Phyllobates; species Phyllobates terribilis. The sequence continues at coordinate 562,164 of NW_027363323.1, forward strand.
TAAAACAACATAAATACAATTTAATAAAGCATAGGATAAAACAACATAAATACAATTTAATAAAGCATAGGATAAAACAACATAAATACAATTTAATAAAGCATAGGATAAAACAACATAAATGCAGTTTAATAAAGCATAGGATAAAACAACATAAATACAATTTAATAAAGCATATGATAATACAAAATAAACACAATTTAATAAAGCATAGGATAAAACAACTTAAATACAATTTAATAAAGCATAGGATAAAACAAGATGAAAACAGTTTAATAAAGCATAGGATAAAACAACATGAATACAATTTAATAAAGCATAGGATAAAACAACATAAAAACAATTTAATAAAGCATAGGATAAAACAACATAAATGCAATTTAATAAAGCATAGGATAAAACAACATAAATAGAATTTAATAAAGCATGGGTTAAAACAACATAAATACAATTTAATAAAGCATAGGACAAAACAACATAAATACAATTTAATAACGCATAGGATAAAACAACATGAAAACAGTTTAATAAAGCATAGGATAAAACAACATGAATACAATTTAATAAAGCATAGGATAAAACAACATAAAAACAATTTAATAAAGCATAGGATAAAACAACATAAATACAATTTAATAAAGCATAGGATAAAACAACATAAATACAATTTAATAAAGCATGGGTTAAAACAACATAAATACAATTTAATAAAGCAGAGGACAAAACAACATAAATACAATTTAATAAAGCATAGAACAAAACAACATAAATACAATTTAATAAAGCATAGGAGAAAACAACATAAATACAATTTAATAAAGCATAGGATAAAACAACTTAAATACAATTTAATAAAGCATAGGATAAAACAACATGAAAACAGTTAATAAAGCATAGGATAAAACAACATGAATACAATTTAATAAAGCATAGGATAAAACAACATTAATACAATTTAATAAAGCATAGGATAAAACAACATAAATACAATTTAATAAAGCATAGGATAAAACAACATAAATACAATTTAATAAAGCATGGGTTAAAACAACATAAATATAATTTAATAAAGCATAGGACAAAACAACATAAATACAATTTAATAAAGCATAGGATAAAACAACATAAATACAATTTAATAAAGAATGGGTTAAAACAACATAAATACAATTTAATAAAACATAGGACAAAACAACATAAATACAATTTAATAAAGCATAGGATAAAACAACATAAATACAATTTAATAAAGCATGGGTTAAAACAACATAAATACAATTTAATAAAGCATAGGACAAAACAACATAAATACAATTTAATAAAGCATAGAACAAAACAACATAAATACAATTTAATAAAGCATAGGATAAAACAACATAAATACAATTTAATAAAGCATAGGATAAAACAACTTAAATACAATTTAATAAAGCATAGGATAAAACAACATGAAAACAGTTAATAAAGCATAGGATAAAACAACATGAATACAATTTAATAAAGCATAGGATAAAACAACATTAATACAATTTAATAAAGCATAGGATAAAACAACATAAATACAATTTAATAAAGCATAGGATAAAACAACATAAATACAATTTAATAAAGCATGGGTTAAAACAACATAAATATAATTTAATAAAGCATAGGACAAAACAACATAAATACAATTTAATAAAGCATAGGATAAAACAACATAAATACAATTTAATAAAGAATGGGTCAAAACAACATAAATACAATTTAATAAAGCATAGGACAAAACAACATAAATACAATTTAATAAAGCATGGGTTAAAACAACATAAATACAATTTAATAAAGCATAGGATAAAACAACATAAATACAATTTAATAAAGCATAGGATAAAACAACATAAATACAATTTAAAAAAGCATAGTATAAAACAAGATAAATACAATTTAATAAAGCATGGGTTAAAACAACATAAATACAATTTAATAAAGCATAGGACAAAACAACATAAATACAATTTAATAAAGCATAGGACAAAACAACATAAATACAATTTAATAAAGCATAGGATAAAACAACATAAATACAATTTAATAAAGCATAGGATAAAACAACATGAAAACAGTTTCATAAAGCATAGGATAAAACAACATGAATACAATTTAATAAAGCATAGGATAAAACAACATAAATACAATTTAATAAAGCATAGGATAAACAACATAAATACAATTTAATAAAGCATAGGATAAAACAACATAAATACAATTTAATAAAGCATAGGATAAAACAACATAAATACAATTTAATAAAGCATAGGATAAAACAACATAAATACAATTTAATAAAGCATGGGTTAAAACAACATAAATACAATTTAATAAAGCATAGGACAAAACAACATAAATACAATTTAATAAAGCATAGGACAAAACAACATAAATACAATTTAATAAAGCATAGGATAAAACAACATAAATACAATTTAATAAAGCATAGGATAAAATAACATAAATACAATTTAGTAAAGCATAGGATAAAACCACATAAATACAATTTAATAAAGCATAGGATAAAACAACATAAATACAATTTTAATAAAGCATAGGATAAAACCACATGAATACAATTTAATAAAGCATAGGATAAAACAACATAAATACAATTTAATAAAGCATAGGATACAACAACATAGATGCAATTTAATAAAGCATAGAATAAAACAACATAAATACAATTTAATAAAGCATAGGATAAAACCACATAAATACAATTTAATAAAGCATAGGATAAAACAACATAAATACAATTTAATAAATCATAGGATAAAACCACATAAATACAAGTTAATAAAGCATAGAATAAAACAACATAAATTCAATTTAATAAAGCATAGGATAAAACAACATAGATGAATTTAATAAAGCATAGGATAAAACAACATAAATACAATTTAATAAAGCAAATAATAAAACAACATAAATGCAATTTAATAAAGCATAGGTTAAAACAACATAAATACAATTTAATAAAGCATAGGACAAAACAAAATAAATACAATTTAATAAAGCATAGGACAAAACAACATAAATACAATTTAATAAAGCATAGGACAAAACAACATAAATACAATTTAATAAAGCATGGGTTAAAACAACATAAATACAATTTAATAAAGCATAGGATAAAACAACATAAATACAATTTAATAAAGCATAGGATAAAACAACATAAATACAATTTAATAAAGCATAGGATAAAACAAGATAAATACAATTTAATAAAGCATGGGTTAAAACAACATAAATACAATTTAATAAAGCATAGGACAAAACAACATAAATACAATTTAATAAAGCATAGGACAAAACAACATAAATACAATTTAATAAAGCATAGGATAAAACAACATAAATACAATTTAATAAAGCATAGGATAAAACAACATGAAAACAGTTTCATAAAGCATAGGATAAAACAACATGAATACAATTTAATAAAGCATAGGATAAAACAACATAAATACAATTTAATAAAGCATAGGATAAACAACATAAATACAATTTAATAAAGCATAGGATAAAACAACATAAATACAATTTAATAAAGCATAGGATAAAACAACATAAATACAATTTAATAAAGCATAGGATAAAACAACATAAATACAATTTAATTTTAATAAAGCATAGGATAAAACCACATGAATACAATTTAATAAAGCATAGGATAAAACAACATAAATACAATTTAATAAAGCATAGGATACAACAACATAGATGCAATTTAATAAAGCATAGGATAAAACAACATAAATACAATTTAATAAAGCATAGGATAAAACCACATAAATACAATTTAATAAAGCATAGGATAAAACAACATAAATACAATTTAATAAATCATAGGATAAAACCACATAAATACAAGTTAATAAAGCATAGAATAAAACAACATAAATTCAATTTAATAAAGCATAGGATAAAACAACATAGATGAATTTAATAAAGCATAGGATAAAACAACATAAATACAATTTAATAAAGCAAATAATAAAACAACATAAATGCAATTTAATAAAGCATAGGTTAAAACAACATAAATACAATTTAATAAAGCATAGGACAAAACAACATAAATACAATTTAATAAAGCATAGGACAAAACAACATAAATACAATTTAATAAAGCATAGGATAAAACAACATAAATACAATTTAATAAAGCATAGGATAAAACAACATGAAAACAGTTTCATAAAGCATAGGATAAAACAACATGAATACAATTTAATAAAGCATAGGATAAAACAACATAAATACAATTTAATAAAGCATAGGATAAAACAACATAAATACAATTTAATAAAGCATAGGATACAACAACATAAATACAATTTAATAAAGCATAGGATAAAACAACATAATTACAATTTAATAAAGCATAGGATAAAACAACATAAATACAATTTAATAAAGCATGGGTTAAAACAACATAAATACAATTTAATAAAGCATAGGACAAAACAACATAAATACAATTTAATAAAGCATAGGACAAAACAACATAAATACAATTTAATAAAGCATAGGATAAAACAACATAAATACAATTTAATAAAGCATAGGGTAAAATAACATAAATACAATTTAGTAAAGCATAGGATAAAACCACATAAATACAATTTAATAAAGCATAGGATAAAACAACATAAATACAATTTTAATAAAGCATAGGATAAAACCACATGAATACAATTTAATAAAGCATAGGATAAAACAACATAATACAATTTAATAAAGCATAGGATACAACAACATTGATGCACTTTAATAAAGCATAGGATAAAACAACATAAATACAATTTAATAAAGCATAGGATAAAACCACATAAATACAATTTAATAAAGCATAGGATAAAACAACATAAATACAATTTAATAAATCATAGGATAAAACCACATAAATACAAGTTAATAAAGCATAGAATAAAACAACATAAATTCAATTTAATAAAGCATAGGATAAAACAACATAGATGAATTTAATAAAGCATAGGATAAAACAACATAAATACAATTTAATAAAGCAAATAATAAAACAACATAAATGCAATTTAATAAAGCATAGGTTAAAACAACATAAATACAATTTAATAAAGCATAGGACAAAACAAGATAAATACAATTTAATAAAGCATAGGATAAAACAACATATATACAATTAAATAAAGCATAGGATAAAACAACATAAATACAATTTAATAAAGCATAGGATAAAACAACATAAATACAATTTAATAAAGCATAGGATAAAACAACATAAATACAATTTAATAAAGCATGGGTTAAAACAACATAAATACAATTTAATAAAGCATAGGACAAAACAACATAAATACAATTTAATAAAGCATAGGACAAAACAACATAAATACAATTTAATAAAGCATAGGATAAAACAACATAAATACAATTTAATAAAGCATAGGATAAAATAACATAAATACAATTTAGTAAAGCATAGGATAAAACAACATAAATACAATTTAATAAAGCATAGGATAAAACCACATAAATACAATTTAATAAAGCATAGGATAAAACAACATAAATACAATTTAATAAATCATAGGATAAAACCACATAAATACAAGTTAATAAAGCATAGAATAAAACAACATAAATTCAATTTAATAAAGCATAGGATAAAACAACATTGATGAATTTAACAAAGCATAGGATAAAACAACATAAATACAATTTAATAAAGCAAATAATAAAACAACATAAATGCAATTTAATAAAGCATAGGATAAAACAACATAAATACAATTTAATAAAGCAAATAATAAAACAACATAAATGCAATTTAATAAAGCATAGGATAAAACAACATAAATACAATTTAATAAAGCATAGGTTAAAACAACATAAATACAATTGAATAAAGCATAGGATGAAACCACGTAAATACAATTTAATAAAGCATAGGATAAAACAACATAAATACCATTTAATAAAGCATAGGTTAAAACAACATAAATACAATTTAATAAAGCATAGGATAAAACAACATAAATACAATTTAATAAAGCATAGGTTAAAACAAAATAAATACAATTTAATAAAGCATAGGATGAAACCACGTAAATACAATTTAATATAACATAGGATAAAACAGCATGAATACAATTTAATTAAGCATAGCTTAAAACAACATAAATACAATTTAATAAGGCATAGGATAAAACAACATAAACACAATTTAATAAAGCATAGGATAAAACAACATAAATACAATTTAATAAAGCATATGATTAAACAACATAAATACAATTTAATAAAGCATAGGATAAAACAACATAAATACAATTTAATAAAGCATAGGATAAAACAACATGAAAACAATTTAATAAAGCATGGGTTAAAACGACATGAATACAATTTAATAAAGAATAGGATAAAACAACATAAACACAATTTAATAAATCATAGGATAAAACAACATAAATACAATTTAATAAAGCATACGATAAAACAAATCAATACAATAAAATAAAGCATAGGATAAAACAACATAAATACAATTTAATAAAGCATAGGATAAAACAACATAAATACAATTTAATAAAGCAAAGGTTAAAGCAACATAAACACAATTTAATAAAGCATAGGATAAAACAACATACATACAATTTAATAAAGCATAGGTTAAAACAACATAAATACAATTTAATAAAGCATAGGTTAAAACAACATAAATACAATTTAATAAAGCATAGGATAAAACAACATAAATTCTATTTAATAAAGCATAGGATAAAACAACATAAATACAATTTAATAAAGCATAGGATAAAACAACATAAATACAATTTAATAAAGCATAGGTTAAAACAACATATATACAATTTAATAAAGCACAGGACAAAACAAGACAAATACAATTTAATAAAGCATAGGACAAAACAACATATATACAATTTAATAAAGCATAGGATAAAACAACATAAATACAATTTAATAAAACATGGGTTAAAACAACATAAATACAATTTAATAAAGCATAGGATAAAACAAAATAAACACAATTTAATAAAGCATAGGATAAAACAACATAGATGCAATTTAATAAAGCATAGGATAAAACAACATAAATACAATTTAATAAAGCATAGGATAAAACCACATAAATACAATTTAATAAAGCATAGGATAAAACAACATAAATACAATTTAATAAATCATAGGATAAAACCACATAAATACAAGTTAATAAAGCATAGAATAAAACAACATAAATTCAATTTAATAAAGCATAGGATAAAACAACATAGATGAATTTAATAAAGCATAGGATAAAACAATATAAATACAATTTAATAAAGCAAATAATAAAACAACATAAATGCAATTTAATAAAGCATAGGTTAAAACAACATAAATACAATTTAATAAAGCATAGGACAAAACAAGATAAATACAATTTAATAAAGCATAGGACAAAACAACATAAATACAATTTAATAAAGCATAGGATAAAACAACATAAATACAATTTAATAAAGCATAGGATAAAACAACATGAAAACAGTTTCATAAAGCATAGGATAAAACAACATGAATACAATTTAATAAAGCATAGGATAAAACAACATAAATACAATTTAATAAAGCATAGGATAAAACAACATAAATACAATTTAATAAAACATAGGATAAAACAACATAAATACAATTTAATAAAGCATAGGATAAAACAACATAAATACAATTTAATAAAGCATAGGATAAAACAACATAAATACAATTTAATAAAGCATGGGTTAAAACAACATAAATACAATTTAATAAAGCATAGGACAAAACAACATAAATACAATTTAATAAAGCATAGGACAAAACAACATAAATACAATTTAATAAAGCATAGGATAAAACAACATAAATACAATTTAATAAAGCATAGGATAAAATAACATAAATACAATTTAGTAAAGCATAGGATAAAACCACATAAATACAATTTAATAAAGCATAGGATAAAACAACATAAATACAATTTAATAAAGCATAGGATAAAACCACATGAATACAATTTAATAAAGCATAGGATAAAACAACATAAATACAATTTAATAAAGCATAGGATACAACAACATAGATGCAATTTAATAAAGCATAGGATAAAACAACATAAATACAATTTAATAAAGCATAGGATAAAACCACATAAATACAATTTAATAAAGCATAGGATAAAACAACATAAATACAATTTAATAAATCATAGGATAAAACCACATAAATACAATTTAATAAAGCATAGGATAAAACAACATAAATACAATTTAATTTTAATAAAGCATAGGATAAAACCACATGAATACAATTTAATAAAGCATAGGATAAAACAACATAAATACAATTTAATAAAGCATAGGATACAACAACATAGATGCAATTTAATAAAGCATAGGATAAAACAACATAAATACAATTTAATAAAGCATAGGATAAAACCACATAAATACAATTTAATAAAGCATAGGATAAAACAACATAAATACAATTTAATAAATCATAGGATAAAACCACATAAATACAAGTTAATAAAGCATAGAATAAAACAACATAAATTCAATTTAATAAAGCATAGGATAAAACAACATAGATGAATTTAATAAAGCATAGGATAAAACAACATAAATACAATTTAATAAAGCAAATAATAAAACAACATAAATGCAATATAATAAAGCATAGGTTAAAACAACATAAATACAATTTAATAAAGCATAGGACAAAACAAGATAAATACAATTTAATAAAGCATAGGACAAAACAACATAAATACAATTTAATAAAGCATAGGATAAAACAACATAAATACAATTTAATAAAGCATAGGATAAAACAACATGAAAACAGTTTCATAAAGCATAGGATAAAACAACATGAATACAATTTAATAAAGCATAGGATAAAACAACATAAATACAATTTAATAAAGCATAGGATAAAACAACATAAATACAATTTAATAAAGCATAGGATAAAACAACATAAATACAATTTAATAAAGCATAGGATAAAACAACATAAATACAATTTAATAAAGCATAGGATAAAACAACATAAATACAATTTAATAAAGCATAGGATAAAACAACATAAATACAATTTAATAAAGCATAGGATAAAACAACATAAATACAATTTAATAAAGCATAGGATAAAACAACATAAATACAATGTAATAAAGCATAGGATAAAACAACATAAATACAATTTAATAAAGCATGGGTTAAAACAACATAAATACAATTTAATAAAGCATAGGACAAAACAACATAAATACAATTTAATAAAGCATAGGACAAAACAACATAAATACAATTTAATAAAGCATAGGATAAAACAACATAAATACAATTTAATAAAGCATAGGGTAAAATAACATAAATACAATTTAGTAAAGCATAGGATAAAACCACATAAATACAATTTAATAAAGCATAGGATAAAACAACATAAATACAATTTTAATAAAGCATAGGATAAAACCACATGAATACAATTTAATAAAGCATAGGATAAAACAACATAAATACAATTTAATAAAGCATAGGATACAACAACATAGATGCACTTTAATAAAGCATAGGATAAAACAACATAAACACAATTTAATAAAGCATAGGATAAAACCACATAAATACAATTTAATAAAGCATAGGATAAAACAACATAAATACAATTTAATAAATCATAGGATAAAACCACATAAATACAAGTTAATAAAGCATAGAATAAAACAACATAAATTCAATTTAATAAAGCATAGGATAAAACAACATAGATGAATTTAATAAAGAATAGGATAAAACAACATAAATACAATTTAATAAAGCAAATAATAAAACAACATAAATGCAATTTAATAAAGCATAGGTTAAAACAACATAAATACAATTTAATAAAGCATAGGACAAAACAAGATAAATACAATTTAATAAAGCATAGGATAAAACAACATATATACAATTAAATAAAGCATAGGATAAAACAACATAAATACAATTTAATAAAGCATAGGATAAAACAACATAAATACAATTTAATAAAGCATAGGATAAAACAACATAAATACAATTTAATAAAGCATGGGTTAAAACAACATAAATACAATTTAATAAAGCATAGGATAAAACAACATAAATACAATTTAATAAAGCATAGGATAAAATAACATAAATACAATTTAGTAAAGCATAGGATAAAACCACATAAATACAATTTAATAAAGCATAGGATAAAACAACATAAATACAATTTAATAAAGCATAGGATAAAACCACATAAATACAATTTAATAAAGCATAGGATAAAACAACATAAATACAATTTAATAAATCATAGGATAAAACCACATAAATACAAGTTAATAAAGCATAGAATAAAACAACATAAATTCAATTTAATAAAGCATAGGATAAAACAACATAGATGAATTTAACAAAGCATAGGATAAAACAACATAAATGCAATTTAATAAAGCAAATAATAAAACAACATAAATGCAATTTAATAAAGCATAGGATAAAACAACATAAATACAATTTAATAAAGCAAATAATAAAACAACATAAATGCAATTTAATAAAGCATAGGATAAAACAACATAAATACAATTTAATAAAGCATAGGTTAAAACAACATAAATACAATTGAATAAAGCATAGGATGAAACCACGTAAATACAATTTAATAAAGCATAGGATAAAACAACATAAATACAATTTAATAAAGCATAGGTTAAAACAACATAAATACAATTTAATAAAGCATAGGATAAAACAACATAAATACAATTTAATAAAGCATGGGTTAAAACAACATAAATACAATTTAATAAAGCATAGGACAAAACAACATAAATACAATTTAATAAAGCATAGGACAAAACAACATAAATACAATTTAATAAAGCATAGGATAAAACAACATAAATACAATTTAATAAAGCATAGGGTAAAATAACATAAATGCAATTTAGTAAAGCATAGGATAAAACCACATAAATACAATTTAATAAAGCATAGGATAAAACAACATAAATACAATTTTAATAAAGCATAGGATAAAACCACATGAATACAATTTAATAAAGCATAGGATAAAACAACATAAATACAATTTAATAAAGCATAGGATACAACAACATAGATGCACTTTAATAAAGCATAGGATAAAACAACATAAATACAATTTAATAAAGCATAGGATAAAACCACATAAATACAATTTAATAAAGCATAGGATAAAACAACATAAATACAATTTAATAAATCATAGGATAAAACCACATAAATACAAGTTAATAAAGCATAGAATAAAACAACATAAATTCAATTTAATAAAGCATAGGATAAAACAACATAGATGAATTTAATAAAGCATAGGATAAAACAACATAAATACAATTTAATAAAGCAAATAATAAAACAACATAAATGCAATTTAATAAAGCATAGGTTAAAACAACATAAATACAATTTAATAAAGCATAGGACAAAACAAGATAAATACAATTTAATAAAGCATAGGATAAAACAACATATATACAATTAAATAAAGCATAGGATAAAACAACATAAATACAATTTAATAAAGCATAGGATAAAACAACATAAATACAATTTAATAAAGCATAGGATAAAACAACATAAATACAATTTAATAAAGCATGGGTTAAAACAACATTAATACAATTTAATAAAGCATAGGACAAAACAACATAAATACAATTTAATAAAGCATAGGACAAAACAACATAAATACAATTTAATAAAGCATAGGATAAAACAACATAAATACAATTTAATAAAGCATAGGATAAAATAACATAAATACAATTTGGTAAAGCATAGGATAAAACCACATAAATACAATTTAATAAAGCATAGGATAAAACAACATAAATACAATTTAATAAAGCATAGGATAAAACCACATAAATACAATTTAATAAAGCATAGGAAAAAACAACATAAATACAATTTAATAAATCATATGATAAAACCACATAAATACAAGTTAATAAAGCATAGAATAAAACAACATAAATTCAATTTAATAAAGCATAGGATAAAACAACATAGATGAATTTAACAAAGCATAGGATAAAACAACATAAATACAATTTAATAAAGCAAATAATAAAACAACATAAATGCAATTTAATAAAGCATAGGATAAAACAACATAAATACAATTTAATAAAGCAATTAATAAAACAACATAAATGCAATTTAATAAAGCATAGGATAAAACAACATAAATACAATTTAATAAAGCATAGGTTAAAACAACATAAATACAATTGAATAAAGCATAGGATGAAACCATGTAAATACAATTTAATAAAGCATAGGATAAAACAACATAAATACCATTTAATAAAGCATAGGTTAAAACAACATAAATACAATTTAATAAAGCATAGGATAAAACAACATAAATACAATTTAATAAAGCATAGGTTAAAACAAAATAAATACAATTTAATAAAGCATAGGATGAAACCACGTAAATACAATTTAATATAACTAGGATAAAACAGCATGAATACAATTTAATTAAGCATAGCTTAAAACAACATAAATACAATTTAATAAGGCATAGGATAAAACAACATAAACACAATTTAATAAAGCATAGGATAAAACAACATAAATACAATTTAATAAAGCATATGATTAAACAACATAAATACAATTTAATAAAGCATAGGATAAAACAACATAAATACAATTTAATAAAGCATAGGATAAAACAACATGAAAACAATTTAATAAAGCATGGGTTAAAACGACATGAATACAATTTAATAAAGAATAGGATAAAACAACATAAACACAATTTAATAAATCATAGGATAAAACAACATAAATACAATTTAATAAAGCATACGATAAAACAAAATAATACAATAAAATAAAGCATAGGATAAAACATCATAAATACAATTTAATAAAGCATAGGATAAAACAACATAAATACAATTTAATAAAGCAAAGGTTAAAGCAACATAAACACAATTTAATAAAGCATAGGATAAAACAACATACATACAATTTAATAAAGCATAGGTTAAAACAACATAAATACAATTTAATAAAGCATAGGTTAAAACAACATAAATACAATTTAATAAAGCATAGGATAAAACAACATAAATTCAATTTAATAAAGCATAGGATAAAACAACATAAATACAATTTAATAAAGCATAGGATAAAACAGCATAAATACAATTTAATAAAGCATAGGTTAAAACAACATATATACAATTTAATAAAGCACAGGACAAAACAAGACAAATACAATTTAATAAAGCATAGGACAAAACAACATATATACAATTTAATAAAGCATAGGATAAAACAACATAAATACAATTTAATAAAACATGGGTTAAAACAACATAAATACAATTTAATAAAGCATAGGATAAAACAAAATAAACACAATTTAATAAAGCATAGGATAAAACAACATAGATGCAATTTAATAAAGCATAGGATAAAACAACATAAATACAATTTAATAAAGCATAGGATAAAACCACATAAATACAATTTAATAAAGCATAGGATAAAACAACATAAATACAATTTAATAAATCATAGGATAAAACCACATAAATACAAGTTAATAAAGCATAGAATAAAACAACATAAATTCAATTTAATAAAGCATAGGATAAAACAACATAGATGAATTTAATAAAGCATAGGATAAAACAATATAAATACAATTTAATAAAGCAAATAATAAAACAACATAAATGCAATTTAATAAAGCATAGGTTAAAACAACATAAATACAATTTAATAAAGCATAGGACAAAACAAGATAAATACAATTTAATAAAGCATAGGATAAAACAACATAAATACAATTTAATAAAGCATAGGATAAAACAACATGAAAACAGTTTCATAAAGCATAGGATAAAACAACATGAATACAATTTAATAAAGCATAGGATAAAACAACATAAATACAATTTAATAAAGCATAGGATAAAACAACATAAATACAATTTAATAAAACATAGGATAAAACAACATAAATACAATTTAATAAAGCATAGGATAAAACAACATAAATACAATTTAATAAAGCATAGGATAAAACAACATAAATACTATTTAATAAAGCATGGGTTAAAACAACATAAATACAATTTAATAAAGCATAGGACAAAACAACATAAATACAATTTAATAAAGCATAGGACAAAACAACATAAATACAATTTAATAAAGCATAGGATAAAACAACATAAATACAATTTAATAAAGCATAGGATAAAATAACATAAATACAATTTAGTAAAGCATAGGATAAAACCACATAAATACAATTTAATAAAGCATAGGATAAAACAACATAAATACAATTTAATAAAGCATAGGATAAAACCACATGAATACAATTTAATAAAGCATAGGATAAAACAACATAAATACAATTTAATAAAGCATAGGATACAACAACATAGATGCAATTTAATAAAGCATAGGATAAAACAACATAAATACAATTTAATAAAGCATAGGATAAAACCACATAAATACAATTTAATAAAGCATAGGATAAAACAACATAAATACAATTTAATAAATCATAGGATAAAACCACATAAATACAATTTAATAAAGCATAGGATAAAACAACATAAATACAATTTAATTTTAATAAAGCGTAGGATAAAACCACATGAATACAATTTAATAAAGCATAGGATAAAACAACATAAATACAATTTAATAAAGCATAGGATACAACAACATAGATGCAATTTAATAAAGCATAGGATAAAACAACATAAATACAATTTAATAAAGCATAGAATAAAACAACATAAATTCAATTTAATAAAGCATAGGATAAAACAACATAGATGAATTTAATAAAGCATAGGATAAAACAACATAAATACAATTTAATAAAGCAAATAATAAAACAACATAAATGCAATTTAATAAAGCATAGGTTAAAACAACATAAATACAATTTAATAAAGCATAGGACAAAACAAGATAAATACAATTTAATAAAGCATAGGACAAAACAACATAAATACAATTTAATAAAGCATAGGATAAAACAACATAAATACAATTTAATAAAGCATAGGATAAAACAACATGAAAACAGTTTCATAAAGCATAGGATAAAACAACATGAATACAATTTAATAAAGCATAGGATAAAACAACATAAATACAATTTAATAAAGCATAGGATAAAACAACATAAATACAATTTAATAAAGCATAGGATAAAACAACATAAATACAATTTAATAAAGCATAGGATAAAACAACATAAATACAATTTAATAAAGCATAGGATAAAACAACATAAATACAATTTAATAAAGCATGGGTTAAAACAACATAAATACAATTTAATAAAGCATAGGACAAAACAACATAAATACAATTTAATAAAGCATAGGACAAAACAACATAAATACAATTTAATAAAGCATAGGATAAAACAACATAAATACAATTTAATAAAGCATAGGGTAAAATGACATAAATACAATTTAGTAAAGCATAGGATAAAACCACATAAATACAATTTAATAAAGCATAGGATAAAACAACATAAATACAATTTTAATAAAGCATAGGATAAAACCACATGAATACAATTTAATAAAGCATAGGATAAAACAACATAAATACAATTTAATAAAGCATAGGATACAACAACATAGATGCACTTTAATAAAGCATAGGATAAAACAACATAAACACAATTTAATAAAGCATAGGATAAAACCACATAAATACAATTTAATAAAGCATAGGATAAAACAACATAAATACAATTTAATAAATCATAGGATAAAACCACATAAATACAAGTTAATAAAGCATAGAATAAAACAACATAAATTCAATTTAATAAAGCATAGGATAAAACAACATAGATGAATTTAATAAAGAATAGGATAAAACAACATAAATACAATTTAATAAAGCAAATAATAAAACAACATAAATGCAATTTAATAAAGCATAGGTTAAAACAACATAAATACAATTTAATAAAGCATAGGACAAAACAAGATAAATACAATTTAATAAAGCATAGGATAAAACAACATATATACAATTAAATAAAGCATAGGATAAAACAACATAAATACAATTTAATAAAGCATAGGATAAAACAACATAAATACAATTTAATAAAGCATAGGATAAAACAACATAAATACAATTTAATAAAGCATGGGTTAAAACAACATAAATACAATTTAATAAAGCATAGGACAAAACAACATAAATACAATTTAATAAAGCATAGGACAAAACAACATAAATACAATTTAATAAAGCATAGGATAAAACAACATAAATACAATTTAATAAAGCATAGGATAAAATAACATAAATACAATTTAGTAAAGCATAGGATAAAACCACATAAATACAATTTAATAAAGCATAGGATAAAACAACATAAATACAATTTAATAAAGCATAGGATAAAACCACATAAATACAATTTAATAAAGCATAGGATAAAACAACATAAATACAATTTAATAAATCATAGGATAAAACCACATAAATACAAGTTAATAAAGCATAGAATAAAACATCATAAATTCAATTTAATAAAGCATAGGATAAAACAACATAGATGAATTTAACAAAGCATAGGATAAAACAACATAAATGCAATTTAATAAAGCAAATAATAAAACAACATAAATGCAATTTAATAAAGCATAGGATAAAACAACATAAACAAATTTAATAAAGCAAATAATAAAACAACATAAATGCAATTTAATAAAGCATAGGATAAAACAACATAAATACAATTTAATAAAGCATAGGTTAAAACAACATAAATACAATTGAATAAAGCATAGGATGAAACCACGTAAATACAATTTAATAAAGCATAGGATAAAACAACATAAATACAATTTAATAAAGCATAGGTTAAAACAACATAAATACAATTTAATAAAGCATAGGATAAAACAACATAAATACAATTTAATAAAGCATAGGTTAAAACAAAATAAATACAATTTAATAAAGCATAGGATGAAACCACGTAAATACAATTTAATATAACATAGGATAAAACAGCATGAATACAATTTAATTAAGCATAGGTTAAAACAACATAAATACAATTTAATAAGGCATAGGATAAAACAACATAAACACAATTTTATAAAGCATAGGATAAAACAACATAAATACAATTTAATAAAGCATATGATTAAACAACATAAATACAATTTAATAAAGCATAGGATAAAACAACATAAATACAATTTAATAAAGCATAGGATAAAACAACATGAAAACAATTTAATAAAGCATGGGTTAAAACGACATGAATACAATTTAATAAAGAATAGGATAAAACAACATAAACACAATTTAATAAATCATAGGATAAAACAACATAAATACAATTTAATAAAGCATACGATAAAACAAAATAATACAATAAAATAAAGCATAGGATAAAACAACATAAATACAATTTAATAAAGCATAGGATAAAACAACATAAATACAATTTAATAAAGCAAAGGTTAAAGCAACATAAACACAATTTAATAAAGCATAGGATAAAACAACATACATACAATTTAATAAAGCATAGGTTAAAACAACATAAATACGATTTAATAAAGCATAGGTTAAAACAACATAAATACAATTTAATAAAGCATAGGATAAAACAACATAAATTCAATTTAATAAAGCATAGGATAAAACAACATAAATACAATTTAATAAAGCATAGGATAAAACAACATAAATACAATTTAATAAAGCATAGGTTAAAACAACATATATACAATTTAATAAAGCACAGGACAAAACAAGACAAATACAATTTAATAAAGCATAGGACAAAACAACATATATACAATTTAATAAAGCATAGGATAAAACAACATAAATACAATTTAATAAAACATGGGTTAAAACAACATAAATACAATTTAATAAAGCATAGGATAAAACAAAATAAACACAATTTAATAAAGCATAGGATAAAACAACATAGATGCAATTTAATAAAGCATAGGATAAAACAACATAGATGAATTTAATAAAGCATAGGTTAAAACAACATAAATACAATTTAATAAAGCATAGGATAAAACAACATAAATACAATTTAATAAAGCATAGGTTAAAACAAAATAAATACAATTTAATAAAGCATAGGATGAAACCACGTAAATACAATTTAATATAACATAGGATAAAACAGCATAAATACAATTTAATTAAGCATAGGTTAAAACAACATAAATACAATTTAATAAGGCATAGGATAAAACAACATAAACACAATTTAATAAAGCATAGGATAAAACAACATAAATACAATTTAATAAAGCATATGATTAAACAACATAAATACAATTTAATAAAGCATAGGATAAAACAACATAAATACAATTTAATAAAGCATAGGATAAAACCACATAAATACAATTTAATGAAGCATAGGATAAAACAACATAAATACAATTTTAATAAAGCATAGGATAAAACCACATGAATACAATTTAATAAAGCATAGGATAAAACAACATAAATACAATTTAATAAAGCATAGGATACAACAACATAAATAAAATTTAATAAAGCATAGGATAAAACAACATAAATACAATTTAATAAATCATAGGATAAAACCACATAAATACAAGTTAATAAAGCATAGAATAAAACAACATAAATTCAATTTAATAAAGCATAGGATAAAACAACATAGATGAATTTAATAAAGCATAGGATAAAACAACATAAATACAATTTAATAAAGCAAATAATAAAACAACATAAATGCAATTTAATAAAGCATAGGTTAAAACAACATAAATACAATTTAATAAAGCATAGGACAAAACAAGATAAATACAATTTAATAAAGCATAGGATAAAACAACATAAATACAATTTAATAAAGCATAGGATAAAACAACATAAATACAATTTAATAAAGCAAATAATAAAACAACATAAATGCAATTTAATAAAGCATAGGTTAAAACAACATAAATACAATTTAATAAAGCATAGGACAAAACAAGATAAATACAATTTAATAAAGCATAGGATAAAACAACATAAATACAATTTAATAAAGCATAGGATAAAACAACATAAATACAATTTAATAAAGCATAGGATAAAACCACATAAATACAATTTAATAAAGCATAGGATAAAACAACATAAATACAATTTTAATAAAGCATAGGATAAATCCACATGAATACAATTTAATAAAGCATAGGATAAAACAACATAAATACAATTTAATAAAGCATAGGATACAACAACATAGATGCAATTTAATAAAGCATAGGATAAAACAACATAAATACAATTTAATAAAGCATAGGATAAAACCACATAAATAAAATTTAATAAAGCATAGGATAAAACAACATAAATACAATTTAATAAATCATAGGATAAAACCACATAAATACAAGTTAATAAAGCATAGAATAAAACAACATAAATTCAATTTAATAAAGCATAGGATAAAACAACATAGATGAATTTAATAAAGCATAGGATAAAACAACATAAATACAATTTAATAAAGCAAATAATAAAACAACATAAATGCAATTTAATAAAGCATAGGTTAAAACAACATAAATACAATTTAATAAAGCATAGGACAAAACAAGATAAATACAATTTAATAAAGCGTAGGATAAAACAACATATATACAATTAAATAAAGCATAGGATAAAACAACATAAATACAATTTAATAAAGCATAGGATAAAACAACATAAATACAATTTAATAAAGCATAGGATAAAACAACATAAATACAATTTAATAAAGCATGGGTTAAAACAACATAAATACAATTTAATAAAGCATAGGACAAAACAACATAAATACAATTTAATAAAGCATAGGACAAAACAACATAAATACAATTTAATAAAGCATAGGATAAAACAACATAAATACAACTTAATAAAGCATAGGATAAAATAACATAAATACAATTTAGTAAAGCATAGGATAAAACCACATAAATACAATTTAATAAAGCATAGGATAAAACAACATAAACAAATTTAATAAAGCATAGGATAAAACCACATGAATAAAATTTAATAAAGCATAGGATAAAACAACATAAATACAATTTAATAAAGCATAGGATACAACAACATAGATGCAATTTAATAAAGCATAGGATAAAACAACATAAATACAATTTAATAAAGCATAGGATAAAACCACATAAATACAATTTAATAAAGCATAGGATAAAACAACATAAATACAATTTAATAAATCATAGGATAAAACCACATAAATACAAGTTAATAAAGCATAGAATAAAACAACATAAATTCAATTTAATAAAGCATAGGATAAAACAACATAGATGAATTTAACAAAGCATAGGATAAAACAACATAAATACAATTTAATAAAGCAAATAATAAAACAACATAAATGCAATTTAATAAAGCATAGGATAAAACAACATAAATACAATTTAATAAAGCAAATAATAAAACAACATAAATGCAATTTAATAAATCATAGGATAAAACAACATAAATACAATTTAATAAAGCATAGGTTAAAACAACATGAATACAATTTAATAAAGCATAGGATGAAACCACGTAAATACAATTTAATAAAGCATAGGATAAAACAACATAAATACAATTTAATAAAGCATAGGTTAAAACAACATAAATACAATTTAATAAAGCATAGGATAAAACAACATAAATACAATTTAATAAAGCATAGGTTAAAACAAAATAAATACAATTTAATAAAGCATAGGATGAAACCACGTAAATACAATTTAATATAACATAGTATAAAACAGCATAAATACAATTTAATTAAGCATAGGTTAAAACAACATAAATACAATTTAATAAGGCATAGGATAAAACAACATAAACACAATTTAATAAAGCATAGGATAAAACAACATAAATACAATTTAATAAAGCATATGATTAAACAACATAAATACAATTTAATAAAGCATAGGATAAAACAACATAAATACAATTTAATAAAGCATAGGATAAAACAACATGAAAACAATTTAATAAAGCATGGGTTAAAACAACATGAATACAATTTAATAAAGAATTGGATAAAACAACATAAACACAATTTAATAAATCATAGGATAAAACAACATAAATACAATTTAATAAAGCATACGATAAAACAACATAATACAATAAAATAAAGCATAGGATAAAACAACATAAATTCAATTTAATAAAGCATAGGATAAAACAACATAAATACAATTTAATAAAGCAAAGGTTAAAGCAACATAAACACAATTTAATAAAGCATAGGATAAAACAACATACATACAATTTAATAAAGCATAGGTTAAAACAACATAAATACAATTTAATAAAGCATAGGTTAAAACAACATAAATACAATTTAATAAAGCATAGGATAAAACAACATAAATACAATTTAATAAAGCATAGGATAAAACAACATAAATACAATTTAATAAAGCATAGGATAAAACAACATAAATACAATTTAATAAAGCATAGGACAAAACAACATATATACAATTTAATAAAGCATAGGATAAAACAACATAAATACAATTTAATAAAACATGGGTTAAAACAACATAAATACAATTTAATAAAGCATAGGATAAAACAAAATAAACACAATTTAATAAAGCATAGGATAAAACAACATAGATGCAATTTAATAAAGCATAGGATAAAACAACATAAATACAATTTAATAAAGCTTAGGATAAAACCACATAAATACAATTTAATAAAGCATAGGATAAAACAACATAAATACAATTTAATAAATCATAGGATAAAACCACATAAATACAAGTTAATAAAGCATAGAATAAAACAACATAAATTCAACGTAATAAAGCAAAGGATAAAACAACATAGATGAATTTAATAAAGCATAGGATAAAACAACATAAATACAATTTAATAAAGCAAATAATAAAACAACATAAATGCAATTTAATAAAGCATAGGATAAAACAACATAAATACAATTTAATAAAGCATAGGTTAAAACAACATAAATACAATTTAATAAAGCATAGGATGAAACCACGTAAATACAATTTAATAAAGCATAGGATAAAACAACATAAATACAATTTAATAAAGCATAGGTTAAAACACCATAAATACAATTTAATAAAGCATAGGATAAAACAACATAAATACAATTTAATAAAGCATAGGTTAAAACAAAATAAATACAATTTAATAAAGCATAGGATGAAACCACATAAATACAATTTAATATAACATAGGATAAAACAACATAAATACAATTTAATTAAGCATAGGTTAAAACAACATAAATACAATTTAATAAGGCATAGGATAAAACAACATAAACACAATTTAATAAAGCATAGGATAAAACAACATAAATACAATTTAATAAAGCATATGATTAAACAACATAAATACAATTTAATAAAGCTTAGGATAAAACAACATAAATACAATTTAATAAAGCATAGGATAAAACAACATGAAAACAATTTAATAAAGCATGGGTTAAAACGACATGAATACAATTTAATAAAGAATAGGATAAAACAACATAAACACAATTTAATAAATCATAGGATAAAACAACATAAATACAATTTAATAAAGCATACGATAAAACAACATAATACAATAAAATAAAGCATAGGATAAAACAACATAAATACAATTTAATAAAGCATAGGATAAAACAACATAAATACAATTTAATAAAGCAAAGGTTAAAGCAACATAAACACAATTTAATAAAGCATAGGATAAAACAACATAAATACAATTTAATAAAGCATAGGTTAAAACAACATAAATACAATTTAATAAAGCATAGGTTAAAACAACATAAATACAATTTAATAAAGCATAGGATAAAACAACATAAATACAATTTAATAAAGCATAGGATAAAACAACATAAATACAATTTAATAAAGCATAGGATAAAACAACATAAATACAATTTAATAAAGCATAGGTTAAAACAACATAAATACAATTTAATAAAGCACAGGACAAAACAAGATAAATACAATTTAATAAAGCATAGGACAAAACAACATATATACAATTTAATAAAGCATAGGATAAAACAACATAAATACAATTTAATAAAACATGGGTTAAAACAACATAAATACAATTTAATAAAGCATAGGATAAAACAAAATAAACACAATTTAATAAAGCATAGGATAAAACCACATAAATACAATTTAATAAAGCATACGATAAAACAACATAAATACAATTTAATAAAGCATACGATAAAACAACATAAATACAATTTAATAAAGCATAGGATAAAACAACATAAATACAATTTAATAAAGCATAGGATAAAACAATATAAATACAATTTAATAAAGCATAGGATAAAACAACATAAACACAATTTAATAAAGCATAGGATAAAACAACATAAATACAATTTAATAAAGCATATGATTAAACAACATAAATACAATTTAATAAAGCATAGGATAAAACAACATAAATACAATTTAATAAAGCATAGGATAAAACAACATAAATACATTTTAATAAAGCATAGGATAAAACAACATAAATACAATTTAATAAAGCATAGGATAAAACAACATAAATACAATTTAATAAAGCATAGGATAAAACAACATAAGTACAATTTAATAAAGCATAGGATAAAACAACATAAATACAATTTAATAAAGCATGGGTTAAAACAACATAAATACAATTTAATAAAGCATAGGATAAAACAAAATAAACACAATTTAATAAAGCATAGGATAAAACAACTTAGATGTAATTTAATAAAGCATAGGATAAAACAACATAAATACAATTTAATAAAGCATAGGATAAAACCACATAAATACAATTTAATAAAGCATAGGATAAAACAACATAAATACAATTTAATAAATCATAGGATAAAACCACGTTAATAAAGCATAGAATAAAACAACATAAATTCAATTTAATAAAGCATAGGATAAAACAACATAGATGAATTTAATAAAGCATAGGATAAAACAACATAAATACAATTTAATAAAGCAAATATTAAAACAACATAAATGCAATTTAATAAAGCATAGGATAAAACAACATAAATACAATTTAATAAAGCATAGGTTAAAACAACATAAATACAATTTAATAAAGTATAGGATGAAACCACGTAAATACAATTTAATAAAGCATAGGATAAAACAACATAAATACAATTTAATAAAGCATAGGTTAAAACAACATAAATACAATTTAATAAAGCATAGGATAAAACAACATAAATACAATTTAATAAAGCATAGGTTAAAACAAAATAAATACAATTTAATAAAGCATAGGATGAAACCACGTAAATACAATTTAATATAACATAGGATAAAACAATATAAATACAATTTAATTAAGCATAGGTTAAAACAACATAAATACAATTTAATAAAGCATAGGATAAAACAACATAAGTACAATTTAATAAAGCATAGGATAAAACAACATAAATACAATTTAATAAAGCATATGATTAAACAACATAAATACAATTTAATAAAGCATAGGATAAAACAACATAAATACAATTTAATAAAGCATAGGATAAAACAACATGAAAACAATTTAATAAAGCATGGGTTAAAACGACATGAATACAATTTAATAAAGAATAGGATAAAACAACATAAACACAATGTAATAAATCATAGGAGAAAACAACATAAATACAATTTATTAAAGCATACGATAAAACAACATAATACAATAAAATAAAGCTTAGGATAAAACAACATAAATACAATTTAATAAAGCATAGGATAAAACAACATAAATACAATTTAATAAAGCATAGGATAAAACAACATAAGTACAATTTAATAAAGCATAGGATAAAACAACATAAATACAATTTAATAAAGCATGGGTTAAAACAACATAAATACAATTTAATAAAGCATAGGACAAAACAACATAAATACAATTTATTAAAGCATAGGATAAAACAAAATAAATACAATTTAATAAAGCATAGGATAAAACAACATAAATACAATTTAATAAAGCATAGGATAAAACCACATAAATACAATTTAATAAAGCATAGGAAAAAACAACATAAATACAATTTAATAAAGCATAGGATAAAACAACATAAATACAATTTAATAAAGCATAGGATAAAGCAACATGAATACAATTTAATAAAGCATAGGATAAAACAACATAAATACAATTTAATAAAGCATAGGACAAAACAACATATATACAATTTAATAAAGCATAGGATAAAACAACATAAATACAATTTAATAAAACATGGGTTAAAACAACATAAATACAATTTAATAAAGCATAGGATAAAACAAAATAAACACAATTTAATAAAGCATAGGATAAAACAACATAGATGCAATTTAATAAAGCATAGGATAAAACAACATAAATACAATTTAATAAAGCATAGGATAAAACCACATAAATACAATTTAATAAAGCATAGGATAAAACAACATAAATACAATTTAATAAATCATAGGATAAAACCACATAAATACAAGTTAATAAAGCATAGAATAAAACAACATAAATTCAACGTAATAAAGCAAAGGATAAAACAACATAGATGAATTTAATAAAGCATAGGATAAAACAACAAAAATACAATTTAATAAAGCATAAGTTAAAACAACATAAATACAATTTAATAAAGCATAGGATAAATCAACATAAATACAATTTAATAAAGCATAGGTTAAAGCAACATAAATACAATTTAATAAAGCATAGGATAAATCAACATAAATACAATTTAATAAAGCATAGGTTAAAACAACATAAATACAATTTAATAAAGCATAGGATAAAACAACATAAATACAATTTAATAAAGCATAGGATAAAACAACATAAATACAATTTAATAAAGCATAGGATAAAACAACATAAATACAATTTAATAAAGCATAGGTTAAAACAAGATAAATACAATTTAATAAAGCATAGGACAAAACAAGATAAATACAATTTAATAAAGCATAGGATAAAACAACATATATACAATTAAATAAAGCATAGGATAAAACAACATAAATACAATTTAATAAAACATGGGTTAAAACAACATAAATACAACTTAATAAAGCATAGGACAAAACAACATAAACACAATTTAATAAAGCATAGGATAAAACAACATAAATACAATTTAATGAAGCATACGATAAAACAACATAAATACAATTTAATAAAGCATAGGATAAAACAACATAAATACAGTTTAATAAAGCATAGGATAAAACAACATAAATACAATTTAATAAAGCATAGGATAAAACAACATAAATACAATTTAATAAAGCATAGGATAAAACAACTTAAATACAATTTAATAAAGCATAGGATAAAACAACATGAAAACAGTTTAATAAAGCATAGGATAAAACAACATGAATACAATTTAATAAAGCATAGGATAAAACAACATAAATACAATTTAATAAAGCATAGGATAAAACAACATAAATACAATTTAATAAAGCATAGGATAAAACAACATAAATACAATTTAATAAAGCATGGGTTAAAACAACATAAATACAATTTAATAAAGCATAGGACAAAACAACATAAATACAATTTAATAAAGCATATGATAAAACAACATAAATACAATTTAATAAAGCATAGGATAAAACAACATAAATACAATTTAATAAAGCATAGGATAAAACAACATAAATACAATTTAATAAAGCATAGGATAAAACAACATAAATACAATTTAATAAAGTATGGGTTAAAACAACATAAATACAATTTAATAAAGCATAGGACAAAACAACAAAAATACAATTTAATAAAGCATAGGACAAAACAACATAAATACAATTTAATAAAGCATAGGATAAAACAACATAAATACAATTTAATATAGCATAGGATAAAATAACATAAATACAATTTAGTAAAGCATAGGATAAAACCACGTAAATACAATTTAATAAAGCATAGGATAAAACAACATAAATACAATTTAATAAAGCATAGGATAAAACAACATGAATACAATTTAATAAAGCATAGGATAAACCAACATAAATACAATTTAATAAAGCATAGGATAAAACAACATAGATGCAATTTAATAAAGCATAGGATAAAACAACATAAATACAATTTAATAAAGCATAGGATAAAACCACATAAATACAATTTAATAAAGCATAGGATAAAACAACATAAATACAATTTAATAAATCATAGGATAAAACCACATAAATACAATATAATAAAGCATAGAATAAAACAACATAAATACAATTTAATAAAGCATAGGATAAAACAACATAGATGAATTTAATAAAGCATAGGATAAAACTACTTAAATACAATTTAATAAAGCATAGGACAAAACAACATAAATACAATTTAATAAAGCATAGGATAAAACAACATAAATACAATTTAATAAAGCATAGGATAAAACAACATGAATACAATTTAATAAAGCATAGGATAAAACAACATAAATACAATTTAATAAAGCATAGGATAAAACAACATAAATACAATTTAATAAAGTATGGGTTAAAACAACATAAATACAATTTAATAAAGCATAGGACAAAACAACATAAATACAATTTAATAAAGCATAGGACAAAACAACATAAATACAATTTAATAAAGCATAGGATAAAACAACATAAATACAATTTAATAAAGCATAGGATAAAATAACATAAATACAATTTAGTAAAGCATAGGATAAAACCACATAAATACAATTTAATAAAGCATAGGATAAAACAACATAAATACAATTTAATAAAGCATAGGATAAAACAACATGAATACAATTTAATAAAGCATAGGATAAACCAACATAAATACAATTTAATAAAGCATAGGATAAAACAACATAGATGCAATTTAATAAAGCATAGGATAAAACAACATAAATACAATTTAATAAAGCATAGGATAAAACCACATAAATACAATTTAATAAAGCATAGGATAAAACAACATAAATACAATTTAATAAATCATAGGATAAAACCACATAAATACAATATAATAAAGCATAGAATAAAACAACATAAATACAATTTAATAAAGCATAGGATAAAACAACATAGATGAATTTAATAAAGCATAGGATAAAACAACTTAAATACAATTTAATAAAGCAAAGAATAAAACAACATAAATACAATTTTATAAAGCATGGGATAAAACAACATAAATACAATTTAATAAAGCATAGGTTAAAACAGCATAAATACAATTTAATAAAGCATAGGATGAAACCACGTAAATACAATTTAATAAAGCATATGATTAAACAACATAAATACAATTTAATAAAGCATAGGACAAAACAACATAAATACAATTTAATAAAGCATAGGACAAAACAACATAAATACAATTTAATAAAGCATAGGATAAAACAACATAAATACAATTTAATAAAGCGTAGGATAAAACAACATAAATACAATTTAATAAAGCATAGGATAAAACCACATAAATACAATTTAATAAAGCATAGGATAAAACAACATAAATACAATTTAATAAAGCATAGGATAAAACAACATAAACACAATATAATAAAGCACGGGTTAAAACAACATAAATACATTTTAATAAAGCATAGGATAAAACAACATAAATACAATTTAATAAAGCATAGGATAAAACAACATAAATACAATTTAATAAAGCATAGGATAAAACAACATGAATACAAGTTAATAAAGCATAGGATAAAACAACATGAATACAATTTAATAAAGCATAGGATAAAACAACATAAATACAATTTAATAAAGCATAGGTTAAAACAACATAAATACAATTTAATAAAGCATAGGATAAAACAACATAAATAAAATTTAATAAAGCATAGGATAAAACAACATAAATACAATTTAATAAAGCATGGGTTAAAACAACATAAATACAATTTAATAAAGCATAGGACAAAACAACATAAATACAATTTAATAAATCATAGGATAAAACAACATAAATACAATTTAATAAAGCATAGGATAAAACAACATAAATACAATTTAGTAAAGCATAGGATAAAACCACATAAATACAATTAAATAAAGCATAGGATAAAACAACATAAATACAATTTAATAAAACATGGGTTAAAACAACATAAATACAACTTAATAAAGCATAGGACAAAACAACATAAACACAATTTAATAAAGCATAGGATAAAACAACATAAATACAATTTAATGAAGCATACGATAAAACAACATAAATACAATTTAATAAAGCATAGGATAAAACAACATAAATACAGTTTAATAAAGCATAGGATAAAACAACATAAATACAATTTAATAAAGCATAGGATAAAACAACATAAATACAATTTAATAAAGCATAGGATAAAACAACTTAAATACAATTTAATAAAGCATAGGATAAAACAACATGAAAACAGTTTAATAAAGCATAGGATAAAACAACATGAATACAATTTAATAAAGCATAGGATAAAACAACATAAATACAATTTAATAAAGCATAGGATAAAACAACATAAATACAATTTAATAAAGCATAGGATAAAACAACATAAATACAATTTAATAAAGCATGGGTTAAAACAACATAAATACAATTTAATAAAGCATAGGACAAAACAACATAAATACAATTTAATAAAGCATATGATAAAACAACATAAATACAATTTAATAAAGCATAGGATAAAACAACATAAATACAATTTAATAAAGCATAGGATAAAACAACATAAATACAATTTAATAAAGCATAGGATAAAACAACATAAATACAATTTAATAAAGTATGGGTTAAAACAACATAAATACAATTTAATAAAGCATAGGACAAAACAACAAAAATACAATTTAATAAAGCATAGGACAAAACAACATAAATACAATTTAATAAAGCATAGGATAAAACAACATAAATACAATTTAATAAAGCATAGGATAAAATAACATAAATACAATTTAGTAAAGCATAGGATAAAACCACGTAAATACAATTTAATAAAGCATAGGATAAAACAACATAAATACAATTTAATAAAGCATAGGATAAAACAACATGAATACAATTTAATAAAGCATAGGATAAACCAACATAAATACAATTTAATAAAGCATAGGATAAAACAACATAGATGCAATTTAATAAAGCATAGGATAAAACAACATAAATACAATTTAATAAAGCATAGGATAAAACCACATAAATACAATTTAATAAAGCATAGGATAAAACAACATAAATACAATTTAATAAATCATAGGATAAAACCACATAAATACAATATAATAAAGCATAGAATAAAACAACATAAATACAATTTAATAAAGCATAGGATAAAACAACATAGATGAATTTAATAAAGCATAGGATAAAACTACTTAAATACAATTTAATAAAGCATAGGACAAAACAACATAAATACAATTTAATAAAGCATAGGATAAAACAACATAAATACAATTTAATAAAGCATAGGATAAAACAACATAAATACAATTTAATAAAGCATAGGATAAAACAACATAAATACAATTTAATAAAGCATAGGATAAAACAACATAAATACAATTTAATAAAGTATGGGTTAAAACAACATAAATACAATTTAATAAAGCATAGGACAAAACAACATAAATACAATTTAATAAAGCATAGGACAAAACAACATAAATACAATTTAATAAAGCATAGGATAAAACAACATAAATACAATTTAATAAAGCATAGGATAAAATAACATAAATACAATTTAGTAAAGCATAGGATAAAACCACATAAATACAATTTAATAAAGCATAGGATAAAACAACATAAATACAATTTAATAAAGCATAGGATAAAACAACATGAATACAATTTAAAAAAGCATAGGATAAACCAACATAAATACAATTTAATAAAGCATAGGATAAAACAACATAGATGCAATTTAATAAAGCATAGGATAAAACAACATAAATACAATTTAATAAAGCATAGGATAAAACCACATAAATACAATTTAATAAAGCATAGGATAAAACAACATAAATACAATTTAATAAATCATAGGATAAAACCACATAAATACAATATAATAAAGCATAGAATAAAACAACATAAATACAATTTAATAAAGCATAGGATAAAACAACATAGATGAATTTAATAAAGCATAGGATAAAACAACTTAAATACAATTTAATAAAGCAAAGAATAAAACAACATAAATACAATTTTATAAAGCATGGGATAAAACAACATAAATACAATTTAATAAAGCATAGGTTAAAACAGCATAAATACAATTTAATAAAGCATAGGATGAAACCACGTAAATACAATTTAATAAAGCATATGATTAAACAACATAAATACAATTTAATAAAGCATAGGACAAAACAACATAAATACAATTTAATAAAGCATAGGACAAAACAACATAAATACAATTTAATAAAGCATAGGATAAAACAACATAAATACAATTTAATAAAGCGTAGGATAAAACAACATAAATACAATTTAATAAAGCATAGGATAAAACCACATAAATACAATTTAATAAAGCATAGGATAAAACAACATAAATACAATTTAATAAAGCATAGGATAAAACAACATAAACACAATATAATAAAGCACGGGTTAAAACAACATAAATACATTTTAATAAAGCATAGGATAAAACAACATAAATACAATTTAATAAAGCATAGGATAAAACAACATAAATACAATTTAATAAAGCATAGGATAAAACAACATGAATACAAGTTAATAAAGCATAGGATAAAACAACATGAATACAATTTAATAAAGCATAGGATAAAACAACATAAATACAATTTAATAAAGCATAGGTTAAAACAACATAAATACAATTTAATAAAGCATAGGATAAAACAACATAAATAAAATTTAATAAAGCATAGGATAAAACAACATAAATACAATTTAATAAAGCATGGGTTAAAACAACATAAATACAATTTAATAAAGCATAGGACAAAACAACATAAATACAATTTAATAAATCATAGGATAAAACAACATAAATACAATTTAATAAAGCATAGGATAAAACAACATAAATACAATTTAGTAAAGCATAGGATAAAACCACATAAATACAATTAAATAAAGCATAGGATAAAACAACATAAATACAATTTAATAAAACATGGGTTAAAACAACATAAATACAACTTAATAAAGCATAGGACAAAACAACATAAACACAATTTAATAAAGCATAGGATAAAACAACATAAATACAATTTAATGAAGCATACGATAAAACAACATAAATACAATTTAATAAAGCATAGGATAAAACAACATAAATACAGTTTAATAAAGCATAGGATAAAACAACATAAATACAATTTAATAAAGCATAGGATAAAACAACATAAATACAATTTAATAAAGCATAGGATAAAACAACTTAAATACAATTTAATAAAGCATAGGATAAAACAACATGAAAACAGTTTAATAAAGCATAGGATAAAACAACATGAATACAATTTAATAAAGCATAGGATAAAACAACATAAATACAATTTAATAAAGCATAGGATAAAACAACATAAATACAATTTAATAAAGCATAGGATAAAACAACATAAATACAATTTAATAAAGCATGGGTTAAAACAACATAAATACAATTTAATAAAGCATAGGACAAAACAACATAAATACAATTTAATAAAGCATATGATAAAACAACATAAATACAATTTAATAAAGCATAGGATAAAACAACATAAATACAATTTAATAAAGCATAGGATAAAACAACATAAATACAATTTAATAAAGCATAGGATAAAACAACATAAATACAATTTAATAAAGTATGGGTTAAAACAACATAAATACAATTTAATAAAGCATAGGACAAAACAACAAAAATACAATTTAATAAAGCATAGGACAAAACAACATAAATACAATTTAATAAAGCATAGGATAAAACAACATAAATACAATTTAATAAAGCATAGGATAAAATAACATAAATACAATTTAGTAAAGCATAGGATAAAACCACGTAAATACAATTTAATAAAGCATAGGATAAAACAACATAAATACAATTTAATAAAGCATAGGATAAAACAACATGAATACAATTTAATAAAGCATAGGATAAACCAACATAAATACAATTTAATAAAGCATAGGATAAAACAACATAGATGCAATTTAATAAAGCATAGGATAAAACAACATAAATACAATTTAATAAAGCATAGGATAAAACCACATAAATACAATTTAATAAAGCATAGGATAAAACAACATAAATACAATTTAATAAATCATAGGATAAAACCACATAAATACAATATAATAAAGCATAGAATAAAACAACATAAATACAATTTAATAAAGCATAGGATAAAACAACATAGATGAATTTAATAAAGCATAGGATAAAACTACTTAAATACAATTTAATAAAGCATAGGACAAAACAACATAAATACAATTTAATAAAGCATAGGATAAAACAACATAAATACAATTTAATAAAGCATAGGATAAAACAACATAAATACAATTTAATAAAGCATAGGATAAAACAACATAAATACAATTTAATAAAGCATAGGATAAAACAACATAAATACAATTTAATAAAGTATGGGTTAAAACAACATAAATACAATTTAATAAAGCATAGGACAAAACAACATAAATACAATTTAATAAAGCATAGGACAAAACAACATAAATACAATTTAATAAAGCATAGGATAAAACAACATAAATACAATTTAATAAAGCATAGGATAAAATAACATAAATACAATTTAGTAAAGCATAGGATAAAACCACATAAATACAATTTAATAAAGCATAGGATAAAACAACATAAATACAATTTAATAAAGCATAGGATAAAACAACATGAATACAATTTAAAAAAGCATAGGATAAACCAACATAAATACAATTTAATAAAGCATAGGATAAAACAACATAGATGCAATTTAATAAAGCATAGGATAAAACAACATAAATACAATTTAATAAAGCATAGGATAAAACCACATAAATACAATTTAATAAAGCATAGGATAAAACAACATAAATACAATTTAATAAATCATAGGATAAAACCACATAAATACAATATAATAAAGCATAGAATAAAACAACATAAATACAATTTAATAAAGCATAGGATAAAACAACATAGATGAATTTAATAAAGCATAGGATAAAACAACTTAAATACAATTTAATAAAGCAAAGAATAAAACAACATAAATACAATTTTATAAAGCATGGGATAAAACAACATAAATACAATTTAATAAAGCATAGGTTAAAACAGCATAAATACAATTTAATAAAGCATAGGATGAAACCACGTAAATACAATTTAATAAAGCATATGATTAAACAACATAAATACAATTTAATAAAGCATAGGACAAAACAACATAAATACAATTTAATAAAGCATAGGACAAAACAACATAAATACAATTTAATAAAGCATAGGATAAAACAACATAAATACAATTTAATAAAGCGTAGGATAAAACAACATAAATACAATTTAATAAAGCATAGGATAAAACCACATAAATACAATTTAATAAAGCATAGGATAAAACAACATAAATACAATTTAATAAAGCATAGGATAAAACAACATAAACACAATATAATAAAGCACGGGTTAAAACAACATAAATACATTTTAATAAAGCATAGGATAAAACAACATAAATACAATTTAATAAAGCATAGGATAAAACAACATAAATACAATTTAATAAAGCATAGGATAAAACAACATGAATACAAGTTAATAAAGCATAGGATAAAACAACATGAATACAATTTAATAAAGCATAGGATAAAACAACATAAATACAATTTAATAAAGCATAGGTTAAAACAACATAAATACAATTTAATAAAGCATAGGATAAAACAACATAAATAAAATTTAATAAAGCATAGGATAAAACAACATAAATACAATTTAATAAAGCATGGGTTAAAACAACATAAATACAATTTAATAAAGCATAGGACAAAACAACATAAATACAATTTAATAAATCATAGGATAAAACAACATAAATACAATTTAATAAAGCATAGGATAAAACAACATAAATACAATTTAGTAAAGCATAGGATAAAACCACATAAATACAATTTAATAAAGCATAAGATAAAACAACATAAATACAATTTAATAAAGCATAAGATAAAACAACATGAATACAATTTAATAAAGCATAGGATAAAACCACATGAATACAATTTAATAAAGCATAGGATAAAACAACATAAATACAATTTAATAAAGCATAGGATAAAACAACATAGATGCAATTTAATAAAGCATAGGATAAAACAACATAATTACAATTTAATAAAGCATGGTATAAAACAACATAAACACGATTTAATAAAGCATAGGATACAACAACATAAATACAATTTAAGAAAGCATAGGATAAAACAACATAAATACAATTTAATAAAGCATAGGTTAAAGCAACATAAATACAATTTAATAAAGCATAGGATAAATCAACATAAATACAATTTAATAAAGCAAAGGTTAAAACAACATAAATACAATTTAATAAAGCATAGGTTAAAACAACATAAATACAATTTAATAAAGCATAGGATAAAACAACATAAACACAATTTAATAAATCTTAGGATAAAACAACATAAATACAATTTAATAAAGCATAGGATAAAACAACATAAATACAATTTAATAAAGCATAGGATAAAACAACATAAATACAATTTAATAAAGCATAGGTTAAAACAACATAAATACAATTTAATAAAGCATAGGACAAAACAAGATAAATACAATTTAATAAAGCATAGGATAAAACAACATATATACAATTAAATAAAGCATAGGATAAAACAACATAAATACAATTTAATAAAACATGGGTTAAAACAACATAAATACAACTTAATAAAGCATAGGACAAAACAACATAAACACAATTTAATAAAGCATAGGATAAAACAACATAAATACAATTTAATAAAGCATACGATAAAACAACATAAATACAATTTAATAAAGCATAGGATAAAACAACATAAATACAGTTTAATAAAGCATAGGATAAAACAACATAAATACAATTTAATAAAGCATAGGATAAAACAACATAAATACAATTTAATAAAGCATAGGATAAAACAACTTAAATACAATTTAATAAAGCATAGGATAAAACAACATGAAAACAGTTTAATAAAGCATAGGATAAAACAACATGAATACAATTTAATAAAGCATAGGATAAAACAACATAAATACAATTTAATAAAGCATAGGATAAAACAACATAAATACAATTTAATAAAGCATAGGATAAAACAACATAAATACAACTTAATAAAGCATGGGTTAAAACAACATAAATACAATTTAATAAAGCATAGGACAAAACAACATAAATACAATTTAATAAAGCATAGGATAAAACAACATAAATACAATTTAATAAAGTATGGGTTAAAACAACATAAATACAATTTAATAAAGCATAGGACAAAACAACATAAATACAATTTAATAAAGCATAGGACAAAACAACATAAATACAATTTAATAAAGCATAGGATAAAACAACATAAATACAATTTAATAAAGCATAGGATAAAATAACATAAATACAATTTAGTAAAGCATTTGATAAAACCACATAAATACAATTTAATAAAGCATAGGATAAAACAACATAAATACAATTTAATAAAGCATAGGATAAAACAACATGAATACAATTTAATAAAGCATAGGATAAACCAACATAAATACAATTTAATAAAGCATAGGATAAAACAACATAGATGCAATTTAATAAAGCATAGGATAAAACAACATAAATACAATTTAATAAAGCATAGGATAAAACCACATAAATACAATTTAATAAAGCATAGGATAAAACAACATAAATACAATTTAATAAATCATAGGATAAAACCACATAAATACAATATAATAAAGCATAGAATAAAACAACATAAATACAATTTAATAAAGCATAGGATAAAACAACATAGATGAATTTAATAAAGCGTAGGATAAAACAACATAAATACAATTTAATAAAGCAAAGAATAAAACAACATAAATACAATTTAATAAAGCATGGGATAAAACAACATAAATACAATTTAATAAAGCGTAGGTTAAAACAACATAAATACAATTTAATAAAGCATAGGATGAAACCACGTAAATACAATTTAATAAAGCATATGATTAAACAACATAAATACAATTTAATAAAGCATAGGACAAAACAACATAAATACAATTTAATAAAGCATAGGACAAAACAACATAAATACAATTTAATAAAGCATAGGATAAAACAACATAAATACAATTTAATAAAACATAGGATAAAACAACATAAATAGAATTTAATAAAGCATAGGATAAAACCACATAAATACAATTTAATAAAGCATAGGATAAAACAACATAAATACAATTTAATAAACCATAGGATAAAACCACATGAATACAATTTAATAAAGCATAGGATAAAACAACATAAATACAATTTAATAAAGCATAGGATAAAACAACATAGATGCAATTTAATAAA